>NW_028261383.1:169230622-169530622 GCF_051295495.1 Thamnophis sirtalis | reverse complement strand
GTCCTTGGATATGATTATTCTACACTATCATGCTCATATTTATAAAACTCAGTGCCTCTGTGAAAGGTAAGGATGACTACTGCGTTTGTGGTGCAATCAGAACATGGCGTGTGTTGACGTTGTTTTAACGCAAACCAAAGATGCCTTTTAAAAAACAAGTTTACATCATATTCTTATGCATGCCAGTGCTGTGTGTAAGTAATTTAAGGTGGTTGTGACAAGTGTCGTCGACATCTTCATATCCGGTCACATGGGTGGCAAGCCACTCCCATCCGGTCACATGGGTGGCAAGCCACTCCCACAAAGGAGGCCACACCCACAGAGTAGGTTCGAACAAATTTTGAAACCCACCACTGGTACAATTATAGAAGAGAGGTGGGTTTTAATCTTTATATAGGCCCACAATAACTTTATGAAATGTTTTGTATTTATGTCCACAGGATTTCAGTTAATCTTGCCTAACTTACAAGTATTGCACTACAAGTTCATGTAAAATGCTGGTCTAGCATGTCTGAAGGTACCAAGAGAAAGGATGTTGCTTGAGATGCTGCCTGTCTTAAGGGAACCTAGGATACAGATTCCCAGTGCATTCATATAGCTTTGTATATTTCTCTATTTGTCCTGAGGAGTTGGTTCTCAGACCAATAAGATTAACCAACAGGTTAACCATCAGCTGCATAGGACATAGAATTATAGGTCTGGAAGGGATCTCAGAGGTCTTCTAGACCAACCCCCTGCCCAAGGCAGGACCCTTACCCGAAATAATCTTCCTGTGTTATTGGTTGAACTTCAGTGCACTGCTATGAGAAAACGAGAAAAAGCTTTCACCCTAATATTCTATTAAAATGTCAACACAACAGTATCATTTTGGCTACTTTTCTACATGATATTGCGGATTCAGCTATGCAGACCTCAAGGGATTCAGTTTCAAGTATTTTGTGGGGGGGGGGGGGGGCTGGGTTAAAGCAGAAGAGTTCTGTTGTGCAGCTCACACCACCCCAATCTTTGATCAGTTAATAGGAAGGCATTTATAAGGAGATATACTAGTTCTAAATTGAAAGTTAATTCATGTGTTGGAACTCTTAAATGACTGTTTTTCCATTTCAATAAATCTTGCTAAAGAGAATTCAGTGAATTTATACTTGGGAGGAAAAATCACTTTCAGTTCATCCAGTCTCAAAGGACTGACACCCATGTTTGCTGCCTTTGTTTACAATTTGTCTGACTCACCCAAAACCCAGAATGCTAGCTTCTGTTCTGTCTTTGATGAAAAAGAGATCGCATTTGTCTCCTGATGCCTTATCTCACAACACAACCTTGTGTGTGTGTGTGGGGGGGGGACGACACAATAAAGCTGAGAGTCCAGAATGTCCTAGTCTTGAGCCCTGGGGCAATGCCTAATGCCATGAATTTATTTGGACAAAAATTACATTGAAGCATTTTAAAACAGCTCTTTCAAGAGGCGTTGTAATGGGAACCAGCTGCCAGAGCTATGGGAAAGATGGTTTCTATCAGAAGAACAGGGTCAGGTTGAATGAAAAACAGGAAAGGGGTGGGGATTGGCTCTAAAGTCTTCTGGAACAAAGAATGATAATAAAGTTTAGCTCATTATTAATTCACCTTCCCATCGTACTTCAGATCTGTGTTACTGTCTTTGAAACAAATATTCCTCCAAGGACTAGTTGCTGTTGGCAAGAGCCCTGGGTTCAACAGGCAGGACTGTCCTTCAGAAAACCTAGCAGAAAACTTACAAAGGCTTCTCCCCCAGGCTACAGAGCTCAGAGTTGTTGATTTGGCCTGCCCTAATAAGAGAACTGGTCTAATTTATGCTTATTATACAAAATGGAACATGGCTGTCCATTGAATCGAAACTTTCTCTGTATTTTGTGAACTCATTCTCTATTGCAACCGTATATTAAAAAGTACATCCTATATTATACGTTAGGGAAAGTTGCGTATAGAAATAAATGCAAATGTCCGTGTATATTTTTATATTCCCAGTACAATGTAAGAAGCTGAAGGAAAGGCATTTACAGATGAATATTTGAATAGAATGCAGAATAGAAAGAGGCTGGGTTCAAACAACATGATAAATTATAAGCAATGGTTTTACAAAATGTGGCCAATTTAGCCTCAAAGTGGGCTAAATCCATACAATACCTTACGTTGAAATCTGGTTTCTATCCAATCTTGCACCATCTAGATCCACATTTTCCACAGCCCAAATGGCCATTGATAGCTGTAATCCAAGTTTTCTATAAGGCACCAGATTGTAGTACAGAGGAATAAACTTCTATCTGATCCATTCTATTGTTATATGCATTTGATAATAAAGTTATTGTACAAGTTAGCCATTTTGCTTCCAGTTAGGTATAAATTCACAGTTAAGAACAGTTATGGATTGGCAGGTTCTTAATAATACTCCTGGGCATGACTAGTCTAGCGACTGGGCATAATACAACTGGGCATAATACAACTGGGCATGGTTTGTCTAGTGAAGAGAAGGACCAGGGAAGACATGATAGCAGTGTTCCAATATTTGAGGGGCTGGCACTGCGAGGAGAGGGTCAAGCTATTTTCTAAGGCACCTGAAGGCCAGGCAAGGAATAATGGGTGGAAACTGAACAAGGAGAGATTCAACCTTCAAATAAGGAGAAATTTTCTGACAGTGACAACAGTCAACCAATGGGACAGGCTGCCTTCGGAAGTTTTGGGAGCTCCATCACTGGAAGCTTTCAAGAAGAGACTGGACTGCCATCTGCCATTAATGGTGTAGGGTCTGCTTGGGCATGGGGTTGGACTAAATGACCTACAAGGTCCCTTCCAACTCTGTTAATCTGTAATCCTGTTGAATAGTTTGCTAATTAATAGCCTAAAACGCTGATGGTGAACCTATGGTTTCTGAGGCACGTGAAGCGTTGTCCTGTCAGCTCCAGCGTGCAACTGATTTTCGGCCTTGATTTTGTCCGGTTTTTGCCCTCCGGAGGCTTCAGAACTTCTGGTTTGAGCATTGGGCTGTTTTCTGCCCTCCAGAGGCTTCAGGGAAGCCTCCTGAAGCCTCCGGAGGGAGAAAAATGGCCCAACGGGCAACCCAGAAGTCTGTTCTCAAACTTCTGGTTTGCGTGTTGGGCTGTTTTTCGCCCTCCCCAGGATCCTAGAAAGCCCCTGGAGCCTGGGGAGGGCAAAAAAATGGACCTACACCCCCCCCCAAATTGGAAAACGGGCCCTTTCCAGCCTCCCGAGTGGGGGCTGGGGAAACCATTTTCGGTTCCACCACAAAACCACGTTCGACTAAACCGCGCTCGACGAAACCGCGTAGCTGACATCATCAACAGGGCGACAACAGCGCAGAGACAGAAGCACGCTGTAAACGCTAAACCTAAAATTAACCCCTAAACCTAAACCTAACCCCCCTAAACCTAATCCTAAACCTAACCCTAAACCTAACCCTTAACCTAACCCTAAACCTAAACCTAACCCTTAACCTAACCCTAAACCTAATCCTAACCCTTAACCTAACCCTAAACCTAACCCTTAACCTAACCCTAAAGCTAACCCTAAAGCTAACCCTTACCTTAAGTTGAATCGGCTTGCTTTCAAAGCGCTATTTAAAGCGCCCTTCTTTCTCCGCGCTCGCTGTTGTCGCCCTGTTGATGACATCAGCGACGCGGTTTAATCAGGCGTGGCTTAGTCGTGTGTGGTTTTGTCGTGCCACTCTTCCCAGGCTCCAAGAAAGCCATGCATGCATGCACGGGGCAGCAGAGGGGGGTTGTCACATGCTCATTGGGCACAACATAGGGGGGGACATTAAATTATAGGGGTGGGCATGCAAGCGGGCGCATATGTTTTTGGCACCCGAGGTGAAAAAGGTTCGCCATCACTGGCCTAGAATATTAAGCTCACTAAGAACACAATAATTCTGCCCTGCTAAGCTACTATTTGCTGTACCACACAAGTGGTACATACTAAATCATAAGCAAGCAAAGTTATATTATGGTTTGGCAAGTATGTCAGCTCAGTCAAAGAAATTGAGCGTTACTGAAATCCCTGAGCTTGGCTCAGAATAAAAGCTTGTTTTTAAAAAAAGAAAATCCTTGCTTTTTATAGACCTGCAGCCTTGTCAAATGGAACGTGCCAAAACTCACTTCAAAATAAAGATACATACAACTGAGCTACACACTTCAAATATAAACTTTAAAAAGGAATATATATATATTTTGCTGTTAGGCAAGGCAAATTATTTCCAAGAGTAGGTAGTTTTTGTGACTAGATAAATTGTACAGATTAAGCTAACACCACAGTTTATGCTACTTTGCAGAATGTAATAGATACGCTTACTAATCTCAACATAAACTGACTTTTTTCTAGTATACAAGGTGAACAAGGACCCCTGGAGGTACCAAAAATCTACCCTGGCCGAAGAGGATCTTAGCAAGTTTCTAAGATCAGCAGGCACAGCCTTAGTTTACATGTCATACTATATTTTTAAGTTTTTCTTTAAAAAAATGGACCACCATTGGCTAAACTCGCTCATCAAGCTAAACTGTAACCCAGACTTTCTAACTTAGATTATATTCTGTCTCAGTGCAATATTTGAAACTCAACTGCAGGGAATTTAACACTTGCATTCTCTCTCTTTTTCTGAAATGGAAAAGCCCAGATCCCGTAAATTCTCTGTCCAATGATGCTGTTGAAAGAAATGTCCTTCTGGGTTCAGCTCCAAGTGGGGAAAAAGACACTGGAGACATGGAGGCTGCTTGGAAAGATGGTTTATTGGTGGACAGGACCACATGGCTTGAGCCCGGAACAGAAAAGGTGATCACATGCTTCAATGTTGGTGGAGAGGAAGAGAAGGGCTGAGGGAGGGGCTTGCTAGGCTTTTTATAACCTGTTCAGTCCCACCTCTCTGTGTTCCTGTTCCTGTGTAAGAAATGAATTCTGATTGGTTGTCAGACTCCTATGGGGCCATGCAGGGGCTACTCTCTAGGCTGTGTTTTGAATCCAGGTATGGATGAATTCTCAGATGCCATGTGCTCAGTTGAGTAAAGTTCCAACATTCCTCCCCCCTGCAGCTGCAGTGGAGAAGCCTTTATTATGTAAAGGGACTAGCTTGGCCTTCTCAATGGCCCATTGACAAAGTGGGGATGGGCAGGAAGCTACAGGCAACTATTCTGTCTTTTAAAACATGTTTCTTTCTCCTCACATCCAGAGAAATATTCTGCCTTTTCAATATTTCCTAGGATATTTCATTTTTCTGGGAGAGGGCTGGATGATAACTTCCCACAATGCGTTGCACAATCTTCTTGCATTCTGTGGAACAATGGCATACTGTATATGTTGAACTAATCCTAATTTTTCAGTACGGTGCCTTCTGAAGGCTGGACTAAAGAACACACACATGTACTGTAAGCCTGGTTCCCCCCCCCACCCAAAGTTCTCCATATAATTGTGGGGGGGGGTAGGGTTGGAAGATTGCTTTGTCATGTGTATATTATAATTCTTCCTTTTTGCAACATCATGGTTTTAATGTGCTGTGCCTACTAATCTTCAGTGATTTGTACCTTCCTAGCACTGGGCCCATCTTAATCCTGGCACAGAGTCCAACTTCTGTGGCTGAGGATGAGTAAGAAGCCTTTTAAGCAGCACGTTGCAAACTTTTGGCAGCCGTGTGATCACCTCCTCCAAAGATTTGTTCTGTTCCCTCCCAGACTCCAACTTTGCTCTACACACATACATACACACACGCCAGCAATTAGGAAACAGGGGAAAAAGCAGGCTCCCTCAGTCAGCTGATTCTGAACTTTGGATTTTGGAGCCATCAGAAGAATCGGAAGCCAAGACTGGAATTGTTTAAAAGCCAGTAACAGGATATGATGAAAGGTGGAGTTTCTTTAAAGTGCGGTGGAGGTCCCCCAAGACCCTCTCAGGGGTCCACAAAATCAGAATTATTTGCCAGAGATTGAAGTTGTTTGCAACAAAATTAAAGCAATGCCATGCTTCTCATTATTATTTTTATTTCTTAAAAAAATATATATGGCTTTTTAATGGGGAAAAAACGTGTTTGTGTTAATATCAAATAGCTTAACATTGTTATCTTTACATAATTCATTAAACATTTTACAATTTTTAAACATTTAATACAGTAAATGTTTAATAATACAGTAAGTATTTAATAAATGTAAACAAAATGCAAACAAAAATTCTTTCGCCACAATTTTTAAAAGTGTGAAGGGATCCCGAAAGCAAAAGGTTTAAACAACACTGTTGTAAAGGATTTCTTAAACCCGCGTTTCCCAACCTCAGCAACTTTAAGGACTTCAACCCCCAGAATTTTCCAGGCTACACATCTTCCAGTGGCCAAAGTTGAGAAACATTGCCTTAAAAGTAATGATCACTATCATCCAGTTAAGATCTAACTAGGATGCACGTGTATGTGTAAAAATATTTTCCCTATATTCCTGATAAAAATTCACGGAGCAGTTGATATTTGTTCTGCAAGACAAAGGAAATGGGCCTAATAATGTCAAACTTCATGTTTAGCTTGGAATGACATATTGTGCTGAACCATGGTGGGTATAATTATGGTGTCTGAATCAATCATAGCTGGCTGGGCTTCCACAACATACAAAGCTAGAGTTTACAAACTCTAATGGTTAAGTCCAGTGGTGGGATTCAAATAATTTACCAACCAGTTCTCTGCCCTAATGACCAGCTGGGTAGGCGGGGCTTGGTGGTCATGTGATCATGTGGGCGTGGCCAAGTCAATGTCACTCAGGTCGATGGGCGCTTCGCCTTAGTTGTTACAATGGTAATCAGGGTTAACCGGAGAGGCAGTTTCTGTAAGCAGGGCAATAAAGATGAGGCTAGAAACAACACCAGAAAGTTTCCTTCCTGCCTTCCTTACAGGATTAGCCCTGTAAAGTGGGAAAAAACAAAAGGAGATTTCTTCCAACAACCGGTTCTCTGAACTGCTTAGAAAGTTACCAACCGGTTCTCTCGAATAGCTGCGAACTGGCTGAATCCCACCACTGGTTAAGTCCCTATAACACATTAAACCAAAACCAAACTAATCCTATTAGGACTTAGGGTGTTTATAAGGACAGCCATAACATGGAGACAGTTGAATATCATATTGCCGAGTCCTTCACACAAAGCCAGAAATATGTTACATTTATTTGTGCTAAGGGCCTCTTTAGAGTTAGAATGATTTCATGAGGATGGCAGTCCACAGGTTCAATAAATAGCAACCTATAATCCATTTAGATATAAGTTCTTAATTGTATGAACTCAATCATATGTTGGGTTTGTAGGAGGAGAACCATGCTAGTCTATGGTGGCAAAAAATTCAGGAGACTGGTATCTTTTCTGACTATTAATTTTTTATAAAAGGCATAAGCTTTCATGATGCATGAAATGCCCAAATTAGATGTAGAATTAAAATGGGATGAAAGTAGGAAGATGAAGACATGTTGGTTATGCAGATGTATGTTATACTGGGTTTATACTGAGCTGAAAAGGTGTGGGATAACCTGTTGGATTGGATGTAATAATCCAGAGGGTTTTCTAAACCTTGACTGACGGCTTTTTGTATTATAGCGGTACCTCGGTATTCATCATCCTTAATTGGTTCCAGGAGGCATGTTCAGTACCAAAAATGATGAGTACCGAACAAAATTTTTCCCATAAGGAATAATGTACCCAGTGAGTTGCAAGGCAGCCCAAACCAACACGTTTTAGCTTGTGCGTCGAATACCAAACAAATGACGAGTACCGAGACAAATTTTTTTTGCATCAAAATGCATTGAGTACCAAAGTCAATAAGTTTCAAAGCAGTTGAGTACCAAGATACCACTGTATTGGTTTGATTCTGTAAATCATAATTAACCTTAAGTCTATTGTACGAACGTGGTTAATGTACAGTATTGGACAAATGAAAGAAAATGCCTAAGCTTTAGGACTTTCCTATTCCATTTTCCCCATTCAGTTCAGCCCTTCATGGTATTGGACCTGGGTACTTGAGAGACCGCCTGCTGCCAATTACCTCCACCAGACCGATTAGATCCCACAGACTAGGCCTCCTCCGAATTCCATCCGCTGGCCAGTGTCGACTGGCGACTACCCAGAGGAGAGCCTTCTCTGTGGCTGCTCCGACCCTCTGGAACGAACTCCCCGTGGAGATTCGCACCCTCACCACCCTCCAGGCCTTCCGCAAAGCCCTCAAAACCTGGCTGTTCCGACAGGCCTGGGGCTAAAGAACCGTGCCCCTATCTCGAATGGTATGATTGTTGCGCTTTTAAATTATGTATTGTTTTGTGTTGTTTGTCAAATTGTTTGTATCCCCCCTTCCCTTGTTTTGAGTTGTGAGCCGCCCTGAGTCCCCCTCGGGGGAAAAGGGCGGCATACAAATGAAATAAACAGTTAAACAGTTAAACAGATATGAGGAGGAAGTTCTGTAGGAGAAAAATGCTTGGAATGACAGATGGCAAGAAGAAAAGGCATTATTATTTCTGTAATTTAATCCCTCAAAGCCAGTCCCTTTTCCTCTTTCCATGGGTTCTGCAGAATGAGAAGGACTGAGATATGCTTCCTCCTCTGGGATCAGCAGCATGGGACCTGGGGGGAAAGTGCCCTAGTTATATTTGACTTTGTTATGAATACATTCAAGAAGCAGCAACCTGTGGCTTTGTCTCTAGTAAGTATGCTTAAAAGTGTTGGATAACAACCCATCATGTCTAGTTTGATCTGGGAAAAATCCACTTGATACTTCTTTCTTAATACCATTTGGGGATGCAAATATTGTTTGTTGGTTTGCTTGATTGATTGATTTGCCACCCATCTCACCTCAAGGAGTAAAAGCAGGTGTAAATGGATTGGTTATACAATTTGGTTCCCAGTTTCATGGGAAAATTGTGGTAGCCCAAGGTTACATACAATCCAATTGTGCCAATCCAACGTTCATGGTTGTTGTTTTTTTATTAAGTAAGAGGAAGTCATGGTTAGGATGAGAGCAAACCAAGCAAATATTTGTTGCAAAGGCAACCATTTTAATATTTAGCTGTATCAGGGGTGGGCAACGATGGCCTCTTTATGATTTGTGGACTTCAATTCCTAGAATTCCTGAACCAGCCAAGGGCGTACCTCAAGGATGTCTTGGACTATGTTGGAATAGGGGGGAAATCCTACTTTAATGCCAAAACAGGTAAGGACAACCTAAGAACTTCTCAATAGGTTGGAGCTGCTTCAGTTGGATATCTGTTCTGACACACACACCCCTCGTCCTACACCAAAGCACGCCGAGACAAAGATACTTCAAGGATTTATTAACACACAGACTAGCCCTTGGCAGCAACCCAGCACAGACCAGACCTTGGCAGCAATCCAGCACAGACCAGACCTTGGCAGCAATCCAGCACATACCAGACCTTGGCAGCAATCCAGCACAGACTAGACCTTGGCAGCAATCCAGCACAGACTAACCTTGGCAGCAATCCAGCCTGCCAAGCTAGCCACGAGAGTTCTCCAGCACTAGTGAATATGTTGACTCCTGCAACGAGCGTGTGCACAATCATTCCTTTTATAGTCTTGAGAGGAGCCTAATTACCACCAGCTGAGTGCAATTATCTCCTGTAACTGCATAACTGTTCTTTACACCTATTAGCTCTCCGTTGTCGGGCATCCAGGACCAACTCCCTTGTCTCCTCCCCACTGCTCCAATGCATGACGTCAGGATCACACTCCCTTGTCTAGTGGAGAAAGAATCTCCCATACGGACATAATATATTGATGAAAGAAATGTCCTTCTGGGTTCGGCTCCAAGTGGGGAAAAGGTCCAAGGCTCAGGCGCCTCCTGGTGGCCAACCAGCCTCTCTGCGCCCTGCTCGGAGTTGGAACCCTGTCCAGGGTCCTCCACTTCCTCCAGAGCCAACTCATAGGGCCCCTCGCTGTCGGAGTCTGGTGGCAGCTCCAACGGCTCCTGCTAGGCCACAACAGATGTCCTAATGTAATTCTCGCTTAATGCAAAAGGTGGTATATTACATTACACCATTCCTCTGAAGAATGTGACAAATATTGACTTAATGTTCTCTGAAATACTAGAACAACAGGAATAAGGAAGGGTGGAAACTTGGTGTGCATCAAAGGAATTATTACGTGTGCTACACGGGGGACCCCCAACCTTGGTTCCATCCAGGAGACTTCATTGCTTTCCTAATCACATCAGTTTTCCTTTTTTTCCCTTTTATCCTTCCAGACAGCCATATAAATAGGAAAATCCTGGACAGGAAATATTTGAAAAGATTCCACCAACTAAAACTTAATGATGGATTGAACGATCAAACAGATTGGAAGTCATCCATCTTTCTTATGATGGGAGGTTTCTTGTTGTGGTAAATAATTAAAAGCCATGAAGTCTATTGGTTAAGCCAAACTAGACAGTCAAGAAATGGAAACTGCTCAGACTGTTTCTCATCTGCAATCTTTGCTACAGAAGCAGAGGTAGATTGCCTGTATTTCTACTGCTGCTGTTAAGATGACATGTGTTCTAATCTCTCCTTTCCAAATTAAGCAATGGAACTCAATGATGGCTTAGAAGTTTCTAGGAAAACAAGTCAAGGAAAACTGTTGTGGCCCAGCAGGAGCTGCTGGAGCTGCCACCAGACTCCAACAGCGAGGGGCCCTATGAGTCAGCTTTGAAGGATGTGGAGGACCCTGGACAGGGTTCCAACTCCGAGAAGGGTGCAGAGAGGCTGGTTGGCCACCAGGAGGCGCCTGAGCCTTGGACCAGTGGGGAGGAGACAAGGGAGAGTGAGCCGGACGCCAGTAGTGAGTTGTTCTTGGATGCACGGCATCAAAGAGCTAATAGGCGTCAGGAACAGTTGCGCAGTTACAGGAGGTAATTGCACTCAGCTGGTGGTCATTAGGCTCCTCTCCAGACTATAAAAAGACTACTTGTGCACACGCCTGCGATTTCTCCGCGGGTCGCCCATGAAGCCAATGATGAAAGAAGACTCGGAGGCAGGTCTCTCTCGGGATAAGCCGACCTGGAACAGAGTCCGGAGGTCTCTTTTATTGAGCATACACAAGGAAAGGGTGGATTCACATGGTCTATGTGGACCAATCATGGTTGTACAAGTCTATGGTATATGGTAACTCATTTACTTCCATGTAGACCTAAAGAATGCCCATAGTCAGCAAATAAATCTTTTACAAGCATGCAAACTTCTAATCCTTAATTAACGTTTGAGAGTTAATCAGTTGTAACCTCTGACCTACTTAATGCTTAGAGTTAAGAGTCTGTGATTACTGATCTACTTAATGCTTAGAGTTAAGAGTTTGTGTTACTGATCTTATGGTATGGTTAATCATTACTGCTGTTGTATACGTGTTCCAGCACAGCTATGCATGTCTACACTTATGCTACAACACACGCCCCTCTTTGCAGAAGTCAACGCAGGATCGAAAGTCGGAGAACAGAATTATGAGCTTGGCAGGCCGGATTGCTGCCAAGCCTTATCTGTGTTTATTGCTGCCCAAGCTTGTCTGCTGGTTTGCTGCCAAGGACCTGTCTGTCTGTTAATTAAATGCCACAACTTATCTTTGACTCGGAATGTGCTTGGGTGTGGAATGAGGGGGGTCAGAACAGAAAACCATACCTTTTTTTCCCCATTTGGATACCAGATGCCAAGCAAAATCATGGTTTGGTGTCTCCTGGCTTCAGGAGATACAGATGGATTGACCTTTATATGTTACGTCCGTATGGGCGATTCCTTCAAGGGGACCTCCACTAGATGTTCAATGCCCAACACCAAGCAGAGCATGAACGCCCCACCTCCTGCACGAGGCTTGACCAATAACCATCACCGGTGCTTGGTAAGACAGATGCTGACGTCAGCAGTCACAGCCTTGGCCCTGTGCAGACACAGGCTGGTTTAGCTCTGGGAATATCATGTCTCCTTCTTGACAGAAACAGTTCATGGGTTTCTGGACAGTAGCTGGCTGTGTGCACTCACAGAAGCAAGCATTCATGAATGTGTGAGACTTCAGAGCCTGGCCAAAGACTAATAGAGAAAGTCCCCTGTATTAGGCAGGTCGGGTTCCCAAACGTTGGTAACTGGCCGAGTGCCCTCTGGATTGCCAGAGTGTTTGCTCCATTAGCTTGGCTTCCACTTTCCTCCCCCCCTCATCAAAGTTGAGGGGAAGAAGAATATAAAACCACTCACTGTACAGGATGGTATGTGGAGTTTGAGAGATCCCAACCTAGAGAATAGCAGGCTTCCGTTGAGAAGGGTCGAGGCATGATGAGGTCCTTCTCCCTTGGCCTCTTCGTTGTGGTCCTCTGGGCTCCCACTTCCCGGGCTGTCAGGCCCAAGCCCAACCATCCAGTCGTGGATCTGAGTTCCTCATTCTCTCCTGGTCTAAAGGCGTCAGCCCATGCAGTGGAAAGCCAAAGGCAGCTGACGGAGAATGAGCTAAACCTGGGAAAGGATGTGGAGGAAGGTGAGTCATGGAAAAGGTTGGGCTGGATGGTAGGAACTTTATAAGGGAAGGGCTTCAGGCGGAAAAAAAAAACTTGTGAGAAAAATAATGGGGAGGTGAGATAGGTCAGTGGTCTCCAACCTTGGCAACTTTAAGACTTTGTGGACTTCAACTCCCAGCTTAGCAATAGCAATAGCAGTTAGACTTGTATACCGCTTCATAGGGCTTTCAGCCCTCTCTAAGCGGTTTACAGAGTCAGCATATTGCCCCCAACAACAATCCGGGTCCTCATTTTACCCACCTCGGAAGGATGAAAGGCTGAGTCAACCCTGAGCCGGTGAGATTTGAACAGCCGAACTGCAGAACTGCAGTCAGCTGAAGTAGCCTGCAGTGCTGCATTTAACCACTGCGCCACCTCGGCTCTACCAGCTTGCTGAGGAACTCTGGGAGTTGAAGTCCACAAGTCTTAAAGTTCCCAAGGTTGGAGACCACTGAAATAAGGTGACCGTGAAGCTACTTCAGCATATCACTTCCAACCACCATTTCTAGATAAAGCTACCTTTAAAAGCTACTCTGTTTTCTACTCTGTCCATCCTTCCCGCTCCTCCTCTTTCCTACTCTGGATGTGACCATCCACACTGTTCCTTGCCTATTTATCTGTTAAATCTAACAATTAAGACAGCTATATGGTAACAAATGGGAGAGAGATTCCACTTGGAACATAGGGTTAGTTCGGTTCCACCACAAAACCGCGTTCGACTAAAGGGCGCTCGACGAAACCGCGTAGCTGATGTCATCACAGGGCGACAACAGCGCGGAGACAGAAGCACGCTGTAAACGCTAAACCTAAAATTAACCCCTAAACCTAAACCTAACCCCCCTAAACCTAATCCTAAACCTAACCCTAAACCTAACCCGTAACCTAACCCTAAACCTAACCCTTAACCTAACCCTAAACCTAATCCTAACCCTTAACCTAACCCTAACCCTAACCCTAACCCTTAACCTAACCCTAAACCTAACACTAACCCTTAACCTAACCCTAAACCTAACCCTTACCTTAATTTGAATCGGCTTGCTTTCAAAGCGCTATTTGAAGCACCCTTCTTTCTCCGTGCTCGCTGTTGTCGCCCTGTTGATGACGTCAGCGACGCGGTTTAATCGGGCGCGCTTTAGTCAAGCGTGGTTTTGTCGTGCCACGGGTTAGCTCTACATGTTGCAGCTGGAGGCTTCACAGAATTCCCATGACTTTAATTAAAATGTTCATATTTTCTAGCTTTAACTTTAATGGCAGGTGAAAATTTGTGAAAAACTGCCTGCTAATTGCTTTGTGAACAGCATAATTATTAGGCTGAAATTTTAAACACATTTATTTATTAATTACTTACTTACTTACTTAATTAATTAAACCAATTTATATAGCTGGCCAACCCCCACGCAGTGACTTCATTTAGGATGGAGTAAAATGCATAAAACAGTGTGGCAGTTACTCCTGAGCAAACGTATATAGAATCACACTGTCGCTTTCTACTAGTCACATAGGTTTTATTTCTCTAATTATTAGGTTGTTTTTTTTCCATTATATTTTCCTAAGTAAAAAGGTCACATGAAATGAAATGCAAGAAAATGTGTAACCACAAGGAAAAAGAAACTGATGTCGAAGCAATTAAGGAAAGCTATTCGTGGTGTTAGAAACACACTATTCATTAGTTAAATCCCCAGCCCTGGGCAAAGAAAGTAGAAAACATTTTTAAAGAATTTAATTGTTGGCAAATTTTGCTGAATAGAATTTACTTGTTACTAAATAATATGCAAAGATATTAGCCAGTTCAGCATGCCGGACGCTGTTGGTTCATAGCTCTATATTATGTGGTATATGAGTGCTTCTATTTTAATTTTGCATTCAGTAAATCCGTGACCCGTCAAAACCGCGGTCCACTAAAGCACGCCCGATTAAAGCGCGTACCTGACGTCCTCAGCAGCGCGATGAAAAAAATTAAAAATAAATTAAATTAAAATTAAAATTAAATTAAAGCAAGCCGATTCACATAAAGGTAAGGGTTAGGGTTAGGGTTAGGGTTAGGGTTAGGTTAAGGGTTAGGTTTAGGGTTACGTTAAGCGTTAGGGTTAGATTTAGGGTTAGGTTAAGAGTTAGCGTTAGGTTTAGCGTTAGGTTAAGGGTTAGGTTTAGGGATAGGTTAAGGGTTAGGTTTAGGGTTAGGTTTAGGGTTAGGTTTAGGGTTAGGTTTAGGGTTAGGTTTGGGGGGGTTAGGGTAAGGTTTTCGCTTTAATTTTAAATTTACTGCTCACAGCGCGATGTTTTCGTCGCGCTGTGATGATGTCACGTACGTGCTTTCATCGAGCGCGCTTTAGTCTACCGCGGTTTTGTGGTGGAACCCAGTAAATCATGGGGAAACAATCAGCATTGAGCAACAGCTGAGCACAGAACCAACGAATACTACAACTCTGGATTTGCTAATCTAATTTTTTTGTTTGTTTTAGAACAAACATCCCCTTCCAATCAGTGCCTGGCTTGGATTGTTTCTGGATCAGTCCCATCATATGCAGGACTAATTTAGTAAATAAAGACCAGAAACTTCTTGGGATCAAGATTAGTGGAAAGGTTACAATTTTTGGCCATCAAGTCCAACCTCCACTCAATTCAGAAATCAAATTCAAAGCTTCCCAGACAAATGGCTCGCTAGTCTCTACTTTATTCAGCAAAGAGGATAATTGTCTGGATAATAGAGTCTATTGCCAATAAAAGTCCAGGAGTAAGTTTACGAGATCTTTTTAATCCAAATTATATTTTCTTCTAGATCATCTATCCCCAAAATGGCACCATCCTAACTGGGTAGTGGAAAATCAGAAAAGGCTCTTCTGGAGATTATTTGCAATGTCCATGTTCTTCCAAATAAGGACGCTTCAAGTTTTCTTAAAATTCCTGGGATAATTTTGTGTAGGCAGATCCCTTATGTAAAAAGGAATGATGGGTCTGATGGCATTTTTGAAAGATTCAGGGTTTTTTCTTTGAGAGAATTGAAGAATAGCAAGTTCCTCCAGCAATCAGCATAACTGTCTCTCCACTCAGAAAAGCAGCACAGCCCCTGATCCAGCTCCCAATTTTTGTGACCATTTTTAGGGATGTCAAAACAGTTATTTCCTCTTTATTCGCGTGGCACGACAAAACCGCGCTCGTCAAAATCACGGTGATAAAATCGCGGCGCTAAAGCCGCGATGTCATCATCGCGCGTCATCACCGCCGCGACAACAGCGCGGCAACAGAAGGGCGCTTTAAAACGGCGCCGCGGCAGAAAGCCGACTTCAATTAAGGTAAGGGTTAGGATTAGGTTTAGGGGTTTGTTTTAGGGTTAGGTTTAGGGTTAGGTTTAGGGTTAGGGTTAGGGTTAGGGTTAGGTTTAGGATTAGGGTTAGGTTTAGGGTTAGGTTTAGCGTTAGGTTTAGCGTTAAGTTTAGGGTTAGGGTTAGGGTTAGGTTTAGGGTTAGGGTTAGGTTTAGGGTACTGAGTGCTTGGGAATGCGCGAATTTGCCCTCCGCGATTATGTCATCGCGGTAGGGTCGCGTTTTTCCTTAGCGCTTAGAACGGCGCGAATTAGTCTTCGCGCTTATGTCTCTGCGGATAAGGGCTTCGCGGATTTGTGGTGGAACCCTTTATTCGTACATTATGTGAAACCAAAACGTGTTTTGATAAGTTTCGATTTAATATGTCTGAATCAAAGCAACTGTGTCTTTTAAACCATTATTAACTGTTTGGTTATTTTATTTTTTTAATCCATTTGATTTCTACAGCCACCCACCTCAACAAGTGATTCTGGGTGGCATACATCAATAAATATAAACACAATTACTGTAACTATTAAAACAGTGCAAGATAAATATACTGTATATGATGCCAAGTAAAGCTGTTACTATGGATGTTAAGACAGCCAGGTAACAGGGCCCTTAACATACACAGGACCCCAGGCCGAGGCACACAACCAAGTCTTCATGGCCTTATGAAAGGCCAACAGGATTGGGCTTATCTTGATATCTGAAGGGTGAATAATTTAGAGCAGGGGTCTCCAACCTTGGCAACTTTAAGACTTGTGGACTACAACTCCCAGAGTTCCTCAGCCAGCTGGCTGAGGAACTCTGGGAGTTGTAGTCCACAAGTCTTAAAGTTGCCAAGGTTGGAGACCCCTGATCTAGAGGGCAGGGGCTATAGCAGAGGAGCCATGTCTCCTGGTTCCCACCAGCTGACATTCCTTGACTGAAGGACCTGCAGCATGTCTAACCTCACTGGATAGGTTGAACAGCTGGAAGGGCAGTCTCCCTTAGTTAACCAGGCCTCAAGCCATTAAGGCTTTAGAGGTGCTCACCAGCACTTTGAATTGAATTGTACCTAGAAACGCACTGTCAACCACACTGTTCATGAAGTAGTGGAGCAGAGGTGGGTTCCTAGCAGTTCGCACCTATTCGGTAGAACCGGTTCGTCAAATCTACCGAACCGGTTAGAAGAGGTTCCACCAGTGGACCCGGAAAGCAGGCCACACCTACAGAAGAGGTTCCAAAAGTTTTTGAAACCCACCACTGGTCCTTGGGTATGATTATTCTACACTATCATGCTCCTATTTATAAAACTCAGTGCCTCTGTGAAAGGTAAGGATGACTACTGCGTTTGTGGTGCAATCAGAACATTGCGTGTGTTGAAGTTGTTTTAACGCAAACCAAAGATGCCTTTTAAAAAACAAGTTTACATCTTATTCTTATGCATGCCAGTGCTGTGTGTGGGGTAATTTAAGGTGGTTCTGACAAGTGTCGTCGGCATCTTCATATCCGGTCACATGGGCAAGCCACTCCCATCCGGTCACATGGGCGGCAAGCCACTCCCACAAAGGAGGCCACACCCACAGAGTAGGTTCGAACAATTTTTGAAACCCACCACTGTAGTGGAGTTATATATACCCAATGCTTTTTATAACACATTCTCCATCGGTTGAAGTTTCCCAATGCTCTTCAAGATCAGCCCCATGTAGAGCACATTACAGTTGTCCAGACAAGAGGTCACGAGGGGGAAGAGGAACTGTGAGCAAAGTTATGGCTAAGTGTGATAAGTGAACCCAGTGTCAATGTCCCGTAGACAAGATTCACATGTTGGAGTCCCACTTCAAACCAGTAATGACCAAATTATGTTTTACCAGATGATATTTTATTGCAATACTTGAGTTAGCATAGATACATCATCCTGAGGGCAAGATGCCGGTCTTTTTCTCAGCAAACTGAATGTATGCGTAACATCTAGTGGCTAACAGCGTGACAAGCATGTTTTGCTTTCCCCATTGAAGTGGGAAAGAAAAAGGTGATTTTAAGAGCAGCCATATTTTCAGAAGTAAAATCAGCTTCCTGCCTCTAATTTCTGTTCCTCTCTGCATAATCAGGTTATTGTTCTGACCCCCTCCTCCGTCCAGTAACGAAAGCCAAGATGAGCTTAATTAGAATGTCCTTTAATAACAAGACTAGAGTCTCGGTGGCTGAAAGCCAAGCAAACGAACAGATCAGGACCTTGGCAGCAAGTCCAACAAACCTTGGCAGCAATTCAGACAAACCTTGGCAGCAATCCAGCCTGCCAAGTTAGTTACGTTCTCTTTAGTCAATGCGTTGACTTCTGCAAGAAGGGCGTGTCACAAGCAGCCTTTTTTATAGTCTGGAGAGGAGCCTAATGACCATCAGCTGAGCGCAATTACCTCCTGTAATTGCGTAATTGTTCCTGACACCGAGTAGCTCTTCGATGGTGTGCATCCAGGAACAACTCACTGCTGGCTTCTGAATCACTCTCTCTTGTCTCCACCCCACTGGTCCAAGGCTCAGGCGCCACTTGGTGGCCAACCAGTCTCTCTGCGCCCTGCTCGGAGTTGGAACCCTGTCCAGGGTCCTCCACCTCCTCCAGAGCCGACTTATAGGGCCCCTCGCTGTTGGAGTCTGGTGGCAGCTCCAACGGCACCTGCTGGGCCACAATAGGTTACTATTTGTTCTGAGCCATTCAGGTTAGGGATGGTGGCGCTTGTAATCCAACACACATAGAGGACACGAGGGTATATTAATAGAAAGAAAGAAAAAGAACCTTAACTAAGTCACATTTCCTTGCTCCTTTTTCTAGAAGTCTCCAGATCTGCTGCCACTAAAGTGAAACTTCCAGGTGGAGGGAAGGAGCTGAGAAGAAGGAAGCTTCCCATCCTGAAGAACAGTGCCTTAAAGAGAAAGGTGCCAATTCACCTGCGTCAAGATGACCAAACATGGAAAAAAGGAGACAGAGCTAAGAAGGTGGCAGAGTCTGTCGGATTTGAGAAGAAAGTACCAGGTGTTAAGAAAACAGAGAGCAGGAACGTATTGCATGCTATACCAGAAGCTACTGGCCTGGAGACTAACAGGAGCCTCACCCAAGCAAGAAACAGATGTGAGCCAGAAGGTATGAGTGAAATACAAGCTGTTAAAGCAAAAGAAAAATCAGCCTCTCAGTTAACCTGCAGAACTTCTGTTTTCAGCTTGACCTCCTAAATTTAAGATACAAGCAAGCTTATCAGAGGAATAAACGCAACACAATTTAGCGAGATTCAATTCTGAGAAGTTATTGCTAAAGGTGATTCCCCCCTGGGATTTCCCCCTTATCTGTAAAGGGGTTCATTTATTATTCAAGACAATGAATTTAGAGAGCCAGTTTTGGGTGGTGATCAAGGCACCAGGCTAGAAACTAGGCGACCGTGAGTTCTAGTCCTACCTTAAGACACAAAGCTAGCTAGGTGACTTTGGGCCAGTAACTCTCTCTCAGCTCTAGGAAGCAGGCAAAGGCAAACCGCTTCTGAAACCTTGCCAAGGAAACTGCAGGGACTCATCTAGGCAGTTGCCAGGAGTCAGTCAGTCAGTCAGTCAGTCAGTCAGTCTGTCTGTCTGTCTGTCTGTCAGGCCCGCAATTATATTCCTCTTAGAATTTTGGCCTGCCACACTTTCTCTTATTTCATTATGCTGTTTCTTTAGTATAGTTGATGGGAGGGGGGAATAGACAGGAGTGGGGTTGTGGAGTGTATTGTTTTTCATTCTTTACTAGAAGACCAAGGTCATCCTTTGTCTCCGCACCAGTACACCTGACCGGAAGCAGCTGGGTGTGGATGCCAGGGTGGAGGAAGAAGATTGGACCATGGGATGGATTGTGGGTGTGGGGACAAGATCATGAACTTTTAACTGGGTGGAATTCTGATGTCATTTCCAGAATTGGGATTCCATAGCACGATGCCAACGTGCCTCGTCTTATTAAATTGGAACTTTAAGGATAGTTTTGCCTTTGACTCTGATTTAATTCTGCATGGTATTTGGAACGCTGACACTGTCAGTCTCTCTCTCTCTCTCTCTCTCTCTCTCTCTCTCACACACACACACACGGACACACACACACACATTAACACCCTGGCATATGATACCTTATGTTCTCACACATTTGGAACATCAAAAGATTGCATGTTGTGGTCACCCACTCTCTGAATGGCTCTTACTGTTTACAATTAAGATGCTGCCGGATTTCTAATCTGCTTTAATTATTGTGCTTGAATACAAAATCAAAGACTCTTGGTTCTTTGGGATCAATTAGTTGGGAAAGGGGAAATGATTTCATATATCAAGAGTTGCCAGTTGCCTGGCAAGTGGGCAGCTATGTAAATGGAACAAACTAACAAATAAATTAATGAGGCAGGCTTGTTTGTACATGAATCAGAAATAAATTCAACATGGAACCATCACAGCAATGCCTACTTTCTAATGAGAATTTTGCAAGTTATGTTTTCTATGAAAAAAAAAACTACCCAGCCAGCAGATACTTTTTCTTGGAAGAGCCATTTCCTTGTGGCTGATAGTAAATTGGCAAAGGTTATTTATATATCTATTTTTTCTCCAAGGGCTTTAAGGAGGCATACATAGCTTGCCTTCTGCCATTCTTTTTCCACAGCAAACCTGTGGGGTTTATTGGCTCAATTGAGTGGGGCGTGGAACCTAAATTTCCCTTCATAGCCCCTCAGGTCAGTTGTTAATGTCAGCAACTTTAAGATGTGTGCATTTAATCTCCCAGAATATTCCCACAACTGGTCGCTGGAAAATTCTGGGAATTGAAATCCGCACATCTTAAATATGAGGAGATTGAGAAACGCTGTTCTAAATGCGCATGGCCAATTATTCATCCGCAAACATGTCTTGATTTTAATAGATGGCTCAGCCTGCATCTCCCAGAAATAATTACTGTGTGCATAACACTTGGTTACAATTCATATCAATTAGCCCGCACCATTTTGGTAACGGTTAAAGCAGCCCAATTAAGTCCAAATCCTTTGGAAAACAAGCTGGAAATAATCTGTGCAGATCACAGAAATTTAACGGCGCATGAAGCAGCTCTAAGACTTCAGGGCCATTTAGAGTAGCTGAGTGGGAAGACTGAATTGAGGAGGTTCATCTGAGCAGGTTTCACTGGGATTCTTCAAGAGCCATGCTGGGCTCATAGAGGAGAATGCCTGTTTAATTACACTTCTATGTCCAGGTTGAATAAGGATGACAGTATTTAATTAGCTCTGAGGTCGTTCATTAAGTGCTAGGCCAGTGGTGGGTTTCAAAAATTGTTCGAACCTACTCTGTGGGTGTGGCCTCCTTTGTGGGAGTGGCTTGCCGCCCATGTGACCGGATGGGAGTGGCTTGCCACCCATGTGACCGGATATGAAGATGCCGACGACACTTGTCAAAACCACCTTAAATTACCTCTCACACAGCACTGGCATGCATAAGAATATGATGTACACTTGTTTTTTAAAAGGCATCTTTGGTTTGCGTTAAAACAACTTCAACACACGCAATGTTCCGATTGCACCACAAACGCAGTAGTCATCCTTACCTTTCACAGAGGCACTGAGTTTTATAAACATGAGCATGATAGTGTAGAATAATCATATCCAAGGACCAGGGGTGGGTTTCAAAAAATTTTGGAACCTCTTCTGTAGGTGTGGCCTGCTTTCCGGGTCCACTGGTGGAACCTCTTCTAACCGGTTCGGTATATTTGACGAACCGGTTCTACCGAATAGGTGCGAACTGGTAGGAACCCACCTCTGTGCTAGGCTCTGTGTCAGCCGGGAAGGGGTTCCAAAATATTGCGATCTGGCTCTGCCTTTCAACGTGTGTTTCCTTTTCTGCAGGCTTGGTTTTGAATCACACCACAACAGCATCAGTGCAGGGGGACATTGCCACTCACAAGAAAAAGGCAAGAGAAGGAGATGCCTGCAAATATAAGACTGTGCCTCAGATGGAAACGGGGCAAGCTCTAGACCCTCGGCGTAGAAGTGAAAACTGGACATCCTCTTTTCCTGTCGATAGATGTGTCATTCAGACAAAAGAAAGAAATGCCAGTTGGATATTGTTGCAAAAGCAGAACCGCTCCACACCAAGGAAGACCAACAGGCCACCCACAGAAAATGCCCACGGCACTTTCAAGAGAAATGACAACCTCACAGTGACCTGGAAGGAACGTGACCCTCGCGCGAGGAACAGCACTCATGCTCCAAGAGAGAAAGAGGTTAGGCTTCTCCACAAACATGCCAGCCCAGCCCCAAAGGGGAAGTTGCAGGGAATGCCCTCTGCCAATATCACCGTGAGGCTTCCTGGAGAAAAGCAGGGAGCCTTCCAGAAGATGGGCAAAAAGAGAACTGGCATTCAGGTAGAGCTGGCAAAAGGACTGGTTACTACTCTGTGTAGCCAGGCTGAAGACAGGAAGGATTCCACAACTTCCTTACGAAATGCTAGTCAGTCCCTTCTGCAGGAAGAACTCACTTCATGTCTTAAGGTGGCAAGTGGAGCATCCCCAGGAAAAAGACTCATCAGCAAGCCAAGGAATGCCAGCTGGGCAGCAGAAGACAATCCCCAGAGCCCTTGCCACAGGAACTCAAGCAGGTCATTACCCAGCCAGGAGCCAGGGACTCCCCATAGAGATGTCACACGGGCCCTGAGCAGAACTCAACATGTTCTGCGAAGCAAGAATACTGTCCAGGCTCAGCTGGGGAATATCACTCAGTCAAAACCTAGGAGAGGACAAAGACCCCGTGCAAATATCTCCCAAGGAAGGATAGACTCACCACGAAAGCAGCCTGCAAAGCCCAAAGAGAGGAAGAAGCCCATCATGCCATCCTTACCTCCCACTTGCTTGCTGTCTGAACACGCCATCGCCTGTGGGAACGCTCACTTGGAACGTGTGCCCAAACTGACCGATCCTGTTCTGAAAACCCTCTACCTGGCAGGTGAATCACTGAATCGTGCATGTACCCAAATTTCAAATGTTGACTCTTGTCGAGGTGGCGCAGTGGTTAAATGCAGCACTGCAGGCTACTTCAGCTGACTGCAGTTCTGCAGTTCGGCTGTTCAAATCTCACCGGCTCAAGGTTGACTCAGCCTTCCATCCTTCCGAGGTGGGTAAAATGAGCACCCGGATTGTTGTTGGGGGCAATATGCTGACTCTGTAAACCGCTTAGAGAGGGCTGAAAGCCCTATGAAGCGGTATATAAGTCTAACTGCTATTCTAAGTGCTCCTGCTGGATGGAGTCACATATTTAAGCCTGGTTGTGCTAAGTTATAAAAGTTTTATGCAAAGTGTCCCAAAGGTGCTTTTTCTCCATTCCCCACCATCCAGCCAGAACTGAAGAAGCTTCTTGGATGAGAAGCGAAACGTCTTCCAAGAAAAAACAGAAGGTCCAGTTGCTTCTTGAAAAAGCACCTTTGGGACAACCAGGACCTGGATGACTGAGAAGCTCCGTAGACATTGATGCAAAGTGGGTTCAGCATATTGTGGGTACCTAGCAGTGGTGGGTTTCAAATTGTTTTAGAACCTCTTCTGTAGGTGTGGCCGGCTTTGTGGGAGTGGCTCGCCAGCCATGTGACCGTGTGGGAGTGGCTTGCCAGCCATGTGACTGGGTGGGAGTGGCTTGCCGGCCATGTGACCAAGTGGGAGTGGCTTGCCAGCCATGTGACTGGGTGGGAGTGGCCAACTTGTAAAATGTGGTGAAACTCACTTAACAACGCTCTTGCTTAGCAACCAAAATGTTGGCTCAGAAACTCTGGCATTTGAAGCACGCAAGACTTAAAGCTGTCAAGTTACAAGACCCTTGCACCCCTAACCCTTTAGAAAAAAAAACCCCAGGGGTGTTCAAACTTGACAGCTTTAAGACTTGTGGACTTCAACTCCAGAATTCCTGCTCCAGTCATGTTGGCTCAGGAACTCTGGCATTGAAGTGTGCAAGTCTTAAAGCTGTCAAGTTACAAGAGCCTTGCACCCCTAACCCTTTAGAAAAAAATCCCCAGGGGTGTTCAAACTTGACAGCTTTAAGACTTGTGGACTTCAACTCCCAGAATTCCTCCTCTCGCTCTTCATCTTGATGATGTGCGGACGGGCGGGAGGGGAGGGAGCTGGAACCGGTTCTAAACAGCACAATAGATTTGTGGAACCTCTTCTATAGAAGAGGTTGGAAATGGCAGGAACCCACCCCTGGTACCTAGCTACTGTGTTTTAGAAAGCCTATAGGTCATCGTTTCAGAGATATTTCCTTACCTAAACAGAGAAACACCATATGTTTACCATATGTAGGTAAAAAAAAAAAAAGCACAGTGAGAGTGACTTTCAACTTTCCCTCGGCTTCCCCATTGAGTTTCCTTGAGCATCTGGTTAAAGGTTAAAATAGCACTGTCTCTTGAATTTTAACACCGTCCAGAAGTAGCTCCAAGTATCTAAATGCTAGACTTCTCACCACTTCTGACAACGTAAGACAGGTGGCCAGTGGTTAGGGTGCAGTATTGCAGGCCACTTCAGCTGACTGTGATCTGCAGTTCAGCGGTTCAAATCTCACCGGCTCAAGGTCGACTCAGCCTTCCATCCTTCCGAGGTGGGTGAAATGAGGACCCAGACTGTGGGGGCAAGTTGCTGACTCAATTTGCTAAAAAAAATCTGTAAACCGCTTAGAGAGGGCTGAAAGCCCTATGAAGCGGTATATAAGTCTAATAAATAAATAAAATAAATAAATAAATAGGGAAAATGCATCAAAGAGACATTTATTGGAAAATTGACTCTGATGTGTACACTGACTCTTCCATTGTCATTCTGCTATTCAATGCTTAAAGAGTGGGTGGTGTATCACACAAAATGTTGGGAAAACTACCAACAATAGGATGCCATTGGGGCGGGAATCATGGAGTAATGGAATAGGCTTGTAACAGCTTAACAGTGAAATTCCATTGGATTGCCCCAAAAGTTAGTCTCAACCAATAAAATTCTACACATGATTCTAAAGAAAAAGAAAACAAAGGAAACAATCCCGAATAAAAGAAAATAAACCCTGAATAAAAGAATTTCCCCCTCGGGAGATGGCGCCGAGGTGGCGCAGTGGGTAGAGTGCACTACTGCAGGGCACTTCAGCTGACTGCTAGTTTGGCAGTTCGGCGGTTCAAATCTCACCGGCTCAGGGTTGACTCAGCCTTCCAACCTTCCGAGGTGGGTAAAATGAGGACCCAGACTGTGGGGGCGATATGCTGACTCTGTAAACCGCTTAGAGAGGGCTGAAAGCCCTATGAAGCGGTATATAAGTCTAACTGCTATTGCTAACTGCTATTGCTATGTTGGCAGGAACTCAATTTTCTTATTATGATGATTTTTTGGGGGTGGGAGGAGGGGGGATGTCACAATTGATTGAACTTGCGAGGTGAGAGAATGGAGAATGGAGTGTAAGGAATGGGCCAGCCCAAGCATCCGTGACCCGTCAAAACCGCGTTCCACAAAAGCGCGGTCGACGAAAGCGCGTATGTGACGTCATCACAGCGCGACGAAAAAGATCGAAAAATTGAAATAAAAATTAAATTACAGCAAGCCGATTCACATAAAGGTAAGGGTTAGGTTTAGGGTTAGGGTTAGGGTTAGGTTAAGGGTTAGGGTTAGGTTTAGAGCGTTAGCGTTACGTTTAGCGTTAGGTTAAGGGTTAGCGTTAGGTTTTTCGTTAGGTTAAGGGTTAGGTTTAGGGTTAGGTTTAGGGTTAGGTTAAGGGTTAGGTTTAGGGTTAGGTTTAGGGTTAGGTTTGGGGGGGTTAGGGTAAGGTTTTCGCTTTATTTTTACATTTTTCGATCTTTTTCGTCGCGCTGTGATGACGTCACATACGTGCTTTCGTCGACCGCGCTTTTGTCTACCGCGCTTTTGTGGTGGAACCTAAGCATCAGACAGTTGGTATCAGGCACAACCTGTTCCCAGTGCAGTGCAGTGATTGGCAGATGTTTTTCCTGCTGGCTGGTGACAGGGAGGGCAGCAAAGCCGGAAGAACCAACCAATCACTTTGCCAAGTCATGCACTGCATGAACCCAATCAGGGTCGGAGCAGAAAAGAGATCAGCGATGGGGGCAACTCATTTAGTGCCAGTAGAGGTCAAGGATGAGTGAATAGCATCTTCTGCTCAGCCGCAGGAAAAAGCTGAAGGTTGTTCTTGTGAGTTGCTGCATGTGAGTTTGATGGTTAAAAAAACCTCCAACCCTCTCCCATGAAACTCATACACAGTCACCCTCCTTTGGAATCAAATGCTTCCTGACTGTAACATGTAGTTCAAGAATTCAAACTCTCCCTAATTAAGACAGTAACCTTTCACATTTCCCTCTCCCGCTCCCCCAGAGAATGAAATCAACAACATCCCATCTGGAGTTTTCTTGGGATTACCTAATCTGGAATGGTTGGATCTCAGCAAGAACAAGCTAAAATCGACCCGCCTGCATCCAGAAGCCTTCAAGGTAATTGGAAAGGAAGGGCTATCTGAAATGGAAAGGGGGAAATGCCAGGGAGGAGTGGATTTAAGGATTCTTGTATCAAGCGTAGAAAACCCATATGAAGAAATGCAATGGGCAAAGTAAAAGCAGAAATTATAGTTAATAGGTAGGTAACAGTTATAGATAAAGAAAATTTGGTAATTTCCCCAGATTGTCTTTCTCTCTGCGGTCCCATTTCTCTCTCACTCCCTGCCATCTCATATCTCTCCGTCTCCCTTGCTACGGTATCTCTTCAACCTGTGTGAAATTAGCTCTGCATGAAATGAGGCTGAAGTTTGCAGGCAATGCAGCGTTTAGGCCAGAGATTTAGGTATGTGTTTAATTTATATAGCTACCCATTTCAAACATATGACTCTGCATGGCTAACAGAAAATCAAAACAAGACAAACATGGAAAAACAATAAATAGCAATTATAGGAGCTGACATAGAACCAAGAATGCAGTCAACTTAACCAAGAGATGGAACTCAGGCACACATCTTGGGCCCTGGATTCGGCAACAAAACCAGGTTTTTATGGGGTGTTACATTACAAAAGGACAGCAGGGTCGGAGCACGGCTAATCTCTGGGGCAATGATGTTCCAGAGGGCAGGCATCACAACAAAAAAAGGCTCTTGTCTGGGGATGCACCAAGTGACACTCCCTAACAGTCTGGATCTGGAACATGCCTTTCCTGCTGCATCTCACAAGAGGTAGATACAACAGCAGTGGTGGGATTCAGCCAGTTTGCACCTATTCGGGAGAACCGGTTGTTAACTTTCTAAGCAGTTCGGAGAACCGGTTGTTGGAAGAACTTTTATTTTGGTTTTTTTTCCACTTTACAAGGCTAATCCTGTAAGGAAGGCAGGAAGGAAACATTCTGGTGTTGTTTCTAGACTAATTTTTATTGCCTTGCTTACAGAAACTGCCTCTCCGGTTAACCCTTATTACATTCTAACAGCTAAGGTGAAGCACCCATCGATGTGAGTGACGTTGAGTTAGCCACGCCCAGCCAGTCACATGGCCACCGAGCCCCGCCTACCAAGCTGGTCATTAGGGCAGAGAACCGGTTGTTAAATTATTTGAATCCCACCACTGTACAACAGGAAAGATGGACCACAAGTAATCCGATCCCATGGCCCAGTGCTCTGCTCCCTGTTTACATTCAGAGCGAGTCTACTGCTACTGAACCTTATCTTGTCTGTTTGCAGTACAGCAATATTGGAATGTTTATTACTTACTTCTCCGCCACTATCTTCCCACGCAGAATCTCACCAAGCTGAAGCGTCTGAATCTGGATGGGAACCAGCTCACTTCAATCCCAGCCTTGCCAAGTTCATTACACGAACTTAAACTGAATGACAATAATTTAGCAGGACTTCAGAGACAGAGCCTCAGAGGTAGGAGACCTCTCACAAACTGTCTTTTCCTAGGATAGCAAAAAGAGCAAAAAAGTCTTGGGACATGGACAAACTCTGGGTGTAATTGGGAGCCTTCATTTCAAAATGCTAGAACTTTTGTTAGCCAGAAAAGTTAGTGTACTAATCCACTTATCTGAGAGATTTGTGTAATACTGCCATGTCTTAGACATAATAATGTTTTCTGTTCTCCAAAATAATGCACTGCACTAAAAAAACAATAGGGGTTACAATCAGTGGTGGGTTTCAAAAAATTTTCGAACCTACTCTATGGGTGTGGCCTCCTTTGTGGGAGTGGCTTGCCAGCCATGTGACTTGGTGGGAGTGGCTTGCCGGCCATGTGTTTTCTCTCTCTCTCCCTCTCTCCCTCTCTCTCTCTCTCCTTCCTTTTGCCTGTCCCTTTTTCCTTTTTTTCTTTCATCTCTCTCTCACTTTTTCTTTCTTTTTTCTTTTTTATTTCTTTCTTTCTTCCTTCCTTTCTCTTTCTCTTTCTCTCTCTGTGTGAGTCTGTGTGTGTGTGTGTGTGTGTGTGAGTGGTGGGTTTCAAAAATTTTTGGAACCTCTTCTGTAGGTGTGGCCTGCTTTCCGGATCCACTGGTGGAACCTCTTCTAACTGGTTCGGTAGATTTGACGAACCGGTTCTACCAAACCGGTAGGAACCCACCTCTGGTTACAATGGTGTTTCATATATTTTGCTAAAAGTATGCCCCTTAAAATTGCTCAGTTCCTTCACCCCCAGGTTATAAAAAGGAGTGCTGGGACACATGGAACATGTACCAGTTATGTATTAACTCATGCTTTTTAACCATGTTTGACAAATCCATAATTGATTGAATTAACACAAGACATTAATTCCTAAATAAATCATTTACAAACCATAAGTAGGGGCTAGGTTTACATATTAGGTAAGCCACGTTAAGGAAATCAGATTATGAATTAGCTTCATGTGGGGATCCAGCCAGCATTTAGCTTCAAACTCTGGTTGTTGTTGATTTTGAGTTTTTGAAGTATAAAGAAATACAGAAGCAGTGACCCATCCTTGCATCCATCTATCTATTTTCTAGATGTATTTGAACTACAATGACCAGAATGCCTAGTTACATTAAAGATGTGATAGGGGACAAATGACAACGTGGGTATGACAGTATCACTACACTGTTGCTATAAATTGCATCAGGCATTGGGAGCAAGTACATAATGGTGACCATAATTTTTGGTAGATGCTGCTGTTTGATGATAGGTTATGTAGTTCGATGCATCTGGAGGGTAGGACGTTAAGGAAAAAAAATAACTGTTCTGCAGTTTTACACATTACGCAAGACATGTGCTACCAAGATGTAGACAGTAGAACAATTATATAACAGGACTTGCCATTAATATACATGAACTCATTTTGCTAACAGCATCCATGTGTCTAAATATCTGAAACCGCTGAACAGTCAAATAAAACTCTTGAGTAAAATGAGTAGAATGCCGTTGACTTGGGCAGGCACACAAAAAGGTATTTCCTCAATTGAAAGTTGAAAGCCAGAATAAGGACTTATCTGGTAGACATATTTATTTATGACATTTCTTTGTTATTGTGTTCCGTGACCTGACAAATGTGCGCACGACAAAAGCACGCTGACAAAACCACGGCGCTAAAACTGTGACGTTATCAACGCGCCGACAACAGCGCGCTGACAACAGCGCGCCGACGGAAGCACGATTTAAGTTAAGGTAAGGGTTAGGTTTAGGGTTAGGTTTAGGGTTAGGGTTAGGGTTAGGTTTAGGGTTAGGGTTCGGTTTAGGGTTCGGTTTAGGGTTCGGTTTAGGTTTACGGTTAGGGTTAGGGCTCGGGTTAGGGTTAGGGTTAGGGTTAGGTTTAGGGTTAGGTTTAGGTTTAGGTTTAGGGTTAGGGTTAGGTTTAGGGTTCGGGTTAGGGTTAGGGTTAGGGTTAGGGTTAGGTTAGGGTTAGGGTTAGGTTTAGGGTTAGGTTTAGGGTTAGGTTTACGTTTACAGCGCGCTTCTGTCGGCACGCTGTTGTCGGCGTGCTTCAGCGCTCATTCGTCGGCGCGGTTTAGAACTCGCAATTTTGTCACCGCGGTTTAGTCAGGCGCGCTTTTGTCGGTCGACCTTTTGTTGGTGAATCATTATGTTCCACATCTACAGTATGATACAGTATGATAGGCTCAGAGACAGTGACTTGAAGTTGGGTCCTTGTGGCCTTAGTCCAATGCTTTAATCACAAAGTCCTGTTGTCTGTCTTTTTATTACAATGTACCCTTTCACCCAAGCAGTGTTAAGCAGGGGTTTCCAGTCAATCCAGAATTAAGACATCATTTGCTTTCTTCTTCTTCTTCTATGACCTCCCATGTTGGATGTGCAGCTTGGTTTCTGAGCAGCTTGTTACCAGTTGATAAATAGTATGTAAACAGGAAGCTGACACATACACTAGACCTACTGTAAGCAAATTATGTTATGTTTGCACTTAACAGAGGCCCCTTGTTTCTATCTTCTCTCTGAGGATAAAATATGGTCGAATAGTTCCTATTTCATATTTCCTTCTGGGAATGGGGCTTATGTACACAACAAGATTGCCGTTTGCAGGACTTAGATTTTTTTTCCCCGTTTCTTGCTTAAAATTGCCAGGTCCTTTGTTACAAAATTGGAGTTACCAAGACCAGGAATGTTAGCTTTTCCTTTTTAACCTTCTTCTAAAAGATTTTCCAGTTGTGGGTTAAGTAACAGTTGAGTAGTTTTTCCCCTCTCTTTGCCAATTTTTTGTAGGTTACATAGAAAATGATGTACGCAAAAGCAGGGGCCATGAAGAGCTATAGGCCATCCAGTCCAACCCTTGGAATCCAGTGCAGAAACTTAAAATTAAAGCATCACTAATAAATGGCTTCTAGCTTCCACTTAAACACATCAGATGAAGGAGAATTTATTATGTCTGAACATTTTGTCCCGGTGCTGAATTGCTATTGTTTCCCTTTCAAAATCTGCCTCTCTATAGCTTTAATCTATTATCCCATGTCTGGAAAGATGGAGAATAAGATTTGACTTTCTTCCATTTGAAGTCTTCTAAGACATTTACAGGCCTATCATCTCCTCTCTAAGTCCTTTCTTCTAAAATAAGGGGGAAAGATACCAATTCTTTTATAAAACCTACTTCAAATTGACTGTCTCAAGGGTGCTTTTTGAAAAGGACTATGTTTTTTCCTTGAGGAACAAGATTTTCACTTCTCATCTGAAGACCTTCATCAGTTGGAACTGATGAAGCTTCTTGGATGAGAAGCGAAATGTCTTCTTCAAGGGGAAAAAACCCCATTCTAGCTGCCTTTTGAAAAAAAGCACCCTTGAGACAGCCATGACCTGGCTTGAGAGCATCTCTTTGAGGCTTCATGAGCACATCTATTTTCTTGGCAGCAATACTGAAGTGATTGGCCACAGCCTGCTTCCAACAGGCTGTAGGTTAAATTAGAAAGTGCTTTTTGCATTTCCCAATTTAACCTACAGCTCAAAACTTTTCTTGCTGTTTTTTTACACTAATCTGGCTCGACTCCGCTAAGCTTTTCAAAACGGGCGAAAGCTGCCTAGTAATGATATGTAAATTTTACCATTTAGCTGGACCAACTTTTTATAATTGGTGTATAGCCATGCAATGCTTGAATTACAACCTTACCTTTTGTGTTAGCCTTTTAAGTTGCTGATTTCAGGAGGCTGTGGGACAGTGGTGGGATTCAGCCAGTTCGCACCTATTCGGGAGAACCGGTTGTTAACTTTCTAAGCAGTTCAGAGAACCAATTGTTGGAAGAAATCTCCTTTTGTTTTTTCCCACTTTACAGGGCTAATCCTGTAAGGAAGGCAGGAAGGAAACATTCTGGTGTTGTTTCTAGCCTCATCTTTATTGCCCTGCTTACAGAAACTGCCTCTCCAGTTAACCCTTATTACATTGTAACAGCTAAGGCGAAGCGCCCATCTATGTGAGTGATGTTGAGTTGGCCACGCCCACCCAGTCACATGACCACCAAGCCCCACCTACCCAGATGGTCATTAGGGCAGAGAACCGGTTGTTAAATTATTTGAATCCCACCACTGATATGGGAGCATGGAATTTGATTTGGCTTAATGTGGAGGTTGGGAATCAGCAATGTGTTTTATACCGTATTCTATTTATCACCGCCATTCTAGCACTGAGCAGCATTTTGTAAAATAGCAATAGCATTAGCACTTAGACTTATATACCGCTTCATAGTGCTTTGCAGCCCTCTCTAAGGAGTTTACAGAGTCAGCCTATGGCCCCCAACAATCTGGATCCTCATTTGATCCACCTCGGAAGGATGGAAGGCCGAGTCAGCCTTGAGCCTGGTGAGATTCGAACTGCCAAACTGCTGGCAGCCAGTGATCAGCAGCGTGACCCGTCAAAAGCGCAGTCCACAAAAGCGCGCTCGACGAAAGCGCGCATTTGACGTCATCACAGCGCGACGAAAAAAATTAAAAATGGAAATAAAAATAAAATTAAAGCAAGCCGATTCACATAAAGGTAAGGGTTAGGTTTAGGGTTAGGGTTAGGTTAAGGGTTAGGGTTAGGTTTAGAGCGTTAGGGTTACGTTTAGCGTTAGGTTAAAGGTTAGGGTTAGGTTTAGCATTAGGTTAAGGGTTAGGTTTAGGGTTAGATTTAGGCTTAGGTTAAGGGTTAGGTTTAGGGTTAGGTTTGGGGGGGTTAGGGTAAGGTTTTCGCTTTATTTTTACATTTATCGATCACAGCGCAATGTTTTCGTCGCGCTGTGATGACGTCACGTACGCGCTTTCATCGAGCGCGCTTTTGTCTACCGCGGTTTTGTGGTGGAACCATCAGCAGAAGTAGCCTGCAGTACTGCACTCTAACCACTGCGCCACCACGGCTCCATATTACAGCTTGTTTCCCACCTTGATCTGTGTATTTTCAAAAAAGTGGTTCTACCTAGTCCCGAGAGACATTCATCGTCTCTGTCCCTTTCTTCCACAGGCCTCTTCAAGCTGCTCACCTTGGAGCTAGAAGGAAACCAGCTGCATGATGGCAATGTCCCCCCTGTTGCTTTCAGGGCCCTGGGCAGGCTTATCTATCTGAGACTAGACCGGAATAATTTTCGGACTATCCCATCAGGTTTGCCTGCATCTTTGCAGGTGAGCAGAACACCGTTCATTTAAATCAGAATGTAACTCCTGACGCAGACTTTCCCAAGCTGGTATGCTTCCAGATGTGCAGAACCTGCAATCTCCATTGTCCAGGTTGGAGGTGATAGGAGTTGTAGCCCAACAGCTGTAATTGATGTACTGCCAACTCTTGGTTTGGAAAATATTGGCCACCTAGACCAGGCTGGAAACAGAATCTGGAGGTTCAGTGGTTCATTATGTCAGCTCTGAAAAGCTGGAGATGGTTGTTCGGGAAATTGTTGGTAATTATTAAGGCTGTCCTTCTCACTTGTAAGCTGCCAGGGCACATCTTCATACTCCTCTGTTTGATTAAAAAAACTTACCCAAATCTGATTTAAAGAAAGAGAGCAATAAGAGGATAAATCAGGGAGATAGCAATAGCAATAGCAGTTAGACTTATATACCACTTCATAGGGCTTTCAGCCCTCTCTAAGCGGTTTACAGAGTCAGCATATTGCCCCCAACAACAATCTGGGTCCTCATTTCACCCAACTCGGAAGGATGGAAGGCTGAGTCAACCCTGAGCCGGTGAGATTAGAACCGCTGAACTGCAGATAGCAGTCAGCTGAAGTGGCCTGCAGTACTGCACCCTAACCATTGCGCCGCCTCGGCTCTTGGCTCATGTTGTGGTCCACTGGTGGTTTGCAGAGCTGGCAGAAGAGTCGGACAGTGAGGAGGTTGGGGAGAAGCATGGGCCAGTCCTGGAGTCTGTTCAAATCTCACCGGCTTAGGGTTGACTCAGCCTTCCATCCTTCCGAGGTGGGTAAAATGAGGACCCGGATTGTTGTTGGGGGCGATATGCTGACTCTGTAAACCGCTTAGAGAGGGCTGAAAGCCCTATGAAGCGGTATATAAGTCTAACTGCTATTGCTATTGCTATAGAAGGCTTGGATGAGGGCTCTGCATCGGAAGCAGAGACGGGGCCAGGGCCATCTGGGAGTTATGTCCAGAGCCTCCAGAGCTGGACATCAGCAAGCAGAGGAACAAGGGAACCTGTTCCCAGTGTGCGCATGTGCAGAGCTGCCAGAAGGCAAGAACAGTTAAGACAGAAGGGATGACTTGGGATTAAGGCTTGGAAGTGATTGGCCCCTCCCATAGGACATAAAGGAGGAGCAAAGGCATGTGAGCCTTTGCAGAAAACAACTTCGTTCGTGCTGGTCGGTTTACATTCTGAAGCTCCATTTTGACTCTTTGCTCCATGTGGCTTTGCTAAGCTAATTGCCAGTTAAGTCTTTGGCAGCATTTCAAGGAAGATAAAGGCGAGTGCTTATCAGCCTTATCCCAAAAGCTTACTGTCGGACTCTTTACAAACTATTTGGGACTCCTTACGGGCTGTGAATGAACCTAATTCACAGCCCTTGAAATAAAAAGAGGATTTTGGGGACTGAGTGTTCGCTTTTTACTGTATCAGGAAGCCTCGGTCGGAACAGGGGAGGACTTTGTGTTACCGCCTGCATTCCTATCTATACATCACTTTGAGCTCCCTTCAGAAATAGATCGATGCTAGCCTCATTTAACCTGTCTCCCTCTGTGCTTGATAGCTGGCAAGGTGGTGGAGGTGATCTCTATGGATTCTACCTCAATGACATATCTATGTCAGCTAAGGAGGCAGAGCAGATTGGGAAGCAGGATAGGAGAGTGTTGTGACTCAGCAGAAGTTTGCTGTGAGTTGAGTCGGGATGCAGGAATAACAATGCAGCTGGGGCTCGTTAGTGTCGTCTTCTGGAGATAAAAGAACTGATGGTGCCACGCCCCGGTTGCAGAAGTCAACGTTCATTCATTCGTTCATGGTTCGTTGTTCATCGGTCGTGGTTTGTTTGTGAGAGGCACTTGGATAAGTGATTTGCTTTCTGTTACCCTGATTCAAAGAGACACTTGGAGAAGTGATTTGCTTTCTTTCTGTAAACCTGGTGTTGCTGTAATAGCTCTTTGTTTTTGCATTCTGCTGCGTAACCTTTTTGCCAGAGACATTATTTATGTTTATTTTGGGCTCGCAGCCAGCGTGAGCCAGGACTGATAAAGTTATTTCCTTTTAAGTCTGTCTGACTGTCGTCTGTGATCGAGCGAGGAAGGGGGGGTCAGAACAGGAGAGTCAGGGGGAAGATGCTGGCTGAGATGCTTCTGGTTGTGTCTGGATTATCCCATCTGCTTCCAGGAGCTGCATCTAGATTCCAATCACATTGAGGAGGTGACTGAGGGTGTCCTCAACAGAACCCTGAATCTCACTGTGCTGGTTTTGAGCAACAATAAGCTGGAAGAGCATCGCATTGCTCCACGTGCCTGGATTGACCTCCTGTGAGTAACACTGTATTTCCATTCCTAGGAAACAGCTTTTGGGTTAAGATTGCCAATCATGCCCACTTGCAAGTGTGACGATAATCAGAAATTCAAGACTGTCTGTTCTTTTTCTTTGATGTACCAGTAGGCAAAAGTAACTACTGTGAATTTCTGCCTGTTCTACAGCTATTAAAGGCCTCGGTGTCCTGCCAGGAAAAGAACAGCTAATGCACACACTTTTTGTCAAGATCCACCAGGAAACTTTTCCCCATAAGAATGACTCAGTTTCTTCCAGTATAACATGGATAAAAGAGATGTTGCATCATTAGTCTGAGGAGGAGGGGCATTAAGGAAGGGGATGACAAAAGCAGTGTTACATTACTCCTTTTCTATATGGGGACTTTGGATTTGGATTGGATTGGATTTATTAAATTTATAGGCCGCCCAATCCCGAAGGACTCCGGGCGACTTACAGAAGATAAAATTTTAAAAGAAAGGTTAAAAAACAAACAAGAGAAAGCAGATTAAAAGAAACACATCATGCACCCAGTCTAATCGGGGCTGGACCTCAGTTGAGAGGTCAACAGCCCCAGGCCTGCTGGAATAGCCAGGTTTTGATAGCTTTTCAGAAGGCCATGAGAGTGGGTAGGGTCCGGATCTCTGGGGATAGTTCATTCCATAGGGCCGGGGCGGCTACAGAGAAGGCCTTCCCCCGAGGGGCTGCCAGCCGACATTGTCTAGCTGATGGCACCTGGAGAAGGCCCACCCTGTGCGATCTTATCAGTCGTAGGGAGGTGTGCGGCAGAAGACGGTCTCGTAGATATCTGGGTCCTAAGCCATGTAGGGCTTTAAATGTGATAACCAGCACCTTGAATCGTGCTCGGAGACCGATAGGGTGACACTTTACGCACTTTACGACTTGTGACACTTTACGCATGTATACGAGTGGCTGAGCTTCTGTGACGCAGATGTCGTCATTTTGACAAAAGCTCATTTGGGTAAAAGCTTTGGATGTTGCAGAAGCAGAATAAACATTTGTGAAAATGGGGCTTGCCAGCAATCCCCCTTTTTATCCCCTACATGGCATCGGACCTAGGTACCTGAGAGACCGCCTCCTGCCGATTACCTCCCATAGACCGATTAGATCTCACAGGTTAGGTCTCCTCCGGATTCCATCTGCCAGCCAATGTCGGTTGGCAACTCCCCGGGGGAGAGCCTTCTCTGTTGCAGCTCCGGCCCTCTGGAACGACCTCCCCGGGGAGATCCAGACCCTTACTACGGGCCCTTGTGACCTCTAGGCTGGAATACTGCAATGTGCTCTACATGGGGCTGCCCTTGAAGAGCATCCGGCGACTTCAGCTAGTCCAGAATGCGGCCGCGCGAGTGATTGTGGGTGCACCTCGGTTCGCCCACATAACACCTATCCTCCGCGAGCTGCGCTGGCTACCTGTTGATCTCCGGGTGCGCTTCAAGGTGCTACTTACCACCTACAAAGCCCTTCATGGTAGTGGATCTAGGTACTTGAGAGACCGCCTCCTGCCAATTACCTCCTCACGACCCATTAGATCGCACAGATTAGGCCTCCTCCAAGTCCCATCTGCCAGTCAGTGCCGACTGGCAACTACGCGGAGGAGAGCCTTTTCAGTAGCAGCTCCGACCCTTTGGAACGATCTCCCCGTGGAGATTCGTACCCTCACCACCCTCCAGACCTTCCGCACAGCCCTCAAGACCTGGCTATCCCGTCAGGCCTGGGGTTAAAGATTATATTCCATCCCCGCCCGAATGTTGAATGAATGTTGCTTTACTCTTTTAATTATGTATTGTCCTATATGTCTTTGTATGTTTCCCCTTCCTATATAAGTTGTAAGCCGCCCTGAGTCCCCTCAGGGAAAAGGGCGGCCTATAAATAATCTTAACCTAACCTAATCTAACTACCCTCCCAGCCTTCCGCAAAGCCACCAAGTCCTGGCTGCTCCAGCAGGCCGGGGGGCTTGTGAAATATCCAGCCCTACGGAAATTGTGAATGTTGTGTTTTTTAAAGTGTTGTTTTGTTTATTTATCCCCTTCCCTTGTTTATTGTAAGCCGTCCGGAGTCCTTCGGGAGTGGGCGGCATACAAGACCAAATAAACTAAACTAAACTAAACTAAACTGTGCAAAGGAAATGGGGGGGGGGAGCTCATTACTCCAAGAGTAGGAACCAGAGGTGGGTTGCTCCCAGTTTGGCCCAGATTGGCTAAACCGGTAGTGGTAGTGGGGGGAGGCTCCGACCACCTGCCCGGAAGCTTCTGCGCATGTGCAGGAGCGTTGTGCAGACGAGCAAACCGGTGGTGCCGGGATTTGAAACCCACCTCTGGTAGGAACAGTTCAGGACAGAACCTTGACCAAGTGATAGTCTCGGTACCCTCTTCTGGGTCAACTGGAGGAAATGCAGCTCGGGCTCCTAACACTTGATGAAATGCACAAACATCTCCACTTTGAGATCAGCAGAAGTTTGTACATTGATGGCAGGATGACTTTTGAAGGATGGAGCAGTGGTGGAAATGGGAGCAGCCTGCAAGCAATAGCAATAGCAATAGCAGTTAGACTTATATACCGCTTCATAGGGCTTTCAGCCCTCTCTAAGCGGTTTACAGAGTCAGCATATTGCCCCCCAACAACAATCCGGGTCCTCATTTGACCCACCTCGGAAGGATGGAAGGCTGAGTCAACCCTGAGCCTGGTGAGATTTGAACAGCCGAACTGCAGAACTGCAGTCAGCTGAAGCAGCCTGCAGTGCTGCGTTTAACCACTGCGCCACCTCGGCTCCGATTTAAATTCACTACCTTTCTTTCAAGAGAGGATCATGTAAAATAGTCATGCATTTTCTGAATTGACAATTAGAATGAAAAATTACACTAGATTTAATAACACAACGTGACAGGAGACATAGCATAACATAGCTTCACAACATGACACATTACAACAAGAGTACTCCATCGCGTTATGCTACATTACGTCATGTTACATTATGTTATGTTTGAACTAAACATAAAAGATGCGAGCCTTGCTAGCAGGTAGGTGGGTTATTGCCCTTCTCACTTGTTGCACTGAGTAAAATGGTGCTGGTTTTTTTCACTTGATAGCTCTGCTCAATTAAGTCTGACCTTAGACAGCAATGTTTTTTGTGTGGATCATATGTTTTAATTTAATTTTAATTTAAAGTTTAATTCAACATATAAGCTGCCTAACTCTGGGTGGCATACCATATTCAAAATTTAAAATGAAACATTCCATAGAATGAGAAGAATGTCTGGCAAACACACACACCCCTCGTCATACAAACTAGGCATCCCAGAGAGATCAAAGCCAAAAGAGCTGGCTCTTAAGGACTCCACTAAATAAGATCAGGGAGAGCCATATGAATCTCTGGAGGGATATTATTCCAGAGGGTAGGTGGCTATGATGGGGAAGGCCTGCTTTATGGATCCCATCAGGAGGCATTGCTTCGTTGATGGGCCCCAGAGCATGCAGAATCTGCTAGGGTGGCCAGTAGCTGTGGAAGACAGGTTCTGGGCTCTGAAGAAACCAGACCTTCTGCCATGAAGGTGTTCTGACCCCCCTCGTCCTACACCAAAACACTCCAAGCCAAAGATAAGTTACGGCATTTAATGAACAGACAGACAGGTCCTTGGCAGCAAACCGGCACAGACAAGCTTGGGCAGCAATCCAGCACAGATAAGCCGTGGCAGCAATCCGGCCTGCCAAGCTCACAATAATGTTCTCCAACATTCATTCCTGCGTTGACTTTTGCAAAAGGGGCGTGTGCACAAGCAGTCCTTTTATAGTCTGGAGAGGAGCCTAATGACCACCAGCTGAGTACAATTACCTCCTGTACCTGCACAACTGTTCCTGACGCCTATTAGCTCTTTGGTGCCGGGCATGCAGGAACAACTCATTACTGCCGTCCGGCTCACTCTCCCTTGTCTCCTCCCCACTGGTCCAAGGCTCAGGCGCCTCCTGGTGGCCAACCAGCCTCTCTGCTCCCTGCTTGGAGTCGGAACCCTGTCCAGGGTCCTCCACCTCCTCCAGAGCCGACTCATAGGGCCCCTCGCTGTCGGAGTCCGGTGGCAGCTCCAACGGCTCCTGCTGGGCCACAACAGAAGGGCTATATAGGTGATGACCAGCACCTTAAATTTCACCCTGAAGCCTACCAGGGGCCAGTGCGGTTCTTAGACAGAGATGTTACTCTGATGCCTACTGAGGCATAACTACCCCATGTCCCCTACTCTGAACCAGCTGCTGTTTCTGAAAGGTCTTCAGGGCAGTGCCATGTAAAACATCACAACAATCCAAAAGTGAGATGATTAAAACACGTTGTTCTACAAAAACAAATTACAACTCATATTGTAGCACGCATCACCAAGATGTGTGTGTGTGTTTTGGCAACGCTTGGGGTGTGTGTGTGTGTGTGTGTTCTCTGATACAGTTTTTGTGCCAGCAGCCTCCCTTAGCTTATTTGGCCACATGGTCCTGCTGTCAGAAAGCATAATTAAAGCTATTTCACTCTGCCTGCTTTCACTCTGCCTTGATTTTGTAAAGCAGCACCACATGGCCAGATTTGATTGCCTGCATTATGATGTCACATCATCAGCCCAGTGTGCAGGACGGGACTGTGCTAATGGAAGGAGGCTTACTTTTGTAAGAAAAATAAAAAATAAATATTTCCCTTACACAGAATGCTGTATACCGCATATTGCAACCCAGCTGCAGATCAGCTACAAAGAGACAATAAGCAGCATTCAAGAAAAGCAAGTGAGAGGGTTTAGCTTAGCAGTTTACATAAACACTCCCATCCCTTTTTTTTTAACCGCTGCTTGTAGACATCAAATCAGCATAACTCTGTTTTGTCTCGACTGAGCAGAGAACTGGCTGGGATTCGACGGATAGTTCATTTTAAAGTCGCCAAAAGTCCATTGTTGCGATGCAGCAGGCTGCCTCTCGAAAGGGCGCTATGTCGCAATGACTGTGGAAAAGAGCTTTTGCAATGCATCTCCGTAAACTCTAATGGCCGTGCCAGATGTGGCTCCGAATCCACTTGGGAAGCTGACTGACCCCCCTCACCCCCACCCCACCCAGGAAACGTTGGGTGTTTTCCATAGCCTCGGGAAAACTGGCCAGGATGCAGGGGACAGAGTTTGGTTTCTGTTCTTTGCTTTTTATTTTGTCCCTTTGAGGATGAGTAAAATCCTCATATATGTAAAATCATATGTACAGGATAGAGAAAAGCAACCCCCTCCCTAAGGCAGATTTTAAAAGATCTTGCTCTCTGCATCTAATAGTGCCAGTGTCCGTTCTGCCTTGCTTCTAGTTGCGCAGATCAGAGGTGGGTTCAGCCCGGTTTGGTCAAACCGGTAGTGGAATTCAGGCCTGGGTTGCAGGATCACCAGCAACCCAGGCCTGCTACTCCCCCAAACGGTTCACCGACAAAAGGGCGCCCGACAAAAGTGCGCCTGACTAAACCGCGGTGACAAAACCGCGAGTTCTGAACCGCGCCGATGAATGAGCGCTGAATCGCGCCGACAACAACGACAGAAGCACGCTGTAAACCTAACCCTAACCCTAAACCTAACGCTAACCCTAATGCTAACCCTAACCCTAAACCTAACCCTAACCCTAACCCTAACCCTAAATGTAACCCTAACCTTAACCCTAACCCTAAACCTAACCCTTACCTTAACTTAAATGCCCTTCTGTCGACGCGCTGTTGTCGACGCGCTGTTGTCGGCGCGTTGATGACGTCGCAATTTTAGCGACGCGGTTTTGTCGGCACACTTTTGCCGTGCGCGCTTTTGTTGGGTCATGCCCCCGAACAGGTTCCCTCGCCATCGCTGATTTCACTGCCATGTTGGATTTTAGGGACTGCGCCTGCAGTCACTAAAGGTTGCAAACTGGTGGTAAAACCAGCAGAAACCCACTCCTGGCACAGACCCATCTCAAGCTCTTCTTCTCGGTCATAGAGCGTGACTAAATATCTGGGTATGGTTCTTATTTCCAGAGAAATGTGGTTTACAATCCTGATGGACCGTTGTGCTTGTTTCACTTCCAGGAAACTGGAGGCCCTCGATTTGTCTCACAACCGCTTAGTACACGTGCCCTCATTTCTGCCTCGATGTTTGAAACAGCTGGCTTTGCATCACAACCGCATTGAACGTATCCCCGGCTATGTTTTCGCCCATATGAAGCCTGGCCTGGAATTCCTGCATCTCTCCCACAACGTCCTGCAGGATGAGGGCGTCCATGCCGTCTCTTTCTTAGGGCTACACCATTCGCTTGCCGAGCTGCTCTTGGACAACAATCAGTTCCAGGCCATCCCGCGTGGCATCGTCAAGTTAAAGGGCTTGCAAGTTCTACGGCTGAGCCACAACCGCATCCGGTAAAGGGATTCTGTTCTGCTCTTGTTCACCTTTGAGGAAGGGTAATCAGAGTACTGAAGGAAGAGCTTGTGTCTTGCATGCCTCTACCCTTCCAGTAGAAGGAGCTCTTGGGCAGAGGCAATTGGGTTTGATTCCATGGTCCAGGACCAGTGGTGGGTTTCAAAATTTTTTTGAACCTACTCTGTGGGTGTGGCCTCTTTTGTGGGAGTGGCTTGCCAGCCATGTGACCTGGTGGGAGTGGCTTGCCGGCCATGTGTTTTCTCTCTCTCTCTTTCTCTCTCTCTCTCTCTCTCCTATCTTTTGTCTCTCTGACATTTTTTCCTTTTTTTCTTTCATCTCTCTCTCACTTTTTCTTTCTTTTTTCTTTTTTCTTTATTTATTTCTTCCTTTCTTTCTCTTTCTCTCTCTGTGTGAGTGTGTGTGTGTCAGTGGTGGGTTTCAAATTTTTTTGGAACCTCTTCTGTAGGTGTGGCCTGCTTTCCGGGTCCACTGGTGGAACCTCTTCTAACCGGTTCGGTAGATTTGACGAACCGGTTCTACCGAATAGGTGTGAACTGGTAGGAACCCACCTCTGTCCAGGACCATATGGCCCAATACTCATTATTAGCCTTGGCTGAGGGAGGTCGAGACCCCTAAAGCAGTGGTTCTTAAATTGGAGGTTAATTGAACTGGAGCTAATTACAAGATTCTTAAACAAGGGGGTAATTTGGGCATATTTTTTTGTGGGGGGAGGGTGTTATTGTTTGTAAGTCAAGAACCTGGTTTGGGGCTGGAGCTGCCAAGATGTTTCTGTAATACAAGGATCCTTTTTTTGTGGGGGAAATCATGTAGAGCCGAGGTGGCGCAGTGGTTAGAGTGCAGCACTGCAGGCTACTTCAGCTGACTGCAGTTCTGCAGTTTGGCTGTTCAAATCTCACCGGCTCAAAGTTGACTCAGCCTTCCATCCTTTCCGAGGTGGGTGAAATGAGGACCCAGACTGTGGGGGCGATATGCTGACTCTGTAAACCGCTTAGAGAGGGCTGAAAGCCCTATGAAGCGGTATATAAGTCTAACTGCTATTGCTATTGCTACTGCTATGTTATTGGAGTCTAGGAAAAAGGCAGTTGAGAGAGACAGTGGAAGAAATATTGCCTTAGACCAGGGTTGTCAAACTGGCGGCCCGTGGGCCGGATGAGTCCTGCGCAGGCCACGCCCACCTCAGCTCCATGAATGGGAAAACGCTGTGAAATGTCACATGATGGCAACGCAACATGGCGAGTTTGACATCCGTGCCTTAGGAAAAAAAACAGCAAGCATTCATCTCAATATTAGATTCCTTCAAAAGATTGAATCCTTTCTTATCATTCGCAAGGAAGGCTGTGTTTGCAAGCATGTTTACCCAACTCTTTCCCTGAATGCAAAAAGAAACAGATGGAGAAAAAATGAAAATGAAAAATGAAGGGGGCTATACAGCTCTCCGCTGGCCATCCCTGTTTTATGCCGCCTCCTATTCCCAAATGCTGGGGAATCCCAGGTTAACTCTTAACCAAGGTCACTTCTCTATAGGAAAGAATGCTGGTGATTGGACACTTCTGCTTCACATCGATTTATTTACGAATGCATCCAGTAAGCAAGTTGTATACAAAGTACTTTTCGAGCAGCATCGGCCTCCTCAAAATCTTAAGTGGGTGCTCAAGCAGTTCCAAGCCTGTATTATACCTACGAGGCATAAACAAAACAGCTCTTGTTAAATCCTTCCAAAGTTTATTGCTGCAGCAAACTCAATTTGCAGGCAGGAAATGTGCTCATTCTTTCTTACTTAGCAAGAGGTCCCAAGGAAAAGAGATGAAGTTGTTAATGCTGGACTTCCTAATTCTTTGCTGCAATATAATCTTGCTTGCCTCTCTCTTGTTGGTATCCGGGTGGTCACAGTGGAAAGTTTGGCCTAATCCAGGAAGAGTTAAAGGGAGCCTTATGCAGAAAAACTCAAAAGTAGCATCTTATGGAGAAGTAGATTCTCAGCAGCTGGATCTTGTTCTAAGATGAGCCAGGATGTGTCAGCCAGTCCAGTCTCATTAACTTGTGATTAAGAGGCCTTATCTTATCCAGTCTTCCAATTTTTGAAAAAGGCTTTAAACTTGCTCCACATTAAAGGACTAGCAGCAATAGCAGTTAGACTTATATACCGCTTCATAGGGCTTTCAGCCCTCTCTAAGCGGTTTACAGAGTCAGCATATTGCCCCCAACAACAATCCGGGTCCTCATTTTACCCACCTCGGAAGGATGGAAGGCTGAGTCAACCCTGAGCCGGTGAGATTTGAACCGCCGAGCTGCAGAACTACTGAAGTAGCCTACAGTGCTGCATTTAACCACTGCGCCACCTCGGCTCTACGGAGATAAGTGTTGTGGCCCACCAGATTCAGACTCTGAGGAGGTGGGGGAAGAACATGGTCAATCCTGGAGTCTGGAGAAGGCTGAGGAGTGCTCTGCATCAGAGGCAGAGATGGGGCCAGGGCTGTCTTGACAGTTACCAGCTGCCTTCAGAGTCAGACATCAGTGAGGCAGACGAACAGCTGGAGCCTGTTCCCGGTGTGCGCATGCGCAGGGTTGCCAGACGAAGGGAACAGCTAAGGAACAAGGATCGACTTGGGAGTAAGGCCACAGGTGGATGACGAATGGCCCCTCCCATAGGGAATAAAAGAGGAGCGAAAGGGGAGGGGTCTTTGCAGGGGACAATTAGTTCGTTCCTGCATTCTTGCCAATTATTGTGGCATCTGAAAGATATCGGCCTGGCCACTCTCCAAGCCTGATAAAGGTTGGTAATTGTGGAACTATATATTTTTTTTAATTGAAAATTTTTGAAGAAAAAAACTTTTAAAAATGTTTACCTCCCTTCCCCTACCCTCCCCCCAACCCCTCCCCCAACCTCCCCTCCTCCCCCCCCCCGACTTCCCAGAACTACTACAGGGTGAAAATCTTTAACAAAGATTTTCTAAAATAAACTTAAAGATAGTTAATATCATCTTTCATTTGAGCTTTAACTCCTCTTTGCTAGGCTAGCTCTAAACAGATTATATCATTCCTTGTTTCTTCAGTCATAAACTATCTGGAATTTCTTAGTCCCATATTTATTTTGAGTATAGTCAATCCATCTTCTCCACTCCAGCTTATATCTCTCATTTGAGTGATCCTTGAGATATGCTGATATTTTAGCCATCTCTGCTAAGTTTGTGACTTTTAATGTCCATTCTTGAATAGTAGGCAAATCTTCCTTCTTCCAGTACTGCGCCGCCAACAGTCTCGCTGCCGTTATTAAGTTCAAAATCAAACTAGCCTCTATAACAGAACAATCAGTGGTGATAATTGTGGAACTATCTTGAAAGACTGCGGGGCGGGATTTTGCTGGAGAGGAATTCACCGTAAATTAAATAAAAGGGTTTTATCGAGATGAGGGCTCAGCTTCGTGCTGCTGTGGAAGCCTAGGTCAAAACAATAAGTTACAGAAAGTACTGTGAAACTCTCAACGAGTCCTTTTTATATTTTTTTATGTATTCTTATTCTTTCCTCCTGATAGGCATGTGCCGCTGAACTCAGTCTGTGATACAAGAGTGTCAGAAGACTCGAACATTGTTTCTGTGCACTTGGAGAACAATTTGATTGATCGCCGCCTCATCCCTCCCACAGCTTTCTCCTGCATCAAAGCCTATCACAGTGTGATACTGAGACCACAACAGAATGAAGAGGATTACTAAGCTAGTGAGAATTAGACCAACAGCATTGAAGTAGCCTCAGATTTAGTATGGGAAGAAAGCCCCCCCCCCCTTAACCTGAAGGTGGGCGATGACTAGAGAAGTTCAGGATTATTATGTTACTAAAATAATAAGAAAAGATGCATCTTAAATAATTTTAATAAGGAAGTAATTAAAAATTGGTATATATATGAAGTGACTATTTAGAATACCTTGTTGAAAAATGAAGGAATAACATCTCTGTTTGAATGTATGATGTACAAGGACAATAATGAACATCAGCATACTCGATAGTTGATTGGTGGGATTATACCTAATTGAAAACAGTGATATACAAATAGAAATGGTTGGTAAATCTTTTTCATATCGGGATATGTGATTATGTAACGTGGCACGACAAAACCGCGCTCGACTAAGCCGCGCCCGATTAAACTGCGTCGCTGACGTCGTCAACAGGGCGACAACAGCAAGCGCGGAGAAAGAAGGGCGCTTTAAATAGCGCTTTGAAAGCAAGCCGATTCAAGTTAAGGTAAGGGTTAGGTTTAGGGTTAGGTTAAGGGTTAGGGTTAGGTTTAGGGTTAGGTTTAGGGTTAGGTTAAGGGTTAGGGTTAGGTTTAGGGTTAGGTTTAGGGTTAGGTTAAGGGTTAGGTTTAGGGGGGTTAGGTTTAGGTTTAGGGGTTAATTTTAGGTTTAGCGTTTACAGCGTGTTTTTTTCTCCGTGCTGTTGTCGCGCTGTGATGACATCAGCTATGCGGTTTCGTCGAGCGCCCTTTAGTTGAACGCGGTTTTGTGGTGGAACCATTATATAAAGGTATATTGTTATTAAACAGACAATCAAGAATGTAAGGGAATTAGGTTTATTGAAAAAAAGTATTAATTGTAATTGAATATACGTTGTACAATGAAAGTGAGGTATCTAGTTATATTAGATGAAAAATCTGTGATTGTAAATGTAATTGAGAATATGGATGCAAAGATACTTGTAATCAAACGACATGCTGTATGTTAATGGATGAGAATTTTTTTATGTTGATATTTTATGTTTAAAAATAAAAACAAATTGCAAAAAAGAAAAGAAAAGATGCATCTACCTACATCTCCTCTTCTTTACAATCAATTTTACATGCCTCCCACTCCCACTATTCTATTTTGTTTTTAAATCCAATTTATTGGATTATAAAAACCTTTTTTTGTGAGTCCTGGGAATATAGTTTTTTTTAAAAAAAGAAACCCATTATTTGCAAACATATAAAAGACCAGACAAGCATTCAGGTATCCTAGATCTTTTTCTTTATGTTTATAATGAAACAGATACCCTTCCGTGATAAAATAATAAACAATAATAAAGGATACCAAGAAAAGAACATTTGAGATCCAGAAAAGGGACAGATAGACAAAAAGCAAGCTATTACAAAATAATTTGATAATAATCACATTAAAATAATCAGATTAAAATAACAGCCAATCTGTTAATAAAACAATCTATGATTGATAGAGGCACCAAGGCTCTTTAATGCTAATTTCTCAGAGAATGCAATTTGCCACTTTTTGAAATACTTTGATCCAAAGAAAAATGCATTCCCAGTTTAACAAGAATAAATGTGACAGGTAAAGATAAGAAATCGAATTAATTCCTTGCTATTGCAGTTGTTTATGTTTAATCCAGTTTGCACAAGGATTTGTTTTGATTTATCATTTGTATGCTGCTGATTTTTTTTTTAAAAAAAGATTAACTATCTGAGGCTTATGGAAGAGAAACCTACAATAGGAATAATTGTCCAAGATGATTTAATTGTTTTCCCACTTTTCTTTTAAAACAAAATCAGTGGTGGGATTCAAATAATTTAACAACCGGTTCTCTGCCCTAATGACTATCTGGGTAGGTGGGGCTCGGTGGTCATGTGACTGGGTGGGCGTGGCCAACTCAAGGTCACTCAGGTCGATGGACGCTTCGCCTTAGCTGTGACAATGGTAATAAGGGTTAACCGGAGAGGCAGTTTCTGTAAGCAGGGCAACAAAGATTAGGCTAGAAACAACACCAGAATGTTTCCTTCCTGCCTTCCTTACAGGATTAGCCCTGTAAAGTGGGGGAAAAACAAAAGGAGATTTCTTCCAACAATCGGTTCTCTGAACTACTTAGAAAGTTATCAACCGGTTCTCCCGAATAGGCACGAACTGGCTGAATCCCACCACTGAACAATATATATAGTTAAACCTATTACCAGCAATTTGACAGACTTTGGTTTAAGCAACCTTTGGATGAATTTCTCAAAATGTGTTGAAATCAGAAAGCTGCTGCTGTTGGCACAGCCTGGTGCCCAATATGCTGCTTATTCTACCCTCTCTTTGTTGGCATTGATAGCTCCTCCAATCCATGGAACAGCTCAATTGTGTAATCGTCCCAGCTCTGGTGCTTCTAGGTACTGATCCTCACTCAACATATGGCCTCTTGGCTACAGTTCATTTTTGGCATGCTACCCTGCCACATGTGTGATCAGCCATGCTGCCTCTTGCTCTCCAGCTGCAACTCAAATCCACCCCCCTTTCTTCTTCTTCTTTTAAATATACCCATGTCCTTTTTGGGGCCCCCAAATTAACATTTAATGGACATTTGGTTTCAATGGACATCTCTCCTCACACCCCACCCCATTAGTCCATTACATCAAGGGCCTGGTTGTAATGTAATTTGAATGGGAGTAATATAATCTGTGAATTGTTTTTTTATGGCTCATTCTTGATGAATCATCGAAACAGATTAGAAGGGACTTTCACGCTCGAAAGAGTTCCAAGCTGATTCATTCAAGTTCAGTTCCCAAATCCTCTTTTCGTACTTTTTGCAGACTTTCAAGGCAGCCTGTCATACTTGATATAAGATTTCTGCATGACGCCAAATGTTCCCTTTGATTTGAAAAGGTGGCCATAGGCCACTCACACAGAGTCTGTTTTGCTGACTGCGTTCCAATAGCAGTTTGCGCAAGGATTTGTTTTGATTTATCATTTGTATGCTGCTGATTTCTTTAAAAAAAACATTAACTATTTGTTGCTTATTCATTTTCACTTCACCCCAAGTTTTTTTGTCAGAAGCTCTAGAATTCTATTGCCTTGTTCACTCAAATCTATATGTATACACATAAAAGTTGAATTCCCTTTTTTATTTTCTCCATGCAAACAGATTTTTATAATTAAATGCTTGATGTCTACTTTACTAGCCTAGTAATAGAACGTGTTTAATAGAAATAATATGTCTATGGAGCTTCTCAGTCATCCAGGTCATGGCTGCCCCAAAGATGCTTTTTCAAGAGGCAACTGGACTTTCTGGATTTTCCTTGAAGATGTTTCACTTCTCATCCAAGAAGCTTCTTCAGCTCTGAAGAAAAATCAGAAAGTCCAGCTGCCTCTTGAAAAAGCACATTTGCCGAGAAAAAATGGATTGACTATATACAAAACAAATACGGGACTAAGAAATTCCAGATAGCCAATGCTTAAGATCAGGAATGATTTAAATTGTTTAAAGTTAGCTTAGCAAGAAGAAGCTAAGTTCAATGTAGAGATGTTATTAACCTTTATTTTTTATTTTTATTTTCTCAATATATTTTAGACTGTGTTTGTTAAAAATCTATACCATGTACGGGCTCTGGGAAGTCGGGGGGGGGGAGGGAGGTGGGGGGTTGGGGGGAGGGTGGGGGGAGGGAGGGATATATACTAGGTTAGATTTCAATGTAATATGACTTCACATGTATACTGTTTTTCTATAATTTCTCTGTAAAAATAGGATAAGTTAAGTACACTGACATATAGTGGAAATGCACTAAGGGGAGGAGGAGTGGGATAGAAGAAAGACGGGTAGAGAGGGACGGGAGAGAGGATGGGAGGGAGGGTGAGAAGGAAGGGAGGGAGTGGAGAGAGGAGTGATAGAGGGGGAGGGGAAGTAGGGTAGAGGATGATGATGGAGGGAAGATAGAAAGTTGGAGGGAGGTGGAAGAAAGAGGTGTATGGAGAGGGGAAGAGGTATATTGGGTTTGGGGTATTGTTGACAAGAGGAATTGCTACGATTATTGTTTAATGTTGTATGGCGCCGGCTATGCACAGTATATATGTGAGTGTATGAAAATGATAAAATGGAAAATAAAAACTTTTAAACCACAGAAAAAGCACATTTGCGATGTATAACTGTTGTTACTCTACAAATAGACTGGCCATTGCAACTAAGTGGCTTTCAGAGGTATTGGACAATTTTGCTCATCAACAGCTAACAAGATGCAAGTTATGATCTAACAGCCTCAATTTGCAAACATTCAATTAATTTGAAATTCGGTTTGGAAAAAGCCGAGATAGACCATATTAGATGCTAGTGTTAATGTTAGTGAATAGGAAGTGAATGAAGTGTGTGGGTATGTGCCTGCGCATGTGTATATTCAGGTACACTTTATCTTGAAAGATCAAAGATGTTTGGAAGTCAATGGTTTGGTTTAATTTAATGTTAGCAACATTCCCACAAGACGTTTTTGCTCAAAACAGCAATCATTTTGAATAATTGTTCATATAGCAATAGCAATAGCAGTTAGACTTATATACCGCTTCATAGGGCTTTCAGCCCGCTCTAAGCGGTTTACAGAGTCAGCATATTGCCCCCAACAACAATCCAGGTCCTCATTTCACCCACCTCGGAAGGATGGAAGGCTGAGTCAACCTTGAACCGGTGAGATTTGAACAGCCGAACTGCAGAACTGCAGTCAGCTGAAGTAGCCTGCAGTGCTGCACTCTAACCACTGTGCCACCTCGGCTCTTTATGATGTGTGGGTGACTTTAGATGGAAGGAGAGCAAACCTGGTTCCACAAGCGTGAAAGGCATCCGCATTGAATCGTGCAATCAAGCCAGAAATCCTTGTTCAGGGCCTCCTGCTTGAGGGTTGGACTAGAAGACCTCCAAGGCCCCTTCCAACTCTGTTACTTTGCTGTTCTCAGAAAGCAGGCAAAGGACACATTTTAGGCTGTTTCAGCTTTCTTCTGCGGGTGAGCAGGAGGAGCAACTGCTTCGTGACGTAGCCTCCCAAGCTGGTTCCAATTTACATCGCTCAGGGTTAGGTCAATGCAGCTCAAGGGCTGGAGAGAACAGCAAAACCCCAGCCAAAGCCAACATTTAGTGCTGGCCCCCTGACCTTTCCAAAACAGGAAGTGCCTTTGTTATGATCCAGATCAGAAGAAGATTGTAGCAGCAAGCTGGGTTTGATGGAGCCCTCTGGGGGCCTAGCGATGGGGGAGGGATGCAACATAGGCAGCTTAGAGCAGTGTTTCCCAACCTTGGCAACTTGAAGATGTCCGGACTTCAACTCCCAGAATTCCCCAGCCAGCGAATGCTGGCTGGGGAATTCTGGGAGTTGAAGTCCGGACGTCTTCAAGTTGCCAAGGTTGGGAAACACTGGCTTAGAGAACACGTTGCATTAAAAGAGTGAGTAAGGGATAAAGGAGGAAGACAATCCATTTCCATCACTCCCAGAAGTGAGTCATTGGATGACTACAAGCACTTTTTTTTCACACTGACATGTTCTTGCATGATGTGGAAGGAGAGAGAGAGAGAGAGAAGAAGGGAGGGAGGGAGGGAGGGAGAGAGAGAGAGAGAGAGACCTTCCCTCCATACTTTTGAGAATAAACAGGCATGTTTCAAAGAGGTGATAACATGAACATTTTTTTATAGGTTGCAGGTAGGGAAGGAACCATCAATGTAGATGTTACTAGGTATATGTACTGATTTTACAGTGGTAGAGATTAACTTGATTCTGCACCTAATAATGGCAGCAAGACTGTTGGTGGTGCAATACTGGAAGAAGGAAGACTTGCCTACAACTCAAGAATGGACATTGAAAGTTACAAACTTAGCCGAGATGGCTAAAATATCGGCATATCTTAAAGATCACTCAAATGAGAGATATAAACGAGACTGGAAAAAATGGATTGACTATATACAAAACAAATACGGGACTAAGAAATTACAGATAGCCTATGCTTAAGATTAGGAATAATCTCAACTGCTTAAAGTTAGTTCAGCAAGAAGAAGCTAAGGTCAATGTAGAATGTCATTAATTTCTTTATTTCTTTTTTTCAATAGATTTTAGACTGTGTTAGTTAAAAATCCATACCGTGTACGGGTTCTGGGAAGTCGGGGGGGGGGAGGAGGAGGTGGGTGGAGGGGGAGGGTGGAGGGAGGGAGGGGTATACATTAGGCTAAACTAGAACTATTTTGACACACAAAAAAATTGTATTTCGATGTCTTACTGATTGAGGAATGATGAAATGTCTTAAAAGAAATAAAACTTTTGAACCAGAAAAAAAAGAGTGAATAAGGGATAAAGGAGGAAGACAATCCATTTCCATCACTCCCAGAAGTGACTCATTGGATGAATACAAGCACTTTCTTTTCACACTGACATGTTCTTGCATGATGTGGAAAGAGAGAGAGAGAGAAGGAGGGAGGGAGGGAGAGATAGACACAGAGAGAGAGAGAGACCTTCCCTCCATACTTTTGAAAATAAACAGGCATGTTTCAAAGAGCTGATAAAATGAACATTTTTTATATTGATTGATTTTGATTGATTTTTTTTTCCATTTATATGCCGCCCTTTTCCCCGAAGAGGACTCAGGGCGGCTCACAATTCAAATCAGGGAAGGGGGGGGTACAGACAGAAAATAAAAAGACGAAACATAACAATACATAATTTAAAAACACACAACAGTCATACCATTCGAGATGGGGGCAAAAGCTCTTTAGCCCCAGGCCTGTCGGAACAGCCAGGTTTTAAGGGCTTTGCGGAAGGCCTGGAGGGTGGTGAGGGTTCAAATCTCCACGGGGAGCTCGTTCCAGAGGGTCGGAGCAGCCACAGAGAAGGCCCTCCTCCGGGTAGTCGCCAGTCGGCATTGGCCGGCGGATGGAATTCGGAGGAGGCCTAATCTGTGGGATCTAATAGGTCTGTTGGAGGTAATTGGCAGCAGGCGGTCTCTCAAGTACCCAGGTCCAATACCATGAAGGGCTTTATAAGTGACGACTAGCGCCTTGAAGTGTATTCGAAGACCAATAGGCAGTCAGTGCAGCTCGCGGAGGATAGGTGTGACGTTATAGGTTGCAGGTAGGGAAGGAACCATCAATGTAGATGTTTTCTCAAAGGAGACTTAACACAGTTTTAGGGGAGAGATACAATCCTGGTCTTCACAACTCCATATGGTCTCCAACAAGGGAAGGACGTCTGCTCTGAAGACAATACCAATGAGGTCTTAGCCTTCAGATTATTTGTGAGTTTCCTGGATTGATCTGGTTGACAATAAAAGCTTGAGATATAGCAATAGCAATAGCAGTTAGACTTATATACCACTTCATAGGGCTTTCAGCCCTCTCTAAGTGCTTTACAGAGTCAGCATATCGCCCCCACAGTCTGGGTCCTCATTTCACCCACCTCGGAAGGATGGAAGGCTGAGTCAACCTTGAGCCGGTGAGATTAGAACCGCTGAACTGCAGATAACAGTCAGCTGAAGTGGCCTGCAGTACTGCACCCTAACCACTGCACCACCTTGGCTAGATATGGAGAGGGGGAACAATGTATGTATGATATACATTATATACTTGACCTAAGGGACACAATTAATAGAATATAGAATAGAACTAGACGGGACCTGGGAAGTCTTCTAGTCCAGCCCCTGCTCAGTTAAGTGGCTGTCTAGTTTCTTCTTAAAAAACCTCCGGTGATGGAGCGCCTGCAATTTCTGAAAGCAAGCTGTTCCATTGGTTAATAGTTCTCACTGTTACGAAGTTTCTCCTTGATTCCAGATTGCTTCGTTGATTAGCTTCTGTTGTGGCTGCCACCAGACTCCGACAGCGAGGGGCCCTTTGAGTCGGCTCTGGAGGATGTGGAGGACCCTGGACAGGGTTCCGACTCCGAGCAGGGAGCAGAGAGGCTGGTTGGCCACCAGGGGGCCCCTGAGCCTTGGACCAGTGGGGAGGAGACAAGGGAGAGTGAACCGGACACCAGCAGTGAGTTGTTCCTGGATGCCCGGCACCGAAGAGCTAATAGGCGTCAGGAACAGTTGCGCAAATACAGGAGGTAATTGCACTCAGCTGGTGGTCATTAGGCTCCTCTCCAGACTATAAAAAGACTGCTTGTGCTCACGCCCCTCTTGCAGAAGTCAACACAGGAACTAATGTTGGAGAACATTATTGTGAGCTTGGCAGGCTGGATTGCTGCCATGGCTTATCTGTGCTGGATTGCTGCCCAAGGGTTGTCAAACCCACATTGTCATCATGTGACGTATCGGGACTTTTCCACCCTTTGCTAAACTGGGGGTAGACGTGGCCAGCATGTGACACATCTGGCCCATGGACCATGAGTTTGACAAAAACCCTCTTGACGGAGGAAGGGCTCATAGCTAAGAGACTGAATACAACCTTGAAATGTAGAAGGGTTCAGTATCTTAATTTAAAAAAAGCTCAGACGGGAGAGTTGGGTAAGACTGCCCATCTCATCTGAGATGCTGACAATCTGCAATCAATCAATCAAGCTGTGGGCAATTTCAGGGCCGATATACAAAAGCTATGATAACCAAAGCTGTATACATAGGAAACATTTACACAATATATTGAACCCAATCATTGAATTAGTCCATTTTTTTCCCCTGAGCTAGTTCAGTAGTTAAAAGCCACAAATTGTCCAAGAACCTTAAACTAACCATGATTGGACCCCAATGAATACAAGAACGTTGTGAATTGTCTTTTTATTTCTGTTGGACCTGGGCAGAAGAAAGCAGGTTGTCCCTGGTGTCATTATTCTGATGGGCATATTGTTGAGTCTTTCCTCTTTAGCCAGGTCAGCTGAGTTCAAAACGATTCTGACAAATATCTTAGCTCAGTGTTTCTCAACCTTGACAACTTGAAGTCCTGTGGCTGGGGGATTCTGGGAGTGGCAGTCCACAGGACTTCAAGTTGTCAAGGTTGAGAAACACTGTCTTAGCTAATAGAGGCTGAAATTTCTTCCTCATGGCTGAGTTAAAATGCTATTCACCAGTCCTTGAACCAGCATAAAACTATACATTAGTATAAGATTTGCTGCCCCTGTGGATAATCCCTAGCTTGCTGCGGGCACAATGCCAGCAGTTGTTGTGTCCTTATTTACAGTTCTCCATAATGTAGGACGGGGCTATGGAGCAAACCAATAGTGACAGATTGGCAGTTCAGCCAACTGTGAAAACTTACTCTGTTTGGGGTGTGTGGGGGGGGTAGATGTTTTGCATGGATATGTTCAAAAGGAGCCCAAACTTGAGCTAATACCATTTGATAGTTGAACTCCTTTTAGCCATGAGATATTCTGGAAGAGCGATGCTTTAGAAAAAAGCACTGAGCCCCTGTTCAAAAGCAGCCTAAACAATAGTTGACAAGCAGGGAGAAAGTTTCACCGTGAAATAACAGAAAGTTGGCCTTCCTTCTCCTCCTTCATTTTATAAAGCCCCTGTTTCTGCCAGTGGTCATTTGGTCTTCAGTTTGACCCACAGATTGGCTTGGAGACCCAATGGACACGGGTGAATTGCAGAAGAGCTCAGTTTGAAAGAACCAAACTCTTCCTTCTCTTCTAGCAAAAAAGATCGGAAAGACATCAACCTAAAGAGGGTCTGGGTTGATTCAGTGACCATTTGATTGCAGGACTGACCAAATGGCCAGTGAAACATGTCAGAGTGCGTGACCCGACAAATGTGCTCCCGACAACAGCGCATCGACAAAACTGCGGCGATAAAACCACGATGTCAACAGCGCGCCCACAAAGGCACACTGACAAATGAGCACCGACAGAAGGGCGATTACGGTTTAGGTAAGGGTTAGGGTTAGGTTGAGGGTTAGGTTTAGGTTTAGGTTTAGGTTTAGGGTTAGGGTTAGGGTTAGGGTTAGGTTTAGGGTTAGGTTTAGGTTTAGGTTTAGGGTTAGGGTTAGGGTTAGGGTTAGGGTTAGGGTTAGGTTTAGGGTCAGGTTTAGGGTCAGGTTGAGGGTTAGGTTTAGGGTTAGGTTTAGGGTCAGGTTTAGGGTTAGGTTTAGGGTCAGGTTTAGGGTCAGGTTTAGGGTTAGGTTTAGGGTCAGGTTTAGGGTCAGGTTTAGGGTTAGGTTTAGGGTTAGGTTTAGGGTTAGGTTTAGGGTTAGGTTTAGGGTTGGTTTAGGGTTAGGTTTAGAGCGCGCTTCTGTCGGCGCGCTGTTGTCGGCGCGCTTCTGCGCTCATTCGTTGGTGCGATTTCAAACTCACGATTTTCTCCCCGCGGTTTCGTCGGCGCGCTATTGTCGAGCGCGCATTTGTCGTCAGAGTATACCTGTGGCAAATTTCTATGACTTCTTGTTATTTAAAGGGAAAGTTTATTTACTTGAGAGATCTGTACAGGTGTCTAGATAACGCAGCAGCATCCTGAATGGGACACAAACAACAATACAATTATAAAAAGAGTTTTATATAAGCATAAAAGCAAACAAAGCAAAAACCACCAACTCCTGGCTTTATGATTTTAAAAGAATAACAGAGTCGGAAGTCTTCTAGCCTAACCCCTTACTCATGCAAGGTACCCTATGCTATTTCAGACAAATGGATTTCAATCTCTTGTTAAAAGCCTCCAGTGAAGGACAACTTCTGAAGGCAAGGAGTTCCAGTTAATTGTTCTCACCGTTAGGGAATTCCTCTCTAGCTCTAGGTTGCTTCTCTCCTTGATTAGTTTTCATCCATTGTTTCTTGCCTTGCCTTCTGGTGCTTTGGAAAATAGTCTGACCCCCTTTCTTCCTGATGGCAGTCCCTCAAATATTTGGAACACTGCTATCATATCACCCCTAGTTAGTGGTGGGTTTCAAAAATTGTTCGAACCTACTCTGTGGGTGTGGCCTCCTTTGTGGGAGTGGCTTGCCACCCATGTGACCGGATGGGAGTGGCTTGCCGCCCATGTGACCGGATATGAAGATGCCGACGACACTTGTCAGAACCACCTTAATTTACCTCACACACAGCCCTGGCATGCATAAGAATAGGATGTAAACCTGTTTTTTAAAAGGCATCTTTGGTTTGCGTTAAAACAACTTCAACACACGCAATGTTCTGATTGCACCACAAACGCAGTAGTCATCCTTACCTTTCACAGAGGCCCTGAGTTTTATAAATAGGAGCATGATAGTGTAGAATAATCATATCCAAGGACCAGTGGTGGGTTTCAAAAAATTTTGGAACCTCTTCAGTAGGTGTGGCCTGCTTTCCGGGTCCACTGGTGGAACCTCTTCTAACCGGTCCGGTAGATTTGACGAACCAGTTCTACCGAATAGGTGCGAACTGGTAGGAACCCACCTCTGCCCCTAGTCCTTCTTTTCACTAGACTAGAGAAATCCAATTTAAGTTGCTTCAGGCATGGTCTGCTGAGCTGAAGGGTTAGGGTTAGAATAAATAGTAAATACAGACATTGTAAGCAAACATCAATCATTATGACAGGTGACCAGAATTAAAGCTTATATTTGATAGGAATCCAGGGAATTGCAGCAGGATGATCCATAATACTTTTCAAGGTAAAGGTAAAGATTCCCTTCCCATATATGTGCTAGTCGTTCCCGACTCTGGGAGAAGGGCTGAAATCTGGAAAGCCACATTTTAATTCAGCTTCATCCCATTCGCTTTCTGTACAAGGGTACGGCACGGTCGAACTCTCTTTTGGGTAAGAATGGGAGCTGATCCCAGGCCATTAAGTGGATCTGCTTTTCCAACCCTGTAATAGTCTTATCAAGTGCATCTAATTAACTCAATCCCACAGAATCCTTTGGGAAGGATTATCTGCACAGCCGCAGCTCTTCTCTGTGCACTTCCACCCTTAAGTTCACTTGTTGGGCATGAAGCTAGCTTGCTATGGGACTCTGGAAACTGACACTTATTGTTACTTGATTTATATTTCACTGTTTCCCCCCCACCCAGAGGTGGGTTCCTACCAGTTCGCACCTATTCGGTAGGTAGGATGCAGGTGAATCTCTCCCCCCTCCCCAATATCTGCTCCTTTCCTTTTCTAAGCATTTATCCTACAAGGTTAATTGCAAATAAATAAACAAAAGAAGAGTGAGGGGATAAGTGGAAAAAAATAAATCAGTTATTATTACAGGGTTTCCTCCTGGATTAATTTCGGAGTGTTTTTAAATTATTATTATTTGTCATTCATTTGGCTTCTATTACCTTGTCTATCTCATTTCTCCAGGGCCTCAACTTCCTCCTGTGTCTTCTGCGCTTTCATATGCACAAGCCACAATGTTGTTGCCCCAATTCACATCTCTCTAGTGTGTGCTGCACATCATCTTGTTCATTTAGTTCTTCAGGAGTGCTGGAGCAATAGGGAGAAGTTTACTCTAACATTTGTAGCCTTGCCTTTTCTCCTTTCTCCCAAGCATCTCCCTGGTGACCAGGAATGGAAGGGATGAAGAGGCGCACAAAGAATGCCAGAACCCTTGATTTACTGAAGAGAAGCTAAGAAGCCATCATGAAAGAATTCCACTCACTGCAGTCTAGTAAATATAAGCTCTGTTTATCCTTAAAACAGTGTTCAATTCTTGTACCTTTTCCCCCACCTGTAGAGCAGGCTCCCACATTACTGTAGAGGATAAAGAGCCATTGGTTCATCTGCTAACCAACCTAACAGGAGTCACCTAGTGAAAATGTTAACACTTAAGATAGAGAGGAGGCCAGGAGCTCCTGGGGTGAGGATTTAAACTGGGAGTTGACAGACAGAAAATAATCATGCAGGGCTGGAAAAGAAATAACAACTAAGAACAGAACAGAACAGAAAAGAATTCTTTGTTGGCCAAGTGTGATTAGACACACAATGAATTTGTTTCCAGTGCATAAGATCTCAATGTACATAGAACAATAGTGATAAGCAACAAAGTGATGAAAGAAATGTCCTTCTGGGTTCGGCTCCAAGTGGGGATAAAGACACTGGAGACATGGAGGCTGCTTGGAAAGATGGTTTATTGGTGGACAGGAACACATGGCTTGAGCCCTGAGCAGAAAAGGTGATCACATGCTTCAATGTTGGTGGAGAAGAAGAGAAGGGCTGAGGAAGGGGCTTGCTAGGCTTTTATACCCTGTTCAGTCCCACCTCTCTGTTTCCTGTTCCTGTGTAAGAAATGTATTCTGATTGGTTGTCAGACTCCCATAGGGCCATGCAGGGGCAACTCTCTAGGCTGCGTTTTGAATCCAGGTTTGGTTGAGTTCTCAGATGCCATGTGGTCAGTTGAGTAAAGGGCCAATATTATCATGCTTTAATCCCATCCCCCTGGAGCTGAAGTGGAGAAGTCTTTATTATGTAAAGTGGACTAGCTTGGCCTTCTTAATGGCCCATAGACAAAGTGGGGATGGGCAGGAAGCTAAAGGCAGCTATTCTGTCTTTTAAAACATGTTTCTTTCTTTTCACATCCAGAGAGATATTCTGCCTTTTCAATATTTCCTAGGATATTTCATTTTTCTGGGAGAGGGCTGGGTGATAACTTCCTACAAATGTTATAGTCATAAGAAGACAAGCAGTAGGGAAGATGAGAATAATGATGGTAATACTTTTTAGAGTTGTGGGAATTAGTTGTTTAGCAGAGTGATGGCATTGGGGGTGGGGGGACTGTCCTTATGTCTAGTTGTTCTGATGTGCAATGCCAAAGCAAGGGCTGTTAAACTCCTGGCCTGTGGGCCAGATATGTCACATGCTGGTCACACCCATGCCTGGTTTAGCAAAGGGAAAAAGTTTTCCGATACGTCATGTGATGCCGCCATAATGACGTGCGTTTGACACCCCTGCCCTATAGCGTCGTTTTGAAGGTAGAAGTTGAAACTGTTTATGTCCAAGGGGAAACAAGGGGTCTATAGATATTTTCACGGCCCTCTTTCTGGCTTGTGCACAGAGGTGCTATTCAGCCAGTTCTGACAGGTTCCGGAGAACCAGTAGCGGAAATTTTGAGTAGTTTGGAGAACCGGCAAATAGGCTGGCCCCGCCCCCTGCTGCCTCCCAGCTGATCTTCTTTTGTTGCCCTGAACAGGAGAACGGAACTGGAAAGCAGGTTAGTGGGGTGGGGAGGGAATGGGGATTTTGCAGCATCCTTCCCTTGCAATGCCCACAAAGCCACGCCCACAGAACCGGCAGTAAAAATTTTGGAATCCCACCACTGCTTGTGCAGTATATAGGTCCTGACTCCCCCCCCCCCAAATGGCGCTCTTCCATTGTGTACAACAAATGAAAGAACATATATGTGGCAGAAAGAGAATGGTAGAATGATCTGATCCTAAGTCCCATTTGCTGCTTTTCCCAGTTCAGTATTATCCAGATGCACTGGACTCCAGTTCTTAGGAGGTTCACTGGAAATTCAGGGAGTTATAATCCAATGGATCTGAAAGTCTTAGCTGGGAACTTGGGTTGTTGAAATGAATGCATGAAAATACAGCTCAGTGCAAAAGTGCCTTGCTTGCTGGCAGATCTCCTTGGTTCCACTGCTGGCTGTTTTCCAGTTAAGACGAGAACTCCAGTGACATGCCACACTTATCTAAAAGGGAACATATTTGAAAGCCAAGGGTCTGTTGGGGGAGGAGGGGAAATCTCAACTCATTGCAGCTGTAAGCAAAGGAGCATATTACCCAACATTGCCCAAGGAATGCTTCTGTTCCTTATCAGGAAAGAGGGGAATGTTATGCAACCGTATGCTTTCAGAATATTTTAATATTTGAGAAGAATAACATTTGATCTGAGTTTCCAAAATATTTCCTTGGGACAAGTCAGGATAAAACAGATGTTGCGTCTTAGGGTGGAGTTTCACGCATGTACAAAAGTCCATGCTTGATGCTGCAATCTTCTCCAACCTCCAAATCAGAGGTGGGTTCCTACCAGTTTGCACCTATTCGGTAGAACCGGTTCGTCAAATCTACCGAACCGGTTAGAAGAGGTTCCACCAGTGGACCCGAAAAGCAGGTCACACCTACAGAAGAGGTTCCAAACATTTTTGAAACCCACCACTGACACTCACACACACACACACACACACACAGACAGACAGACAGACAGACAGACAGACAGACTAACAGAGAGAGAGAGAGAAAGAAAGGAAGAAATAAATAAATAAAAAAAGAAAAAGAAAGAAAAAGAGTGAGAGAGAGATGAAAGAAAAAAAGAAAAAAAGGGACAGAGAGACAAAAGTAAGGAGAGAGAGAGAGAGAGAGAGAGAGAGAAAGAGAGAGAGAGAGAGAGAGAGAGAGAAAGAAAACACATGGCTGGCAAGCCACTCCCACCAGGTCACATGGCCGGCAAGCCACTCCCACAAAGGAGGCCACACCCACAGAGTAGGTTCAAAAATTTTTTGAAACCCACCACTGCTCCAAATGTACTAGATTTTATCTCCCATGAAGCCCTAATGAATGGAGATCATGGAGGCCGAAATCTGAGACATTCGAAAAGGCGAGGAAGGCTAAGTAGCGATATTTGTGCAAGGCTTTCACAAAACCAAATCTCCCCTTTTAGACAGGAGAAATGGTTAAAATTCTGAGTCCCACCCCGGTTTTGTAGAAGGCTGGCAACTATCAATGTTGAAATGATTGTTGTGTTATTATAAAGCATATTAGATAATTTCCTACTTCTTTCAATCCTCTTTCCCTCCATTTTGCCTATGAGATCCCCAGGAGGTCAGTGTGGAAAACTGAAGTAGTGGAGTAGGTGGGTTTTTAATCTGATTTAGTCAAATTTACTTTCAATTCTCTATCCATAGGATTTCATGATTTACTCCATGTAGGAGTCAAAATACTGTGAAGCCCTGTAGTAAAGAGGTCCCAGAGACTAGAACTGCATAATGCCATCTGCAGATTTTGCTGTGTCTTCTTTCTTCCTGGCCACTGAGCATTATTTCATGAGTGAATTAGGCTACTTATGAACGTTTTCCCTCAAAAGTGAGTGTATGAAACTCTACTTCCTGTTCTGGTTCCAAGCTAGGGGATGACAATCTTCTCTTTCAGAGATTGTTGACCCACAGCTCTCTTTCCCTTCCTCCTAGGACAAGAAGACCTCGGTTCCTCCCCTTCAGCATCCTTTGGGTAACATAAATCATACAGTCATGCCCCAGCTGGTTTCTGCCTCGCAACAGCCAACAACAACCCGCATACAGTATGTGTGTTCAGGTTCACAGAACACACCAAGCCTTCTTTGCTTTAACCAGGACCAACTGGATAGTTTCCTGCATCATGGTAAGCCATAAATCAGTCTTTCCAAATTGGGTGCTCAAACGGATGGATTTCAATTCCTCAAAATCCTCCACTAGCACAGCCATTGCGGAAAGGCAGGAATTGACATTCGTATATCTGGAGAGTGCTCAGAATGGAGAAGGCTGTCAAAAGCCATGGGTTGTTATTCACAATTACCTATGTTCATGCACTGGGCTAAGACCAAACTACAAACCATGTGTTGTCTTAGAACATTGTGTGAACTCAAATGTTGGACTATAGAATAATATGCTGTTGTGTGAAATAGCAATAGCAATAGCAGTTAGACTTATATACCGCTTCATAAGGCTTTCAGCCCTCTCTAAGCGGTTTACAGAGTCAGCATATCGCCCCCCACAGTCTGGGTCCTCATTTCACCCACCTCGGAAGGATGGAAGGCTGAGTCAACCTTGAGCCGGTGAGATTTGAACTGCTGAACTGCAGATAACAGTCAGCTGAAGTGGCCTGCAGTACTGCACCCTAACCACTGCGCGACCTTGGCTCCGGATCAAAATGATCCATGATTGGAGCTATCAACCTCCTCAGGTAGGAGGGATCTTTTGATAGAACCACCTCATACATCCAATATGGGTAGATCTGCTTGGATTCAAGAAGGTACTTGAGATGTTGGCGCATGTTGAGTTTTGCCAAAGCTTTCAGACTTAAACGATTGATGTCAGTCTTATGAGGTAGATCAGACATGAAATACAACCAGATGAGCTAATTTTACTTTATTGTAAAGCTACATTAACAGAATTTTGCAAGTCTGCATGTGAATGTCTTACCCCCACCCTACACCCATCTCCTTTACAGTCCAAGAAACTAAGGAGAGTCTGTTTTGAACCTCTTCCTCCACCCATTTCCTACTGTGGGCTGAACTGCCTTTTATTTTAACAGTTCCTTTGGTTGCATCTCTTTACCAGGCCTCCCAAAGTTATTTCGGCATACAACATCTCAATACTTAAGGGAACAGGAGAAGTTATCAGATGCTATATTGACACCTGGAGGCTGTGAGGGCCTGAATATGGAAGAACAGACACAGTCCTTCCTTGATAGAGTGGCTATGGATCTTTGAAGCCATTTGAAGTCCATGACATTCCATCTTTGGCACTGTGCAGGATCCAGAGGTGGGTTCCTACCAGTTCGCACCTATTCGGTAGAACTGGTTCATCAAATCTACCGAACCGGTTAGAAGAGGTTCCACCAGTGGACCCAGAAAGCAGGCCACACCTACAGAAGAGGTTCCAAGAATTTTTGAAACCCACCACTGGTCCTTGGATATGATTATTCTACACTATCATGCTCCTATTTATAAAACTCAATGCCTCTGTGAAAGGTAAGGATGACTACTGCGTTTGTGGTGCAATCAGAACATTGCGTGTATTGAAGTTGTTTTAACGCAAACCAAAGATGCCTTTTGAAAAACAAGTTTACATCCTATTCTTATGCATGCCAGTGCTGTGTGTGAGGTAATTTAAGGTGGTTCTGACAAGTGTCGTCGGCATCTTCATATCCAGCCGCCTGGGCGGCAAGCCACTCCCATCCAGTCACATGGGCGGCAAGCCACTCCCACAAAGGAGGCCACACCCACAGAATAGGTTCGAACAATTTTTGAAACCCACCACTGGCAGGATCACATCCCGCTATGTTGAACTGATTTATACTGTGATGTCTCCTGGGACCTTTGAGGTGAGAAGGGCCTTTTTCACCTGTGTGATATCACAACTGTGAGCACTGAACTGGTTGGCTTCCAAATACAATGCAAGATGCTGACTGTAGTTTTTAAAACTCTTTAGTACTGCCTACTCCTAGCTGTAGCTGTCATCTAAAAAGATCTGGAAAGCAGGATTCCCTTGGATCTTTACTCCGAAGGCATGATGCTATCAGGGACCAAGGAGACAGCCTGTCAGGCCTGCAACTATATTCCTTTTAGAATTTTGGCCTGCCACACTTTCTCTTATTTCATTATGCTGTTTCATTAGTATAGTCGATGGGAGGGGGGAATAGACAGGAGTAGGATTGTGGAATGTATTGTTTTTCATTCTTTACTAGAAGACCAAGGTCATCTTTTGTCTCCGTACTTTTACACCTGACCGGAAGCAGCTGGGTGGAGACGCTAGTGTGGAAGAAGAAGAATGGATCATGTGATGGATTATGGGTGTGGAGCAGTGGTGGGATTCAAATAATTTAACAACCGGTTCTCTGCCCTAATGACTATCTGGGTAGGTGGGGCTTGGTGGTCATGTGACTGGGTGGGCGTGGCCAACTCAACATCACTCAGGTCGATGGGCACTTTGCCTTAGCTGTTACAATGTAATAAGGGTTAACTGGAGAGGCAGTTTCTGTAAGCAGGGCAATAAAGATTAGGCTAGAAACAACACCAGAATGTTTCCTTCCTGCCTTCCTTACAGGATTAGCCCTGGTAAAGTGGAAAAAAACAAAAGATTTCTTCCAACAATCGGTTCTCTGAACTACTTAGAAAGTTACCAACCGGTTCTCCCGAATAGGTGCGGACTGGCTGAATCCCACCACTGGTGTGGAGACAAGATCATGAACTTTTAAACTGGGTGGGATTCTGATGTCATTTCCAGAATTGGGATTAACACAGATGTGCCTAAAATGTCCGATTTATTAAATTGGAACTTTAAGGATCGTTTTGCCTTGGACTCTGATTTAATTCTACATGATACTTGGAACGCTGACACAGGACTTCCCGGTTGCTGTCATCCTTTCTTTTTGAACAGCCTTTCTCCCAAGATCATCCACGTAAGATTTAGAAATTTCATCCAAGACCTGGGTGTTTCAAAAAGTCTTCGGAATTGATAGGATTGGTTTTTCACCACAGTAAGATGGGGATTTTTTTTAATATGACACCAAGTTAGAAATTATTACTGTTCCCATTTTTACAGTTTCAAGCCTTTTGCTATAAATTAGGAACACAAGCCGTTTAAGAGCCAAGATGGAAGTAGCTCATTAAGTCTCCCTGGCTAAACAGCCAAGGTGGCGCAGTGGTTAAATGCAGCACTGCAGGCTACTGCTAGATCAGCAGTTCAGCGGTTCAAATCTCACCGGCTCAGGGTTGACTCAGCCTTCCATCCTTCCGAGGTGGGTAAAATGAGGACCCAGATTGTTGTTGGGGGCAATATGCTGACTCTCTGTAAACCGCTTAGAGAGGGCTGAAAGCCCTATGAAGCGGTATATAAGTCTACTGCTAAGTCTACTGCTATATAAAGAAATTAATGCATGCAGGAATGGATGTGTAGCTTTGTGTAGCGGAAGAGAATAGTTGTGTAAGTGTCCTGACCAGCTTTACCTGTGCTGTCAATCCACATCATCTGAAAACCTTTGGGACAAGAAAGGGTTGGCAAAAGAGGGAATCAAAGAGCCGAGGTGGCGCAGTGGTTAGAGTGCTGTACTGCAGGCCACTTCAGCTGACTGTTATCTGCAGTTCGGCGGTTCAAATCTCACCGGCTCAAGGTTGACTCAGCCTTCCATCCTTCCGAGGTGGGTGAAATGAGGACCCAGACTGTGGGGGCGATATGTTGACTCTGTAAACTGCTTAGAGAGAGCTGAAAGCCCTATGAAGCGGGATATAAGTCTAACTGCTATTGCTATTGCTATTGCTATAAATATTTGATGGGGAATAGGATCTCCTTTGTAAAGACCCTTGATAATTTTTTAAAAAAAATTGTCCAGGCAGGTATTTCTCTCGCAATAATGGATCCTGTTTAGTTTTCCTGCCAGAGGGCAGAACCAGAAATTACAAGTAAGACACAGCTGCTGATCTGTATCCTTTTCCCCTTTGGGAGGAGGGATATTTTGAATGGAAAATCTCAAGGGGGGGGGGGGCAAAAGACGAATTGTTTTTCTGCATCTGCAATTTCCCCACTCTTCCTTGTTGCCACTACAGCTGATGGAGTAGGGGGGGGGGAGTTAAATGTAATTTTGTTTTTGAAAAGGTTAAGGAATTGTTGCATGCCTGTTTGTAACATGTAATTTGTCTTGGAATCTCATAATTCAATTATATTTTATTGGTCTTTTAGTTTTTTACGTTAAGAGTTTGGGGCTGGGAAGGGATAACAACTACGCAAACTCCTAAACTTTTCCTTCTGAACAGCTGGAGGTACTGGCGCATATTTTTAGATATATTTGTGTCTCTGTTAGAACTTTGAAAACAGCCACTTTGGGGCTGGGAGAAGCAAGAGTTTACGGTTTTTATAGTGTCTCTCTATCGGAATGTACACACACACATACATGGGCACAAACACACTTGTATTCAGTTGTCAAATAAACTTCCAGCCATAAAAATGAGAGAAAATAGAGTCTGTTTGAGGTGGATACATTGGAAGGACCCAAAACATTGGAGTTTTTTCAGTGGTTAAAAATCAGAATGAAACTGCAGTCCACCTGTGTACATTTGATGAATCTGAAAGGATATCTCGTCTTTTGAATTTCGGAAAGTTTCATTCTTCTAAAGTTTCCTTATTCTAAAAAGCAGCTTCTGGCCTGATTATTCTACACATTGGCTTGGTTTGCACAAATACACTAGGTTAGGCTAAAACAAGGTTGGAAAACTTGCGGTTCATCACTTTGGGGGGGGATCAAGCCATCATGTTATGGCTCTATGCTTTGTTTCAGGGCTGCAAAATAAAAAATAGAGGCCACCCATACAACACACAGTGAAAGCATGGTCAATGTTCCCCTTTCTTCCATGCATTATATGCTTTAATCATGGAATCATGGGCACCAGCGTGATATTTCTGACCCTATTTGTGGACATCCTTGAAGCTAGAGATCGTGTGAATTGCAGCCCAGATCTGTTGGACCATACTTTAGAATGTAAATGAAGGGTTTTCAAAGTTTTGTATGCTTCTTGAACTCAGCCTTTTAAATGTGCCACTATTTAAACTACTGCTATGTGTTGTGGCCCTGCAGGAGCTGTTGAAGCTGCCACCAGACTCCAACAGCGAGGGGTCTTATGAGTCGGCCCTGGAGGAGGTGGAGGACCCTGGACAGGGTTCTGACTCCGAGCAGGGCGAGGAGAGACTTGTTGGCCACCAGGTGGTGTCTGAGCCTTGGATCAGTGGGGAGGAGACAAGAGTGAGTGATCCAGAAAACACCTGTGAGTTGTTCTGGGATGCACGCCATCGAAGGGCTACTCAAGAACAATGGCGTAATTACAAGAGGTGATTACGCTCAGCTGATGCTCATGAAGATCCTCTCCTGATTATAAAAGAGACTGCTTGTGCCACGCCCTTCTGCAGAAGTCAACGTTAAGGATGAACAAGAAACAAACCTGGCAGGCTGGATTGCTGCCAGAGTTTGTTTGCATTGCTGCCAAGTTTTGTAGGACTTTCTGCCAGAGTGCTTATCTCCTTGTTTATGTGGCTTGCAGCCAACGAGAGTCTGGACTGATTAAAAGAAACCTTCTCATTTATGTTGGTTTTGGCTTTCGCTCCTGGACGGAGGAGGGGGGTCAGAACAGCTATGTATCACCATTTCTTGCTGATAATTTTTTTTTAAAAAAAGATGTTTCTCCAGGTGAGTTCATAGATGCTGTAGTTCTTCTAAATGTGAGAAATCTTGCTTCTGAACAAATATTCCCATAGTCGGCCTCTCATGGACATAGGCATGTGTAATGATGAGGGCAATTTCATCTGGATGGTATCGATCAGCAAGATTTTAACTGTCCCCTTTTCTTTCACTTAAATTTGGCATAGAACTCTTGTTCCGTGGGCAGCAGATACAATGCAAGAGCACCAGGAAATGCATGCAGAGTGTTCAGTATTGCTGATAAAGTAGGACGTAAAGTGAGATTTGGACATTAAGTGTGAAACCTACTGGGTCAGGCTGGACAGCCGCTCAGAGCCCCTTTACTTCTGTATTAAAAAGCCACACAGACATAGTTGGAGCTTGCAAAAGAACAGGAAGCCAGTGCCTAACCACAAGATGTCCCTATGTCAAAAACTATGTCAAAAGTCCAAGGTTCAATTAAAGTTCGTTAATGATACGTACTCCATAAACAAAAGGAGAAGTAAGACCCCATCTCCTTATAAGGCTTTCTCCTCAAGGTAACCACTAAGAAATGTGTTAAGTATTTCTGTGTTGCGATGCTTTTGAGAAAGTATAAGAATGCATGCTTCGATAATGAAGGTGGTTCAGAACTTGCAATGCTAAGCCATGGGCTAGCTTTCTGAACCTGGCTGCCAAATAAACTTTTCCTGTATCCTGAGAAGTCTAAAGCCTGTCATTTTCTGCATCAATTCGATACCTTAACAAGGAAAAGAAGAATAAGGCAAACTTAAGTGACATTGCTAAGGTTTTTAATTTTTTTTTTTAAGTGGATGTAATTAACTCAGTACTTTTGAAGTCAAAAGGGTTGTTATTTTTCCCAGATACAAAAACAGTTCGGTCATAGAAGTCAGGACTTAAGTCGGAAAGAAAACTGATCCTAAAACCAAATTTGCAAAAGCCGGGATTTCCCCCCCCCTCTTGTTTAATGTTGAGTAGGGCGCGAGGCTCCCACCCACCTTGTGTGTAAAATTGGACTCCCCGCCTTGAGTCTGCTCTGGGTAATTTGAGAGATGGAGAAAAATGGAAAGGGGGAGGATTGGAAAGATAAATATTCTAATTAATTCAGACTTCCACCCAAAAGCACAGTGCTATGCCAAAGATCGTTCAATTATTCATTGGCTACGCCACCTGCCAAGATCTCCAAATGAAAGACATGGCTGGACTTGTCACTTATGCGGTCCTGTGTTCCCTGAGCCTGTGATTTGTGGACCACGCTGGCTCAGGAATTCTGGGAGTTGAAGTCCACAAGTCATAAAGGGGCCATAGTTCCCCACCTCTGCTCTAGATGGAAAACTTTATAGTGTGTGTTACAAAAATATAAACCGCAATGCTCCTCAATCTCCCCTGGATAGCTTGACAAGCGTGGAAATGTAAAGAGTTTGATTAGAAATAGCTCGATTAGAAATAATGATGTGGGGATATAAACAAGAATTGCACTAAAAGCTACAGCTTGCTGAAATGCAGTTAAGTGGCTTCATATACCATAAACTGTACCATAAACTGGAGTTTGTAAACCACAATGGCTGAGTCAAGTAACGTTTCCACCGAAACCAAGCAAATTGCAAGATGGTTTTGAACAGTGGTTCTCAATCTTCCTAATGCCGCGACCCTTTAATGCAGCTCCTCATGTTGTGGTCACTCCCAACCACTGAAAAAACTCCAGTGTTTTGGGTCCTTCCAATGTATCCCCCTCAAACAGACTCTATTTTCTCTCAGTTTTTATGGCTGGAAGTTTATTTGATAAAATTGTTTTATGTTTTCCATATTTTTTTCCCAAAAATATGTGTTTTCCTATGGTCTTAGGCGACCCCCGTGAAAGGGTCGTTCGACCCCCAAAGGGGTCCCGACCCACAGGTTGAGAACCACTGGTTTAGAATAAGAGTTCTCAAACCAAGGCTTAGGAGTCCTGAGGAGGCCATGGTGACTTAAGAAACAGCTCACATTTTTTAAAAAATCAGGCTTGTACGGGTAAAGGAAAATCTACATTAGTTTTGCCCTTCATTTTACCCAACCAGGCAGTTGTAGTAGTGCCCCAAGTTAGAGACACCTTGCAATACAGAAACTAAATTTTACACTCATTTCCTGCTCAATCCTCATACCAATTAAATCAGTGGTGGGATTCAGCCAGCTCGCACCTATTTGGGAGAACCGGTTGTTAACTTTCTAAGCAGTTCAGAGAACCGGTTGTTGGAAAAAATCTCATTTTGTTTTTCCCCACTTTACAGGGCTAATCCTGCAAGGAAGGCAGGAAGGAAACATTCTGGTGATGTTTGTAGCCTAATCTTTATTGCCCTGCTTACAGAAACTGCCTCTCCGGTTAACCCTTATTACATTGCCACAGCTAAGGCGAAGCGCCCATCGACCTGAGTGACATTGAGTTGGTCGTGACCCGTCAAAACCGCACTCGACTAAGCCGCGCCCGATTAAACCGTGTTGCTGATGTCATCAACAGGGCGACAACAGCCAGCACGGAGAAAGAAGGGCGCTTTAAATAGAGCTTTGAAAGCAAGCCGATTCAACTTAAGGTAAGGGTTAGCTTTAGGGTTAGGTTTAGGTTTAGGGTTAGGTTTAGGGTTAGGTTTAGGGTTAGGTTAAGGGTTAGGTTAAGGGTTTGGGTTAGGTTTAGGGTTAGGTTAAGGGTTAGGGTTAGGTTTAGGGTTAGGTTAAGGGTTAGAGTTAGGGTTAGGGTTAGGGTTAGGTTAAGGGTTAGGTTTAGGGTTAGGTTTAGGATTAGGTTTAGGGGGGTTAGGTTTAGGTTTAGGGGTTAATTTTAGGTTTAGGGTTTACAGCGTGCTTCTGTCTCCGCGCTGTTATCGCCCTATTGATGACGTCAGCGACGCGGTTTAGTCGGGCGCGGTTTAGTCGAGCGCGGTTTTGTGGTGGAACCGAGTTGGTCACATCCACATGGTCACATGATCACTGAGCCCCACCTACTTAGCTGGTCATTAGGTCAGAGAACTGATTGTTAAATTATTTGAATCCCACCACTGAATTAAATCCTTCATTGATTCCTGGCTCGGGTGGTGGTGATTGCCCTATAAATTCCTACATCATTATAGGAGGTCATCTGTTACTTTGCAAAGTTGGAAAATCATTGGCTCAGGATATTGTGTTGACCCAGTCTTTATGAAAGGGCTGGGTTATTATTTCTCACACAATACATCAGCCCTCTTTGGTCCACTGCCTTCAGATGCATCACTTTTGGCTGGGAAGCTGCCATCTAGAGATATATGAACGATAGCAGGTTGGGGGAAACGGGAACAAGTTGTTCATGGCAGCCAGCTAAGGAGGAACAGAAGATTTTCTAGAGAAGCAAATATGAGGTCTACCTGGAGAGAGATTGACTAGACCAAGGTGGCTTGTAGGAACCAAGCTTGTCTGGATCTTTTTGGTCTCAAAGCAGCCTTAGCTTTGCTGCTTGCTTGTTAGCGCTATGCCGGGGGGGGGGAGGAGAAAGTGAGGTAATGCCATTTCAAAGGCATGTGAGAACTGCAGCTGTGAAAACAGTGATGCTGCATGAAAACTGGCCTGAGAGAAGAGGTGCCGGAAGGAAGGGCTTAGCCTGACTGGCCCTTTCTGAGACCCAGAGCCTCAGCCTAGCCATATTCCCCAAGAGGGCCAAAACTCAGAGTGTCCCCATTATCTTTCTTGCACCCTCCTGGTCTCTCTCAGGAGTGGCAATGCCCTCTCTCCCCTTCCTGTTGTTCTATAGAAGGCTGAGAGCATGGCATGGCATTGTTGCTGAATCGCCATACCCTGGAGGGAAAGCATCACACATTGTGATCCAACCTAGTGGTGGGATTCAGCCAGTTCGCACCTATTCGGGAGAACCAGCTGTTAACTTTCTAAGCAGTTTGGAGAACCGGTTGTTGAAAGAAATCTCTTTGTTTTTTCCCACTTTACAGGGCTAATCCTGTAAAGGAAGGCAGGAAGGCAATTTTCTGGTGTTGTTTCTAGCCTAATCTTTATTGCTCTGCTTACAGAAACTGCCTCTCCGGTTAACCCTTATTACCATTGTAAGAGCTAAGGCAAAGCGCCCATCAACGTGAATGACATTGAGTTGGCCACGCTCACCTGGTCACATGACCACTGAGCCCCGCCTACCCACCTACTCATTAGGGCAGAGAACCGGTTGTTAAATTATTTGAATCCCACCACGGATCCAACCCCATCAGTCTTGGCTGCTAGAAAAGGCAAGTTGTAGTTAAAGTGTTAGCCTAAGACCAGGCAGTTAGTCAGATTGTAGTCCCAACTCATGGCACAAATGCCAGCTTGGTGGTCTCTCACAGCCTAGCCACACTCCCAGTGTTGTTCTCAGGACAAATGGAAAGAAGCAGGACCTTAGCTTCATGGGATGTAAATAAATAGACAAGGTCAGGGAGGGAAGCTGACTGTGATGCGTTCACCCTGCCCAGCTTGACCTCACGAGCAGCCCATGCAAAGGGAACAGGCCAGGGGTGGGTTTCGACCGGTTCGCACCGGTCTCTGCGATCCGGTTGGTCGCCGAACCCGGAAGTAAGTAACTTCCGGGAACGGCGAAGCCCCCCCCCTGCGCCCGCGCGCGCCCGCACACCCGCGCCCGCTCCTTACCCGGTTTTTACGAATTCTGCGCTTTCCACGCATGCGCAGAACGCATACAGTGCCTGTGCGATCCTCCAGGAGCAGCTGGAGCATCGCGCAGACGCTAATACGCATGCGCGTGCCGCGTGCGTGCGCGAGGACGCCACGTGTGTGCGCGAGAACGCCGCCGGCCTCGTTCCAACCGAACCGGTTGGAACGGGGCGAGAAACCCACCCCTGGAACAGGCCATTGTCTGGACTGGAGCAAATGAGGTGGGACTCATGAAAGATGTTGCCTTACATAATTTCAAACATAATTTGAAATAACCTAACCCATTAATGGGTAAAGGGACATGGTGGCTCAGTGGCTAAGATACTGAGCTTGTTGATCAGAAAGGTTGGCAGTTCAGCAGTTCAAATCCCTAGTGCTGTGTAACGGAGTAAGCTCCCAGCTTCTGCCAACCTAGCAGTTTGAAAGCATATATAAAAAAAATGCAAGTAGAAAAATAGGAACCACCTTTGGTGGGAAGCAGTGGTGGGTTTCAAAAATTGTTCGAACCTACTCTGTGGGTGTGGCCTCCTTTGTGGGAGTGGCTTGCTGCCCATGTGACCGGATGGGAGTGGCTTGCCGCCCATGTGACCGGATATGAAGATGCTGATGACACTTGTCAGAACCACCTTAAATTACCTCAAACACAGCACTGGCCTGCATAAGAATATGATGTAAACTTGTTTTTTAAAAGGCATCTTTGGTTTGCGTTAAAACAACTTCAACACACGCAATGTTCCGATTGCACCACAAACGCAGAAGTCATCCTTACTTTTCACAGAGGCACTGAGTTTTATAAATATGGGCATGATAGTGTAGAATAATCCTATCCAAGGACCAGTGGTGGGTTTCAAAAAAGTTTGGAACCTCTTCTGTAGGTGTGGCCTGCTTTCCGGGTCCACTGGTGGAACCTCTTCTAACCGGTTCGGTAGATTTGACGAACCAGTTCTACCGAATAGGTGCGAACTGGTAGGAACCCACCTCTGGTGGGAAGATAACAGCGTTCCATGTGCCTTCGGCATTTAGTCATGCTGGCCCCATGACCACGGAGATGTCTCTGACAGCACTGGCTCTGCGGCTTTGAAACGGAGATGAGCACCGCCTCCTAGAGTCGGGAACGACTGACACATATGTGCAAGGGGAACCTTTACATTTACCTTTAATAAAGTAATAAACACCACCTAGAGCCCCATTTTGAGGGAGATGGGTGGTTTAGAAATATGAAATATAAATAAAAAATGCATCCAGACGCTCTACATTAGAAATATATGGAATAAGAGGTCAAGGCAAGATTTCCAAGTAAAGACAATATAAGGCAACCTTTTTGGCATGGAGAAGTCCTTGCCTACAATCCAAAGAGACCTAATCTGGGATCTTGCTTACTTCATCTCATCTGCCATTTGGCTGACATTTCATTCCGTTCCATTTTACTTTTTAAAATTCCACCTTCCTTTTACAAAATGAGCAACTTGGAGAGCAGATTTTAAATAATAGCAAACCGCTTGGGGAATCCAGGCTAAGGATGAGCCAACTGTGGGCACATTGCCCGTTTCGTGCTTAAGGACAGAGCTTTTATTCCACAGCTGAGATGATCCCTGGAAGATCCCTAGCAGTAAACTTGCTCTCCCTGCTGCTGATCTTTACCCTGTCCAGGCCGTCTCTGTTTCACGTTGCTAAAATCACCAGCTTTCCCTCCAACATTCAGCTATCGTATTTGGGCTGCAAAGATCCAGATGACCATTTGATGACACAGAGGCAGATATTTTCTATCCCTTAGTTGCCACCTACCTTGGATATGATAGCCTTGCCCTTCAAGATGAAGAGATTTATTTATTTTTTAGACGTACACCACATTTATACAATATAGTGCGAACAGGAACTTCCTGTGTTTTTATCTTAGCAATCATCAATCGATATCGCTCACATTATATTATTTCCCCTTCTATCGTATTTCATTTAGATTTCACCATTCTTAACCCTCTTATTTTACTCAAAACTATTATTTTTGAGTGTTTTATATTCTTTCATTGATTTTTGTTTCTTTCCTCCATCCATCTATACCATTTATTCCATATCTGGTAGAATTCTGATTCTTCCTTTCCCTGTATTTCTTTAGTTAGTTTATCCATTTCGGCATAATCTTTCTTATTATTTCATCTTCATTTTGGGTTAGTTTGTTTTTCCATTTCTGGGCAAAGGCGATCCTTGCCGCTGTAAGTATATGTAGTATTAAATATTGGATTTCTTTTTTGTATTTCACCGACATAATTCCTAATAGAAAAACTTCAGGTTTCCAATCTATTTTAAGCCTTGTTATTGCCTCCAGCCAATTTTTAATCCCTTTCCAAAATTTTTTTGCCTCCTCACAGGTCCACCATAAATGATAATATGTTCCATGCACCGATTCACATTTCCAGCATTTTGGGGAGGTAAGATGAAGAGATTTAATGTACCTTGAGGCTGTCCTTGGACAGTGACAGGATATTCAGGGGTGGGGGGAATGTTTTGAGAGAAAAACACAAGTAAAACACAAATTCAGCCAAGGAGCTGTGTCACTCATGGGCTTAAGGAGTGAGATGTCACCCGGTGCCATGAATGAGTGCCAGTGGGGATTGACTCTGGAATTCTACTTTCTCATGTCTCTCTTATAATCTAGGATCATTAATCAGGTTCAAATTTCATCTTCAAAATCCTAGTTTGCGTAGCAACAACAGATAAAGATCCCTAATTTTAACATTACAGTATGTTTTCTGTTTCTGTTTAATTTAGTTATTCCTATTGACAAGAAAAAGCAAGGGAGTTGTTGAGCAAAAATTCACTAGAATCCTGGTTCTGTCTGGCTAGGGATGCTACCTCATCGGGTGAGGTTATAAAATCAGAAACAAGAACAGGACCCCAAATAGTGTTAAGTGCAGAAACCTACATCCCCAAGCTTCAGATATTCACCTCATAGAGACTAAGTTCAGCTGAATCTCTTCCACCACTTAGCAACATCACAGGTACCTCTGAAGGATTCCAACGTTGCTCCTCCTAGCTGTTTTATGAGTAAGGAAAAGCTCTACTCCTATCCCTCACAGAGACCCTGGCAGCTAAATGAAGCGATGGAGTCTAGAGACAGTGGAAAATAATGCAACACCATCCCTGAGGGAACGGGAAAGTGTGTAATAGCACTGAGTTCCCCGTAAGGAGCAGCCAACGACAAATAGAGGTAGGGAAATGATTCCAAATGATGTCACAACACACCTTTTCATTCCCACTTTCTTTTACCCAGTCTCCCAGATTTTCTTTCCTGGCTCCCAGTGGTTTTGATTAAGTCTGTACTTCATGCTAGGAGACTTGTCTGGATTTGCTTAGCCCGCTTGATTGTTTATTTATTTACTTATTTATTTTGCTGCAATCACAAGACTCAGCAGTATACCGCATAATTCAATACGAAACAAAACAAAACAAGCAGAGTAAAAATGATAAAAAAGGTCCATGGAGCAGCAATAAATAGGAAGAGCAGTGATCATTCATATTCATAGTAGAACAACTGGAGCAAGACACAAAAAAACAATTGCGCAATGACACCGTCAGATTAAACTGGAAGACCTATGTCTTTAATTCCCTTCCTTTTGGAAGGCAGGGATTTTTGGGGGCAACACTCACCTCTAAGGGAAAGCTGTTCCAAGGCATGGGGGGCGGGTGGCATGTTGGAGAAATCCCTGTTCCTGTTTTCCTGGAAGTGGCAAACTGCCAATCATTTTTCCCAAGATGTGCATGTTAGGCAGGTTTGTTCAGACTGGAATAGGTGATCAAAAAGGCTCTTTGATGACAAGCCAGATAGAGGTTTACAAGAGATCCATCCCAGTGGTGGGTTTCAAAAATTGTTGGAACATACTCTGTGGGTGTGGCCTCCTTTGTGGGAGTGGCTTGCCACCCATGTGGCCGGATGGGAGTGGCTTGCCACCCACGTGACTGGATGGGAGTGGCTTGCTGCCCATGTGACCGGATGGGAGTGGCTTGCCGCCCATGTGACCGGATATGAAATTATGAATTAGTACTTAGGTCGGTCCAAGTAGCTATTCAGAAGTTAGTGGTTAGAAGCAATCGTAAAGCAAGATATGGAATGAAAACCAGAAATATTTCGTTGGCTGTTTGAAAGGGAGTATAATATATGTTTAATTTTACACATGTTAGCAGCAGCTGGAATTGTGTTTGCACAACAGTGGAAAAACAGAGATATGTATAAATAAATTGACAATTAAAATCAAGAAGGCTTTGAATACTTGTTCACATGGGATTGGTTTTAGCAATTGCCAACTAACAGAAACAGAAATTAGAAATCCAAAAGTATGAAAGAAAACACCAATTATGTAAGGAAAGGTCCCTAAAATGTAAAAGGAAATATTACCAGATCATTATTAATGCGTAGATAACTGCGGGACATTACACACCCACCAGTGGTGGGTTTCAAAAAAATTTGGAACCTCTTCTGTAGGTGTGGCCTGCTTTCCGGGTCCACTGGTGGAACCTCTTCTAACTGGTTCGGTAGATTTGACGAACCGGTTCTACCGAATAGGTGCGAACTTGTAGGAACCCACCTCTGGATCCATCCCTATGCTAGATAAATTTCTTGGTTTGATTCAAGCTGAGTTTTCCAAAGAACACAGGACAATTTTTTTGAAGGGGAAGTGAAGGCAAAACAGTCCCTGAAATCAAAGTTGGTTGTGAGTTTTACTTTAAAAGCAGTTATTTTCATAGAGGAGTCTTTCTATTATTCTTACAAAGCACAGGAACTTGGTTGGGATTACGAGGAAGCATACCGGGTCCGATAGAGAGGAAATGCTGCTTGGCTCATTGTGTAGTTTTGCAATCTTTTACCCTTTGTGAATAAAGTTGGTGACCTTGGGGTGAAGGGTTTGCACAATGAAACCTCTTATTTCTCCTCTATCATGAGGAATTTGTAATACCTAGAGGGGATTTTCTTAATATTAAATTAATTTTGCCAATTTCATCCACATAAAACCGTGCTTTGCCAATTTCATCCTGGGTGTCAAAAGCCCTTTGTTTTATTGTCCTGGGGTTCATTGGAAGATCAGGTATGAAACAGACTTCAGAGGACAGGGGGAAGTATGGCTTTCTACCAGTGGTGGGTTTCAAAAATTGTTTGAACTTACTCTGTGGGTGTGGCCTCCTTTGTGGGAGTGGCTTGCTACCCATGTGACCGGATGGGAGTGGCTTGCTGCCCATGTGACCGGATATGAAGATGCCGACGACACTTGTCAGAACCACCTTAAATTACCTCACACACAGCACTGGCATGCATAAGAATAGGATGTAAACTTGTTTTTTAAAAGGCATCTTTGGTTTGCGTTAAAACCACTTCAACACACGCAATGTTCCGATTGCACCACAAACGCAGTCGTCATCCTTCCCTTTCACAGAGGCACTGAGTTTTATAAATAGGAGCATGATAGTGTAGAATAATCATATCCAAGGACCAGTGGTGGGTTTCAAAAAAGTTTGGAACCTCTTCTGTAGGTGTGGCCTGCTTTCCGGGTCCACTGGTGGATCCTCTTCTAACCGGTTCGGTAGATTTGACGAACCGGTTCTACCAAATAGGTGCGAACTGGTAGGAACCCACCTCTGCTTTCTACACCTATGACTTATATGGCTTGTGTTTGAACCCAGGCATTTGTGCTTAGTGCAATGTGTAAATCCCAGCCAATATTGGCCACTTGAACAAGACATGGTTAAACAAATAATGGTTCATCAAAGCTGGCCAATATATGCAGGGGTGGGCTGCTACAGGTTTGCCTGGGTTTGGGAGAATCCGTAGCTAACGTTATGGTCGGTTCATAGAACCTCCAAATCCCAACCCTGGCTGGCCCCGCCCACCTTACCTACCCCTCTCCTTCCCTCACAGGAGTCTCCACACAGCCCATTTGGGATGCAAGGTAAATGCAGGGCTCACACAGAGGCTAGGGGAGGGAGAAAAACGGGGCTACGGAAGTTCCAGGACAGCTGGAAACAAGCCCCGGAGCCTGGGGGAGGCAGTTTTTGCCCTCCCGGAGGCTCAAGGAAAGCCTCAGGAGTCTGGGGAGGGTGAAAAGCCCTCCTCCCCTGCCATGATGCAGGAGGCCAACCAGGCCATGCCCACCATAGCCACGCCCATCCAGCAACTGGGCAAAGAACCTGTTGGTGAAATTTTTGAAGGGGTGGGGCCAGCCAGAGGTGGGATTTGGAGATTCTCCGAACTGGCCATAATGTTAGGTTTGGGTTCTTCCGAACCCAGACAAACCCGTAGCAGCCCATCCCTATATGCTATATAGTCCATAGATTTCCTCGTGGTCTCCTATCTTAGTTTTAACCAAATCGAGCTGTATTTAGTTCCTTGAGATCAGTCAGTGTTAACTAAAGTAAAGGTAAAAGTTGCCTTCGCGCATATGTGCTAGATGTTCCTGACTCTAGGGGGCAGTGCTCATCTCCGTTTCAAAGCTGAAGAGCCAGCACTGTTCGAAGACGTCTCTCTGGTCATGTGGCCGGCATGACTAAACACCAAAGGTACATGGAACGCTGTTAGCGTCCCTATTTTTCTACTGACATATTTTACTGCTTTCGAACTGCTAGGTTGGCAGAAGCTGGGACAAGTAATGGGAGCTCACTCGGTTACATGGTGCTAGAGAGTCGAACTGCCAAACTGCTGACCTTTCTGATTGATAAGAATCTTAGGCACTCAGCCACTGTGTCCCACAGTGTTAACTAGGTATTGCTATTTGCCATGAGAAAACCTCTCTTTTTATTTTTGTGTGTGTGTGTGATATGTGGGTGCATGTGTAAGAATATATATAATTAAATGTATAATATATGGAAGATTTATAAATAAAGTTTACTAGCATAGCATGCTGTAAATGTGATCCAGCAGTCAGAGTGGAGGGGAAATTTTGTTTAAATCCCGATCATCTTGCACATCAAACGGTGGAATCTATTCCCAAAATAATATTAAAGCATGCATTTGGCAACTCAAATATTCAAAAAACATACTTTGCAATCCAAATTAACTGCCATCTTACATAACTGTACTAGCTAAGAATATTTAATATTTAATGTTTTAGAATTATAATGATTTGTTTTCAAAGCTAACAAGAGGGAAGCGGGAGGGAGAGGCAGAAATGCAAACCTTGAGACAAAAACTTTAAGAAAATGTTTTTCAGTATATTATATTCCAGTATTAATATTTCAGCATGTTAATGATTCAGACCAGGTGTTTTTCCTTAATAATGGGTAAAATATTATAGACAGAATACAAATCAGAAGAGTTGCTAATGGGAAATTCTGGGAGCTGCTGTCCCAAGACAGCTTCTGGTGGTTACAGGATTGGGGATGACTGTTGAGGCATCTATTTCAGTGGTAAAATTCTTTTCTTTTTTTTTGCTACCGGTTCTTTGGGCGTGGCTTGGTGGGCATGGCAGGGGAAGGATATTGCAAAATCCACATTCCCATCCAGGCTGGATTTAGATAAAAAGAGGCCCTAGGCTATTCCACTTATGAGGCCCTTTCACCTCCCATTTTTAAGTTTGTAAATTACATGAGAGACAATAAAATACATCATTACTGTGATATATATCAATATATATCAATATATATAGCTGGCCTCCTGACGGAGGGCGGCTCTGCTCTGCGGCAAAGGCAGCGAGGCCAGCCGCCTCCCCTGCTGCGCTCAGCTGCCCGGCTCGGCCCCCTCGCCCTCACCTGCCTGGCCGCTGGTGGGCTCCGCGTCGATGGGGCGGCTACTGCGAGCGGCCGCGCCTCTCGCCCGACCGCCGGTGCCGGGAACATGGGCGGGCTCCCCAACTGCCGCGGCGCTGGAACGATCTTAACCAATACATTTTTATGTTTGTTTATTAGTCATATGCGTAGAATTTCTCCTTATTTTCGGTTCAGTGTTTTAGTGTTCATTGTTTTTAGAATAGTGTAATTTTAATTTTGCTAACAATTTGAATGTAGGCCCCTCTTGATCTTGAGGCCCTAGGCTGAAGCCTAGTTAGCCTATAGGAAAATCCGGCCCTGTTCCCATCCCACTCTGGGGCCAGCCAGAGGTGGTATTTGCCGGTTCTCCCAACTACTCAAAATTTCCGCTACCAGTTCTCCAGAACCTGCTGAATTTCACCCCTTTTCTATTTGGTATCTAAGTTCAGCCCAATATATAAAGTAAGAAGTGAGGACTGTTGCTTGTTTCTTGAGATTTGCTCATAGTCTGGATAGCAGACAGTAGTGGGCTGGAAGGGCAGTTAAGGTGATCTGGTACAAATTAGTTGCATTTCCTTTATTTATTTGTTGCAATCGTGATCTTATAAGAGGTTTCTCTACATTGAGAATAATGGTTGTGGCAGCTCCAGGCCTTTCTACCGTTTCTGTGTTTGGCTGGTTTCATTAGCTCTTCGGAACCTGACAGGTTGATTTAATGCAGAATTTAAAAAAATTCAAGAAACCATTTCCATCAAAAATAAAAAGAAATAAGACCAGAGCAGTATATCATTCAGAGATGCTACAAGGAGCCTCCTCTGAGAGGCATAGGTTATTGGGCTCACCAGAGACTTTAATCTCCGGAGCAACTATTACTGTTCTCCTGTGGCGTTTGGTATGGAAATAATGACCTCACGATTTCACCACCATATGGCATAATTTTTTGGGGAGGAGAACTCCAGGTCTCCATTAGCAGAATGGACAAGTGGGCCCCCAACTGTGTTAGGCAGGCTTACCACATTGCCATCTGAAGAGCATTTCCGGTAGACTTATTAAAGCCGAAGTCTTAAATTACCTAATTGCAGTAGTTGAGCTTTTGCCCTAAGGGCTGAAATTCACTGGAAGCCTTCGGTATCCACGCAAAGCTTTGAAATCTAACTTTGATTGCTAAAATTATCATATCGAATTCAAAGATACTGATTTTCTAATGCTCGGAGTAAATAATCCCTTCCTATTCAGTTTAGCTCTCCTCTAACTTATTTCCCCCCCCCCGGTCCTCCGAGCCTCCTGTGTGGCTGTCCGGTTAAAACAAGGGCCACCCATCACTATATCCAGGACGACCCCCCCCCCTCACCAGATTAGCCATCATTTTAAGTCAATGGTATAGAGGTTCAGAGTCAACAGTGGAAATATCCCAGCCTGGTGATGGAATAAACGCACATCTGGATTTGATTACTGGAAAAGCAGCTTGGGAGCAGCGAGAATGTCAGTCTCCCTTTAATTCCTTCTACAGCTATTGTCCTCTTCCAAGCTGAAGATCTCGATGATAAAATCTCCATCTCCTGGGCCAGAAGATTTTACCTTTTCTTGTGCAAACTATTCTTAAGGTTTGTGGGATCTCTGTATCTCAATCCCAGGACTTTCCCAAAGAACTACATTTTGTGATTTGTGATTTTGTGATTTTATTAATATTTGTAGGCCGCCCTTTTCCCTGAGGGGACTCAGGGCGGCTCACATAAAATCGGGGAGGGGGAATACAGACGTTAAGATAGAGACATATAATAAAATAGTAAACAACATACATTCATCATTCGGGAGGGGTAACTATCATTGTCCCCAGGCCTGACGGGCGAGCCAGTTCTTAAGGGCTATGCGGAAGGCCTGGACGGTGGAGAGGGTGCGAATCTCCACGGGGAGCTCGTTCCAAAGGGTCGGGGCTACTACTGAGAAGGCCCTCCTCCTTGTAGTTGCCAGCCGACACTGGCTGGCCGATGGAATACGGAGGAGGCCTAATCTATGTGATCTTATTGGTCGCAGGGATGTAATTGGCAGAAGGCGGTCTCTCAAGTATCCAGATCCACTGCCATGTAGGGCTTTATGGGTGACTAATAGCACCTTGAAGCGCATCCGGAGATCGACAGGTAGCCAGCGCAGCTCGCGGAGGATAGGTGTTATGCGGGTGTACCGAGGTGCACCCACAATCACTCGCGCGGCCGCGTTCTGCACTAGCTGAAGTCGCCGGATGCTCTTCAAGGGCAGCCCCATGTAGAGCACATTGCAGTATTCCAGCCTAGAGGTCACAAGGGCCCGGGTGACTGTTGTGAGAGCCTCCCGATTCAGGTAGGGTCGCAACTGGCGCACCAGGCGAACCTGGGCGAATGCCCCCCTGGTCACAGCCATTAAGTGGTGGTCAAACGATAGCTGTGGATCCAGGAGGACTCCCAAGTTGCGAACCCTCTCTGAGGGGTATAGAATTTGACCCCCCAGCCTGAGAGATGGAATATTGGTGGAATCTTTGGGAGGGAAACACAACAGCCACTCGGTCTTTTCTGGGTTGAGCACAAGCTTGTTAACCCTCATCCAGTCCATAACGGCTTCAAGGCCTCGGCTCATCACGTCTACCGCTTCATTGAGTTGGCACGGGGCGGACAGATACAATTGAGTATCGTCCGCATATTGATGGTATCTAATCCCGTGCCTGCGAATGATCTCTCCCAGCGGTTTCATGTAGATGTTGAATAGTAGGGGGGATAAGACCGAGCCCTGAGGCACCCCATAAGTTAGGGGCCTAGGGGACGATCTCTGCCCCCCCACTAACACCGACTGCGACCTGTCCGAGAGGTAGGAGGAGAACCACCGCAACACGGTGCCTCCCACTCCCACCTCCCGCAGTCGTCGCAGAAGGATACCATGGTCGATGGTATCGAAAGCCGCTGAGAGGTCAAGGAGGACCAGGATGGAGGAGTGTCCTCCATCTCTGGCTCTCCAGAGATCATCGATCAATGCGACCAAAGCGGTTTCTGTGCTGTAACCGGGTCTGAAGCCTGACTGGAAGGGGTCTAGGTAGTTTGCTTCCTCCAAGGACCGTTGGAGCTGGAAGGCCACCACCTTCTCAACAACCTTCCCTAGGAAGGGAAGGTTGGAGACTGGACGATAGTTATTAAAAACAGCTGGATCCAAAGATGGTTTCTTCAGGAGGGGTCTCACCACCGCCGCTTTCAGTGCAGCGGGGAAGTTCCCCTCCCGAAGAGAGGCGGTTACAACCGCCTGGATCCAGCCTCGTGTCACCTCACTGCAGTTAGTAACCAGCCATGAGGGACACGGATCCAGTACACAGGTGGAGGTACTTACAGCCCTCTTGGCCTTGTCCACATCCCTGGGGGTAACGTCCTGAAATTTTAGAGATAGAAGAAAGATTCCCTAGTTCCTTGTTCTTCCTAGCCAAAAGACTTTATGGTCCTCATTTCCTGAACTGGTGAGCCTCCTTATAAAAGGGGTCCAATTTGCTTCTGGCTCTTCCTTTTTTTTGGTACTGCTGAAAATGGAAGAACCAAGCTAGTACGTGGACTAGTCCTATGCTTGCATGACCTACATAATCTGGTCATTTTATTTATTTATTAAATGTATGCATCTTACATTGATGCAATTATGGGTAGTTTAAGAATGATAAAAACATAATATATAAAGAAGTTAAAATTAGCAAGGATTAAATAGAAAGTTGTTATGGCCCAGCAGGAGCCGTTGGGGCTGCCACCGGACTCCGACAGCGAGGGGCCCTATGAGTCGGCTTTGGAGGATGTGGAGGACCCTGGACAGGGTTCCTACTCCGAGCAGGGCTCAAAGAGGCTGGTTGGCCACCAGGAGGCGTCTGAGCCTTGGACCAGTGGGGAGGAGACAAGGGAGTGTGATCCTGACGTCAACAGTGTGGAGGAGCCAAGGGAGTTGTTCCTGGATGTCCGACACCGGAGAGCTAATAGGCGTAAGGAACAGTTGCACAAGTACAGGAGGTAATTGCACTCAGCTGGTGGTCATTAGGCTCCTCTCAAGACTATAAAAGGAATGCTTGTGCACATGCCACTTTTGCAGGAGTCAACACATTAACTAATGTTGGAGAACTGTAGTGTTAGCTTGGCAGGCTGGATAGCTGCCAAGGCTTGTCTGTGCTGGATACCTGCCAAGGCTTGTCTGTGCTGGATTGCTGCCAAGGACCTGTCTGTCTGTTAATAAATTCCATAAAGTATCTTTGGCTCGGCGTGCTTTGGTGTGGGACAACAGGGGTCAGAACAGAAAGTAAAAACCAAGAGGATGGGTGGCAAGGAGTCGGATCTTCTCTCTGCCCCATCAGGCACTCCCAGCATAAAACATCCCCATTGGGCCCCAGGCCAGCCAGCAAAACCCAGTTTTGAGCCCTTTGGAAGGCCAAAAGGGTGGAGGTGCATCTCATCAGTAGCAGAATATTTCAAAGGGTAGTGTAGGAGATGACCAGGCTTAGCCTGAGAGAAAGGTCAAATGTGTCATCAGTCTCTTTGAGCCCACAAGAAACCTAAGTCCAGCCCACCTTGAATTCCATTAATTCTTACCTACCACCAATTTGCTTTGACCATTAGTAGTTCAGATTCTTGTAGAGAGCTTAAGCTTGTAATAAAGCCTGTATATTCATTTGAACTGCCTGGACCCCTGATTTCTTATGCTTGACAGGCAGGGGCCATAGTAGAAAAGGCTCTTTTCCTTAGATCCTACCAGCTGAAATTTCTTGACAGTCGGGGTGTCAGCCTCTGCTTTGCTGCTGCTTCGGCTGCCATTGAAACGGGGAGGGGGGGGCATGGTATTTGGGAAGGGAATTGTTATGTGCTGGAGGAAGATTCTAGACGCTGACCTGACCATCTCATTGCGCATGTGGAGGAAGGGAGTTTCCCACCAAGGTTAACTGTCCAGCATTCCATCCTGGTGATGTTTTTTGAAGATATCTCCCACCTGACAGTTGGGTTGAATTATAATTGGACTATGGACTGGGGTGCCAAGGGGAGGGGATTGAATTATACATGATATTCTTTGCTTTCGCGCCTAATTAACCAGATTCAGCTTCGCTTCGCTACTGTTCATTTGTAATTAGTAAAAGTACACTTAATTTCAAACAAATGGAGTTGAGTGGTTTTCTTTCCTGATTATTAAATGAAGTCGCACCTGACACGGCGTTTGTAGCAAGCCTTTTTTGCTGGAGTGGGTAGAATGGGACAATCCCATTAATAAGCAATTTCTGAAGGTGGTTTAGCCTAGATTTGCCCATCATTCCAAGATGTAGTACAGTGTTTCTCAATTTTTGCAACTTTGAGATGTGTGGACATCAATTCCCAGAACTCCACAGCTACCATACTGGCTGTGGAATTGTGGGAGTTGAAGTCCACATGGCTGAGAAACATTGACCTAGCAGGTCATTTAAAGGCCTAACAATATCAATTCCCCAAAGCAAACTGCAAATCCATGGAGTACACTTTCCATATCCCTCACTCCTCTGTTCCCAGCACCCTCTAAACCACCTTTTGTTACCAAGCTTCAGAAATAGATTCTTTCTTCCCATTTTGGCTACATGTGGAGTATGTCCTGTAGATACTACTAGCCAAAATAAGCTATGTAAATTGAAGTCAGTAATCATCTAACTATGAGCCAAGTAGCTTTGAAAAATGGTTAATTATTTTGCCAGAATAGGGAAGAGACACAATTTCTGTCATCACCTGAAATCTGGTTCAGGTCTAAAACAAAGGCCTGGAAAATGTGAAAAAGATGTCTTAATTCGTCTGCATGGGAATTTCCTACTAATCAAGAATAGTTTCCATTTCCCACCGATATTTTTTTCCAGACACAGCTATAAATGGAATATATGGCTAAATCTACTAAAATTATGTTCCATCAATATGCCCACCTATAAGCCCACCATCTAGCAGTTCAAAAGCATGGAAATGCCAGTAGCGTATAGCCATGTTGACCACATGATTATGGAGAATGTCTTTGGACAACGCTGGCTCTCTTGCTCAAGAAAATGGAGATGAGCATTGTGTCCTGGAGTCAGACACAGCTGGACAGGGAAAACTTTACTAGTACCTTTACTAAATCTATAATGCGAATGAATGTGTTGTTGCAGAAAATGACAGGCTTTAGACTTCTCAGGATACAGGAAAAGTTTATTTGGCAGCCAGGTTCAGAAAGCGAGCCCATGGCTTAGCATTGCAAGTTCTGAACCACCTTCATTATCGAAGCACGCGTTCTTATACATTCTCAAAAGCATTGCAACACGGAAACACTTAACTCTTAGTGGTTACCTTGAGGAGAAAGCCTTATAAGGAGATGGGGTCTTACTTCTCCTTTTGTTTATGGAGTACGTGTCATTAACGAACTTTAATTGAACCTTGGACTTTTGACATAGGTTTTGACATAGGGACATCTTGTGGTTAGGCACTGGCTTCCTGTTCTTTTGCAAGCTCCAACTCTGCCCATGTGGCTTTAATATAGATGTAAAGGGGCTCTGAGAGGCTGTCCAGCCTGACCCAGTAGGTTTCACACTTAATGTCCAAATCTCCTACTTTAGTGTGATCGTGCTGATCTGTGGATCCTTGTATGTGGCTGCATTCTAAAATGAAAATTTTCAACAGAGTTACTATATAATAGCAACAATGAACACTGCATTTATTTATTTTTTGGTCTTGTCTGAAGAGTTAAATGTTTGGCTTCAATTTTATTTTTAAGACCTGCACTAATTTACCTGGTTTCATGGGAAGAAAAAAGAATTTTTTTAACTTTTATTTTTATGGGTTTGTGTTAATTTTTTTTTAATAGAAAAAGGTTTTATTTCTTTTAAAAAACACAAATATTTCATCATTCGTCAATCATTAAAACATTGAAGTACAATTTTTTTTGTATGCCCCTCCCTTCCTCCAACCCCCCCAACCCCCCTCCTCCTCCCCCCCCCCGACTTCCCAGAACCCGTACACGGTATGGATTTTTAACTAACACAGTCTAAAATCTATTGAGAAAAAAGAAATAAAGAAATTAATGACACTCTACATTGACCTTAGCTTCTTCTTACTGAACTAACTTTTAACAGTTTAAATCATTTCTGATCTTAAGCATAGGCTAACTGGAATTTCTTGGTCCCGTATTTATTTTGTATATAGTCAATCCATTTTTTCCAGTCTGGTTTATATCTCTCATTTGAGTGATCTTTAAGATATGCCAATATTTTAGCCATCTCGGCTAAGTTTGTGAATGAACACTGCATTTCTGAGGGTGTCAATCTCGCGGTCCACGACCTGGATGCGTCATGTGCTGCCTCCGCCTCCGTCCGGTTTATCGAAGCAAAAAAATAGTCCCGATACACATCACATGACATCATCATGACAATGCAAGTTTGACACTCCTGAACTCTAGGGAATAGAGTTCAATTCCAAGGAGGTGGCTTTTAATCTCGAATTCTACGAAAGGGAGGCACAATTAAGAGGAGTGTGTGGGACTCAGATGACAGGGGAACAGGGAATGCAGGTAGATCCTTTCTTCAGTAGGAGCGGATGGTAGGCTAATTAATATGTGAGGATCAGTGGTGGGGTTTCAAAAATTGTTCGAACCTACTCTGTGGGTGTGGCCTCCTTTGTGGGAGTGGCTTGCTACCCATGTGACCGGATGGGAGTGGCTTGCTACCCATGTGACCGGATGGGTGTGGCTTGCTGCCCATGGCTTGCCGCCGAGGTGGCGCAGTGGTTAGGGTGCAGGCCACTTCAGCTGACTGTTATCTGCAGTTCAGCGGTTCTAATCTCACCGGCTCAAGGTTGACTCAGCCTTCCATCCTTCCGAGGTGGGTGAAATGAGGACCCAGACTGTGGGGGGCAATATGCTGACTCTGTAAACCGCTTAGAGAGGGCTGAAAGCCCTATGAAGCGGTATATAAGTCTAACTGCTATTGCTATTGCTATGTGACCGGATATGAAGATGCCGCCGACACTTGTCAGAACCACCTTAAATTACCTCACACACAGCACTGGCATACATAAGAATAAGTTGTAAACTTGTTTTTTAAAAGGCATCTTTGGTTTGCATTAAAACAACTTCAACACACGCCATGTTCTGATTGCATCACAAACGCAGTAGTCATCCTTACCTTTCACAGAGGCACTGAGTTTTATAAATATGGGCATGATAGTGTAGAATAATCATATCCAAGGACCAGTGGTGGGTTTCAAAAAAATTTGGAACCTCTTCTGTAGGTGTGGCCTGCTTTCCGGGTCCACTGGTGGAACCTCTTCTAACCTGTTCGGTAGATTTGACGAACCGGTTCTACCGAATAGGTGCAAACTGGTAGGAATCCACCTCTGGTGAGGATGCTAATTGGCATAGGATGAGCCATTCATAATATCTACATTCTATAGCACAGTCCTCTAGTTGAAGGGCTGGGATGCCAAGGCTGGTTTATAGTTCAACTACCATAAGGGGTGTAGTCAGGCAGATCCTGAAGCAGTCCATCAATGGTTCTGGGCCGCAGCCAGGAGTAATTTATAAATCAAGGATCATCACAGCCTTTCCACTAGGATGAAATAATCTGTAGTTGTTATTTCTACCTTCGCATCTTTGCAAATAAACATAGCTATATTTCTTCTAGTGTCTTCTTTTTTTGATGACAGATGTTTTCTTTTTTGCGTGTGTGTCTATATTTAAGAGGTCGCCTGGTTTAGGAGATGAGGCTGTAGGAAAATAAGAATCAGAAACAAGCAATTACTTCTTCTTAGCTTTTTTCTTCTTTAATTATAGATTCCTATGGCAAATCTCATTAAGTCTTCAGAATAAATTAGAATATGGCACCGAGGGACTGAAAGAAGGGGAATTCTGATGCCCATCCATTCCAGCATGTCTTCAGCATATCCAAGCCAAAATAACTCTTTTGGATAGCAATGGGGTTTTAGACATAATGGAATGACAACTTAAGATTTAACATTGTTGGCGTGTTATTAAACAACACATCTGACAGTATCATTTTTGTTCTTTGTTTTTCAAGTCTCCTTCAAAAGTTTATATTAAAAGAATCCATCTAGCCCAAGGAAATTGCAATAAGTAGTCCAATCAAAATACATGCCCTTTTCTCTTCTGTCTCTTGAAATTTAATAGAAAATCCGCATCTTTGATGCTGCATACCAAAAGCATATTTTCATCGTATTACTTTTCTACTGTATAAACCTCCCTGCACTATGAAATCACAAAAGAGAAGTCTACTGCTTTCTTTAGATACTGCAAGACTCAGTAAATTGATGGACCATTTTGTGGTTGTTAAAATTAGGGTAGATTTCCACATGCGTTTTTTGTAGCAAACTAAAGATTTGTAGCAATCAGGTTGATGAAAGAAATGTCCTTCTGGGTTCAGCTCCAAGTGGGGAAAAAGACACTGGAGACATGGAGGCTGCTTGGAAAGATGGTTTATTGGTGGACAGGACCACATGGCTTGAGCCCTGAACAGAAAAGGGGATCACATGCTTCAATGTTGGTGGAGAAGAAGAGAAGGGCTGAGGGAGGGGGTTGCTAGGCTTTTTAAAACCTGTTCAGTCCCACCTCTCTGCTTCCTGTTCCTGTGTAAGAAATGTATTCTGATTGGTTGTCAGACTCCCATGGGACCATGCAGGGGCAACTCTCTAGGCTGCGTTTTGAATCCAGGTTTGGTTGAGTTCTCAGATGCCATGTGGTCAGTTGGGGCCAATATTACCATGCTTTAATCCCACCTGCCTGTAGCTGAAGTGGAGAAGCCTTTATTATGTAAAGTGGACTAGTTTGGCCTTCTTAATGGCCCATTGACAAAGTGGGGATGGGCAGGAAGCTACAGGCAGCTATTCTGTCTTTTAAAACATGTTTCTTTCTTTTCACATCCAGAGAAATATTCTGCCTTTTCAATATTTCCTAGGATATTTCATTTTTCTGGGAGAGGGCTGGGTGATAACTTCCTACAAGGTGATCGCCAGTAGATAGTCTAGCTAGCGTTGTTATTAGTGCTTCCAGCAAGCAGTCTTTTTTGCTTCAACTAGTTCTGAATGAATTGTTCTTTTTTATTTTTTTAGTATTTTTAACAACTTTCTTCAGCATTCAGTTCAAGGGTGTTAATCTTTCTTTGGTCAGTTTTTAGTCACAAAATATATTTTAGAACTGTATAAAAACATGGATTGACTTTGTTGTCAGTGAGATATCTTCACACAAAATATTTTATCTGGTTTTTCCCCCCCACAGTTTTTCCTCTGAAGAACCAGATGTCTTTTATTTCAAGTTCACAGTCATTGCCCCTGTGAACCTTTGAGCCAGAGTAGATAAATCCTATTACTAGCTTCAATTCTTTTCTGCCTATTTGCATTTATAATTGCATATTGACATTATCTATCTTAGAAGAAAAGTGGTTTTGCATTCTCTTCTTTCACCTTCAGCAAACAATCCTGACATGGAATTTACCTGACTTGACTCCAGAATCTATTTATAGACTGTAATTCACACATAAACTTCATGAAATGCAGGATTTTTTCAACATAAGATTTAAAATATTAGATTTTGTCTGATCCGTTGTAATAAATATAGACTTTCTTAAACAGAAACTCCTATTCTGATTAACAACACTTACCATATTGATTGCCTTTGCTAATTGTATTGATTTGATTTTAAGAATAGTTAAATAGTTAAAACTGATATGAGATCATCTTTAATACTTAGCTAATTTTATTTTGGACATTCTTAAGTTTTGTGCATCTTATAAATCTCTTTTTTATTTTTATTTTGTTTTTCCCTCTTCCTCTCTTGTCATGGTTTTAAATATCTGTTCTGTTACTTTTTTTTTTTTTTTTTTAAATCAAAGTAATTTATATGGTGAGAAAACACTTTCCCAATTACTTCCAGCTTTTTAAACAGGATCATCAGCATATCTGAGATCGTTGTTATTTCTTCCAGCAATTTTAATTTTAATTCCAATTTCTGCTGCTTTTTTTTAAAGGAACAGCATATGTGATATGAGTAAGGCAACAATAAACACCCTTGATTCATTACTTTCCCACTTAGTTACCTCATGTTCTAATTGTTTCTTGATGATCATACAAATTATTTAGTAAATTAAGTGGCTGAATATCTGTGTTTTAAGGATTATCCACAATTTGTTTCATTCCACACAATTGAAAGCCTTTGTAAAAAAAAATAAAGCAGAAATAGATATTGCCTTTACTCTTATTCATCAAATAGTAGCAATATCATCTCAAGGTGGATCATTATAATTGATTGGCTTGCCTTTAATTCAAATTGAAATAATCATATCATGATTTTTTTTTTAGTTGTAAATCAATAATGATGACTGCTCAATTTCTTTTATGGTTTTCTTGTAGAAGGGACCAAATCATTTCAGTTCATTGGTTCCTAGAATGTTAATATTCAGTCTTGATATTTCTGCTCTAACAGTACCAAATTTGTATTCATGCTTCTGATATTCCCCATACCTGTTGTAAACATAGAGCATCAAACTTTCTCTGGCTTTTGAGAAGCTGGATAGCCACATGCCACTCCCCAAACTAAAAGTGATATGTGGCAGTTCTTTCAAACTGAGTCTTTATTTTTCACACCTATAGAAAAAATCTTGCCAGAATGAAGACTACTACTAACTACATCTAAAATATACTCTGTAAACTATTAGGAAGAGACTGTCTTCACCCTCTGTCTGTCACATACGATATCTAGACTGTGTTGCCTCTTACCTATCTGGAATGCACTGCCTCCCTCATGGGAAACCCAACTCCTCCCTATATTCCATCACATCGTACTAATTCTCCAATATGATAATTATTTTTATTTTGTTTCTTTCTCAGAGAAGACAAGACATAAAATATGAATTAAAACCTTCTGCTTTCTCACCATCATTTCATGACTAATTTATCTTTTTCTCCCGAGAACAGGTCTTATAATTTCTTTGCTTTTTCTTTTGTTTCTGTCCTACCCCTCAAAGCCTTATGTTGATATTCTTGGTATCCTTCATAAGCCTCAGCTTATCATGAGCTTTAGCCTGATACAATCCCTACAGTTCGATAGTTCTATAGTTCAATAGAGCAAAGGTGGCGCAGTGGTTAGGGTACAGTACTGCAGGCCACTTCAGCTGACTGTTATCTGCAGTTCAGCAGTTCTAATCTCACCGGCTCAAGGTTGACTCAGCCTTCCATCCTCCCGAGGTGGGTGAAATGAGGACCCAGACTGTTGGGGGTGATATGCTGACTCTGTAAACCGCTTAGAGAGGGCTGAAAGCCCTATGAAGCGGTATATAAGTCTAACTGCTAATGCTATAGTTCCTAGGGATTGTCTTATATTCTTCTTTTAACTATTCACCTCTCGTCCATTCTCTCTACTTTATCTTCTTCCTTCAGCATTTTAGAAATCCACCTGCATATTCACGCTGGTTTGCTTTGGTGTCTCCCATTTCTCCTTCTAGTAAGAATTTTTTTGTGACTTCAGTATCTTTTTGTCATTCTTCCTGGAGACTTTTCTCTTTCAGGATTTCAATCTGCTGGGTTTACTTTTCATTGGAAACCATCAAAATTGGTTTGAAACAAGTATATAAATTTGACTCTTCCCTGAGCTACCTCCCATTGATATAAAAAAACAGCCAGTAGTCATCTCCAACCTATGCTGATGTCCTGAATGGGAATGTTTATTTCATTCAGAGCCCTGAAGTGCAGTGGTCAGAATGCAGTATTGCAGACTAATTCTGTTGAATGTCAAGAGTTCGATCCTGACCGGCTCAAGGTTGACTCAGCCTTCCATTGTTCTGAGGTCAATAAAATGAGGACCCAGATTGTTGGGAGCAATATGCTGACCCTGGAAACTTCTCAGAGAGTGCTATAAAGCACTGTTAAGCGGTATATATGTCTAAGTGCTATTACTATTTTTAGCAGTATATTGAAGTGGGTTGCCATATGCCTCTGTAGTGTGTAATATGTAGTATTTGCTATTTAGTATTGGAGTACTTATAGCTCACCAAATGTTGCTGAACTACAACTCCCAGAGATTTTACTCAACATAACACATGATAGGGCATACCACAATTTCATAATATCTGGAAGATGATCGTTTTTTCATCTTTTTTTCTGAGTTGTAACTCTTGCACTTGAAAATGACACACGGATATTTTAAAAGTTAATCCTCACTTTAATTTCATCGACATATTTAAAATCATTTGTGATTCAAGCACTGTGGTTTGATGAGTCATATATAAAAGCTGCCTCAATATTCCAATCACCATATACGTGTAGCTGCTTACTGGGAAAAAATAATGAAGGGGACTTGGTAACCATTTGCATTTCACAATGAATTATTCATAGGAAGCCTGAGTCAAGTTGAATGAGTTTCTTAATAGAATCATGGAGATGGGAAGGTGGCATGTTGAAGTTGGATACAATTTCCAACCCCATTCTTATTTGTGCAAAAATTCTGAATGGAGTTTAATCCACACATTGAAAATGGGACTTTTAAAGAAAATTAATCTTTTCTTTGAAATGGAGAGCAACATAATCATGGTGAGATAAGTATGGGACAGTCCAATGATTAATTTTAATTTTATTCGATGTTCAGTTTACTGATTAAGTTCAGGACCTTTGTTGCAAAAGAAGGCTGGGAATTCCAGCATTTCTGAGGATGTATGGCCACATCCCCTGCTCTAAATTGAGCCGAGGTGGCGCAGTGGTTAGGGTGCAGTACTGCAGGCCACTTCAGCTGACTGCTATCTGCAGTTTGGCGGTTCAAATCTCACCGGCTCAAGGTTGACTCAGCCTTCCATCCTTCCGAGGTGGGTGAAATGAGGACCCAGACTGTGGGGGGCGATATGCTGGCTCTGTAAACCGCTTAGAGAGGGCTGAAAGCCCTATGAAGCGGTATATAAGTCTAACTGCTATTGCTATTGCTATTTATTTCTTTTTATCTTGTTTTAATTTCAGTTGGTTGTTTTAAGAATGTTGTGTCCTTTTTTTTTTATTGGTGAATTTTGTCATTTCACTCAGCTGCCATTTGTTTAGCTGGTATTGTTTTGTTTAGCTGGTATTGTTTTCCATTCACATCACATTATGCTCCTGAACACAGGATATTATAGTGGTTTGACATGATATTTGTGTGATTCCAAGTAGTATCCAATTAATTTACAAATGAAAAAATTATCAATGTGCAGATTTACGAAGTGCTGTCCAAGGCTTTCTGGTATGGTGTCCAGGATGTCTATAATTACTTGGAACACTACTGTTGGTTTATATACCAATTTGTATATGCCAGATGTTTAAACTAGATTTGGCATTTTTATCCACTTATGCAGTCTTTCCCAAGAATGTGCATAGAGAGATGTTGTTTGTTAGTGTGAAAGGTATTGTTGTGAGATGTAACCTTGCTATTGACTGATGCCTATACTCAGGGCCGGATTTAGATGAAAAGAGGCCCTAGGCTATTCCACTTATTAGGCCCTTTCACCTCCCATTTTTAAGTTTGTAAATTACATGAGAGACAATAAAATACATCTTTACTGTGATATATATCAATATATATCAATATATATAGCTGGCCTCCCGACGGAGGGCGGCTCTGCTCTGCGGCAAAGACAGCGAGGCCAGCCGCCTCCCCTGCTGCGCTCAGCTGCCCGGCTTGGCCCCCTCGCCCTCACCTGCCTGGCCGCTGGTGGGCTCCGCGTCGACGGGGCGGCTACTGGGAGCAGCCGCGACTCTTGCCCGACCGTCGGTGCCGGGAACGTGGGCGGGCTCCCCAACTGCCGCGGCGCTGGAACGATCTTAACCAATACATTTTTATGTTTGTTTATTAGTCATATGCGTAGAATTTCTCCTTATTTTCGGTTCAGTGTTTTAGTGTTCACTGTTTTTAGAATAGTGTAATTTTAATTTTGCTAACAATTTGAATGTAGGCCCCTCTTGATCTTGAGGCCCTAGGCTGAAGCCTAGTTAGCCTATAGGAAAATCCGGCACTGCCTATACTGATGGTGTTCAAGTGGTGATTCAGTTGTTTTGGGATTGCACCCAAGGTGACTATTACTATTGATACTATTATTATTACTATTACTGATACTAGAGCTTCTAGCGGTGATGTGTTGAAAATATCTAAAGAGCTGCCACAAATTCTCTAAAGTACCTGAAGGCAGAAGCAATGGGTGGGAACTAATCAAGGAGAGAAGCAACCTAGAATTAAGGAGAAATTTCCTGAGTGGAACAACTTGCCTCCAGAAGTTGTGAGTGCTCCAACACTGGAGGTTTCTAAGAAGAGATTAGACAACCATTTGCTTGAAATGGTACAGTACAGGTTTCCAGCCTGAGCAGGGGTTGGATTAGAAGACCTCACAAGGTCTCTTCCAATTTCATGTACTAGATGAGATTTTTCAGGCTTGGTTTCATAGAATTAGCCCCTTCTCCTTCTCTTGCATCTGGGCTCCTCTTTCCTGTAGAAAGTCTGCGTTAGTCTGCTAGAATGCAATACGTATCTGTGGATTAAATAAAACAGATAAATAAATCCAAAGGAATCTGCTGAAGCTAATTACCAAGAAGGAAAAGGGGTAGGGGGTGGAGGAGGGAATGGCTATGCACTCCTGGAATGCAAAGAATGTTGTGCTATTGCTCAGATCAACTGGGAGCAAAACCACATGTCAAGGCTTCTTAGGGTGGCTGCCCAACGAGAAATCTCAAATTTATTTCCTAGTCCCTAGAGCCATCACCACAATCAGCTCCAGAATTGCGTCTCAGCATCCTTACAAGTCAACGGCAGACGTATCTTCTTCCCATCCCAACTCAAAGGCTTGTTTAGTGTTACTAAGACTTTCAGAGAAAGTGACAATTTGAATGAGCTGAGAGATTCTCGCTCATACGTAACATCTGAGAAAAGGGAGGTTTTGTAATGCAGCCATAAAAGGATTGCCATTGCCACATCTGGCTCTCTTAACAGAACCCAAATGCTATTAGTGATCTTATTGAAAACTTGCCACAGGTTTATTTATTAATTAGACTATCAGGAAAGTTTAGTGACAAACAGGGTACGAAGGATGGGAAATTCTAAGTTACTCTGTACAGGATTTAAGATTCTCAAGGGACTCCAGCAAAAGCCCCTTCAGAGGTTAAAAATGCACCAGAAATTTGTCTGCCTACATCAATGTCCCATCCAGGGTACATTCCTGCAGTTGCTGTCATGACCTAGCTGGGATTAGCTCCAGAATGGACAAGAGGAACATGCATGAGCAAGAACCAGGAAATGTGCATTTGTCTGGAGACATAGCTTTAATTTAAAAAAAGAGGGAAAAGGGGATGTGCTAACAGTGAAAATGTTTGGGCAGCTTATGGTTGAAAGTATCCTAGCCCAGAGGTGAGCAAACGGCAGCTCTGGAGCTGCATGTGGCTCTTTCCTCCCTCTGCTGCGGCTCCATCGGTCGGCACCACCATTTTGAGAGGAGCTTCTGGTGCGGGAGGGGAGAGAAGCACAGTGTGCCAGGAGAAGACTCTATGGCAAGGGGAGGGTTTTCCAGTTGTCTCCACAATTGATAGGGCTTTCGGTTAGGACAGGTAGAGGAAAACGTACGCCGCGCTAGGAGGAGACTCTATGGTGGGGGAACTGAACTTCCGGTCAGCTTCAGAATTGAACAGGGGGCTTCCGGTTAGGATCTTTGTGGCTCCCGGTGTTTCTTTTTCTGTGGGAAACGGGTTCAAATGGCTCTTTAAGTGTTTAAGTTTGCCGACCCCTGCCCTAGCCAATACATCTGAATCCTTCTCAGATACCTTTAGCAGCGTTCACAAACTCTGGCGACTAAGTCTCCTCTTCCTCTCACAATTATTAGGCTCCCCCCCATGAGTCTTGGATTTTGACAGCACTTGATGAAAAGTGCTGAATGTCTCTAATCCAGTGTTTCTCAACCTTGGCAACTTGAAGTCCAGACATCTTCAAGTAGCCAAGGTTGAGAAACACTGCTCTAATCAAACTGTGTTTCATTGTTACAGTAGGCACAGTAGAGCTAGTTCTCGACTTACAACCACAATTAGGAGCAGAATTTTCCCATGGTCGTAAAGCAAGTATCTGCAGTTGTTAAGTGAATCATCTGGTTGTTAAGCAAGTCTGTCTGCCTCCACTGACTTTGCTTGTGGGAAGCAAGACTTATATACCACTTCATGGGGCTTTCAGCCCTCTCTAAGCGGTTTACAGAGTCAGCATATTGCCCCCAACAACAATCCGGGTCCTCATTTTACCCACCTCGGAAGGATGGAAGGCTGAGTCAACCCTGAGCCGGTGAGATTTGAACAGCCAAAATGCAGAACTGCAGTCAGCTGAAGTAGCCTGCAGTGCTGCATTTAACCACTGCGCCACCTCGGCTCTCATAAATATGAACCAATTGCCAAGCACTTGACCTTGGATCATGTGACCCCGGGGAGGCTGCAACGTCCTTAAGTACGAAAAACCGTCATGAGTCACTTTTTTTCAGAGCTGTTGTAACTTTCAACAGTCACTAAATGAATTGTTGTAAACCGAGGACTACCTGTAAATACATCCTTTTCTCAAATTCACTGCAGGCAAACTATCTCCAGAATAGTGGTGGGTTCCGGATCCCGTTCCAACCGGTACGGTTGGAACAGGCCTGGCGGCGTCCACATAGATACGCCAGCGCGTGTGCGCATGCACACACACGCACACATGCACAGTGCACGCAGCATGCGCATGCGTCTTACTTTCTAACAATGCCTCTGCAAGCCTCCAGAACTCTCCAGATGCTCAGCGGAGCATCGCGCAGGCGCTGTACGTGCCGTGCGCATACGCGGAAGCATCGAAGACTTTAAAGACAGGTGAAGCACGAGGGTGGGCAGGTGGGCCCTCCCGAGCAACATACCGGAACGGTACCCGGTGCTCCGGGCAGGCTCTGGTATGCCCGTACCGGGGTGTACCGCCTGCAACCCACCACTGCTCCAGAAGAACTAAATTGTCAAGGCATAGAAGCTACAGGACCAGGATAGGAATGTCTGAGAAAATCTCTTAAGCCCTTAAACATCCAGATAAAAATAGGAAGGAATAGTCCAGTCTGATTAAGGCATAAAGATAACCATGCAATATTCCAACCTGAAAATATATTTAACCATGCATTGTATTATGTATTGTTGCTACCGGTATCAGGGGTGGGTTTCAACCGGTTCGCGGCTGTCCCCGCGAACCGGTTGGTCGGCGAACTCGGAAGTAAGTAACTTCCGGGAACGGCGAAGGGCGCACCCGCCCGCCCGCGTTCCTTACCCGGTTTTGACGAGTTCTACGCTTCCACGCATGCGCAGGACGCATACAGCACCTGCGCGATCCTCCAGGAGCAGCTGGAGCATCGCACAGACACTAGTATGCATGCGTGCGCTGCGCGCGTGCATGAGGACACCGCCGGCCCTGTTCCAACCGAACCGGTTGGAACGGGGCGAGAAACCCACCCCTGACCGGTATGTATAGTCTTATAGATGGTTCTTTCACTACAGTTAGCACTTCATGATGTTAGCTATACTCCAAAAAGACCACATCTGGAAATTGGAATTTGTAACATAAGAACAAATCTTGTGCAAAAAGTCTAGGTTTGGGGGCGTCCAGACAACTTTACTAATTTCAGACAACTTTATTAACTGTAATCACCAGTCTGCTTAGAAACTGATGTCCAACATACCTGAAAAACATAAGGTTAAAGAGGGATGATCTAAACCAGGAGTGTCATGTTGTCACGGCGGCGTCACATGATGTATCGGGACTTCCCACCCCTTCGTTAAACCAGGAATGGGCGTGGGCAGCGCATGAGAGACCGCCTCCTGCCGATTACCTCTCTCAGACCAATTAGATCGCACAGGTTAGGTCTCCTCCGGATTCCATCTGCCAGCCAATGTCGGCTGGCGACTCCCCGGGGGGAGAGCCTTCTCTGTTGCAGCTCCAGCCCTCTGGAACGAGCTCCCTGTTGAGATCCGGATCCTTACTACCCTCCCGGCCTTCCGCAAAGCCACCAAGTCCTGGCTGTCCCAGCAGGCTGGGGGGAGCTGAGAAGCATCTACCTCCACGGAAATTGTGAATGTTGGTTTTGTTTTTAATATGTTGTCTTTGTCTCGTTCCCCCCCTTTCCCTTGTCTTTTGTGAGCCGCCCGGAGTCCTCCGGGAGTGGGCGGCATACAAGACAAATAAATAAATAAATAATAAATAAATAAATGACGCATCCAGGCAGTGGGCTGGGAGTTTGACAGCCTTGATCTAAACCGAGATTAAGTGTTGAGACTTATGATATACAGTGCAAACATTTTATATTCCAAATCTTCAAGCATTTTTGAACAAAATTCTGCCCTGGGATCTTCCATGTCCAACTCACAATTCTGACGGGCATTTCCCAACAACTGTGCATGTCCTTTTGAGGTGCCCCAATTCCTACTTTTGTTTCCTCCAATGTGCCTTTCAGAACCAGGTCATATCCAAACCCAGCTTATTGGGAAAATTGGTTCGATTTACTGTCAAAGCAACTTATATACACTGGATAAATTATACTCCAGTAAGTTGGGGACACAAGAGCCAAGGTGGCGCAGTGGTTAAATGCAGCACTGCAGGCTACTGCTAGATCAGCAGGTCAGCGGTTCAAATCTCACCGGCTCAGGGTTGACTCAGCCTTCCATCCTTCCGAGGTGGGTAAAATGAGGACCCAGATTGTTGGGGGCAATATGCTGACTCTCTGTAAACCGCTTAGAGAGGCCTGAAAGGCCTATGAAGCGGTATATAAGTCTACTGCTATTGCTATTGCTATTTAAATACGGTTATCAGATCTGGGCTACAACAATGAGGACAACCATTAGATGGCAGCATGGAATTAAGAGTTTTGTGTATTTTTTTAGTGCCCGCTTTTTTGCAGCCCAGTTCTGGGAAACCTCATTAAGGCACTCAGAATTTATGATCGGTGCGCATGGATGTGCAAATGTGGGCTTGTAGGTTCCCAGACAGTGCCAGCTGTTTTGATGCCGAGGTGGCTTGCTCGCAAGAATAAGAATGATAATAAATTAAGTGACTGTGTTTGGCAGGCAGGATTTTGGCATCCGCAACCCTTTGTTATGCAATGTTATCTATTTATCTTTGCAAAAATCTAGCCAACTAGCTGTTCCGATTCATCTTTAAGGGACAAAATATTTATAATATTCTCTCAGGGCTAATGTTGCCTATAGGCAAAACGATGTACATGCCAATCAATATTGGTTTGTTTAATTCTGATCTAGTATGTTGGCTGAACTCCGACACTGGGGTACACAAAAGATAGTTTATAGCTTAAGGTGTTCTATGAAGCCAGCCAATTATGGTTTATCCAAGAAAGCATGGATAAACAAGCCATTGCTCAATGTAATATGTAAACCCAGTCATACTTCTTTCCCCATATTGAAGAGCCGCGGTGGCGCAGTGGTTAGAGTGCAGTAGTTCAGCCACTTTAGCTGACTGCTAAGCTGCAGTTCGGCGGTTCTAATCTCACCGGCTCAAGGTTGACTCAGCCTTCCATCCTTTGGAGGTGGGTGAAATGAGGACCTGGACTGTGGGGGCGGTATGCTGACTCTGAAAACCCTATGAAGCGGTATATAAGTCTAACTTCTATTGCTATATTGCCTGGAGTAAAATGCAGCATCCATTGCACAAATAGAATGACTGACTGCTTGCTCTCCTTTAACAGCATTCAAATTATACCAGCAAAGGGGAATTTTAGTAGTGAGAGGTGAAGCTGCTTCTCCTCTATATTGTGTTGGGTGGAAATGAGCTGAAATCAGTATTTCCGGAAGATACCAGGCTGGGAAAGGATAGTAGCAATAGCGCTTAGACTTATATACCGCTTCACAGTGCTTTTACAGCCCTCTCTAAGTGGTTTACAGAGTCAGCCTATTGTCCCCAACAATCTGGGTCCTCATTTTACCCACCTCTGAAGGATGGAAGGCTGAGTCAACCTTGAGCTGGTGAGATTTGAACTGCCAAACTGCAGCTACCAGTCAGCTTGCAGTAGCCTGCAGTCCATGCACTCTAACCACTGTGCCACCCCAGCTCACTGGCAAAGTAGTAAATAATAAAACGAGCCTGAATGTTTTACTTATTTACTTATTTGAACCCAATGTCAACTTTCTACTATCAGTCACTTGTGCCCTATTGCAATGTCTTTGCCTTTGAAGAGTATCCAGAAGCTTCAGTTGGTACAAAATGCAGCGACATAGGCAGTTATTGTGTGCTCCAAGATCTGTGCACAATGCACCTCTGCTATGCAAGCTGCATTGGTGGTCAGTTGGCTTCTGGGTTCAATTCAAAATGCCTTTAAAGCCTTACGTGGCATGTGACTGGGATATTTGAGGGGCTGCCTTTCCCCAGTTACATGCATCATATTTGACAGGAAAGGCATGTTGTGGTGTTGTGGCCCAGCAGGAGACGTTGGAGCTGCCACCAGACTCTGAGAGTGAGGGCCCCTATGAGTTGGCCCTGGAGGATATGGAGGACCCTGGACAGGGTTCCGGCTTCAAGCAGGGCCCAGAAAGACTAGTTGGCCACCAGTGGCACCTGAGCCTTGGACCAGTGGGGAGGAGACAAGGGAGAGTGATCCAGAAGCCAGCAGTGAGTTGTTTCTGGATGCCCGGAATCGAAGAGCTAATAGGAACAGTTACGCAAGTACTGGAGGTAATTGCACTCAGCTGGTGGTCATTAGGCTCCTCTCTAGACTATAAAAAAGACTGCTTGTGCACACACCCCTTTTGCAGAAGTTAACGCATTGACTAAAGAGAACTGTTGTAACTAACTTGGCAGGCTGGATTGCTGCCAAGGTTTGTCTGAGTTGCTGCCAAGGTCCTTATCTGTTTGTTTGCTTGGCTTTCAGCCACCGAGATGTTGGTTTCTTGCTATTAAAGTACATTCTAGTTAAGCTTGTCTCGGCTTTCGTTACTGGACGGATGAGGGGGCCAGAACATTGTGGGTCCCATTGGCTAGGGAATGTTGTTGTGTGGAACCTAGGAAGAAAGCCTTTTCTACTAAGCCCTCTCCTTGTGGAACATCATTCCACTCAAAACTCCCACTCAGGGTCACCTGGAACTAATCACCCCCCCAAAATAAGGTTGAACCCAAACCTATTGGCCATCAGGGAGACCCTTAAAACATGGCTTTGTCAGCTAGCCTGGGAATCCCATACTAAAACGGAGCCTGTTTAGATGGTTATATGGATTAATGGAATACACGCTCTATATGTTTTCCTTTCCCCTTGTTTTCCCCTTGAGCCGAGGTGGCGCAGTGGTTAGGGTGCTGTACTGCAGGCCACTTTAGCTGACTGTTATCTGCAGCTCAGCGGTTCTAATCTCACCGGCTCAAGGTTGACTCAGCCTTCCATCCTTCTGAGGTGGGTGAAATGAGGACCCTGATTGTTGTTGGGGGCAATATGCTGACTCTGTAAACCGCTTAGAGAGGGCTGAGAGCCCTATGAAGCGGTATATAAGTCTAACTGCTATTGCTATTGCTATTTATTTCTTTTTATCTTGTTTTAATTTCAATTGGTTATGTTAAGAATGTTGTGTCCTTTTTTTTATTGGTGAATTTTGTCATTTCACTCACTGCAAAATGACCGATTTCCATAACAACTTTATGCATCCAGGTGTGGCATCCCTCTGTTTCCATCCTCTGCTTGTTTCTGACAAAAAGGTTTCCCTTTTTGGTGGGATGAGAAAACAACCACAATAAATCATTTTTTCCCGAGCTGGCACCGTCCCAACTCCCACAATTCTCAGGGGATTTAACTATAGATTTTTGGAATTTGCAGTCCCATCATAAATAAAATTGTAGAAGGCTAGATAAACGGATGCATAATTCAGCCGAGTTCTTATGTTTCTGTCTGCCTCCCCGGGAGAGGGGAGGAAAAGGGCCCTCTGGAAATTGTTAATTACTATTCCTCTCATCCATGTCCAACAGCCATTAGTTACTCTGGGCTGCAAGAGGCTGCACTCCGATGAATTACTATACCTCACCCTAAGCCTCTCCATCGTTATTCTACATAAAGCATGCTGTATACTCAACGATCCATCTCCCCCCATTCCCCTCTTCGTACTATATTCTTATTTCTCATCCTTTCGTATCCCAGGACTTCCCCTCAGCCCCTTTATTGTTTATCTTCTTCCATTGATTGTTTCTTCAAAGCACAGAACCATTTCTTTACCAACAAGATGGCTTCCTTTCTTCTAAGTTTATCACAAGCCAGGCTCCCCCAGTCAGGGAAGACAAATATTTTGCATGGCCTTAAACCAACACAAAAGCCATCCTTTCTGGCGCCACCAAGTCAGAGAGATTTTCTTTTTGTTGTTGTTGTGTTGTCCCCCTCCCTTCTCCAACAACTTTTTTTTCGGGGGGGGGGGACCAGTTTGGTTTCCTTGCTGTCCTCCCAACCCACAAACTCTTGTGACTACTTTGAAAAGAACAGGCGAAAAAGGGTCTGTCATTCTGGAGTGGAGGAGAGAAGTGGCTGCAAACTTCCATCCTTGAGGTTGAGCGGTTTTTTCTCCCTCTTTTAATTTTTTCCCCCCTGTTTTTTGGCAGGTGGTTGATGGAAACCACATGATGGTTCAGCCCCTGAAGTCATTTGTGTGTGCGTGTGTGTGAGCGTGTGTGTGTGAGCTCTGTACCTCATTGAAACCAGCTTGCCTACAAGGAAGTCAACCCCTCTCAATCCCCTCTAGTACAGTACAGCCTCCTCCAGTCCTGCGAAGGGCTTGAGACACACACTCAGCTCCAGTCTGCTGGCAAAAGTGAGAGGGGGGAAACATACAAAAAAAAACAAACAAGCAGAGGAATAGAAAAAAAGGACGGACTTTAACGAGGCAGCCAAGCAGAAGGCGCTTGGGTGGAGAAGAAAGATCTGCTTCAAGGTGTGATTCTGAGGACCAAACTCTGATCTGAAGGTATTTTTTCTTTTTTCCCTTCCCTTTCTCTTCTCTTAACTTACTTTCCAAAGTTTGGTGTGGAGTTTTTGTTTTGTTTTGTTCTCTCCTTTGGAGAGTCTTTGGGGCAAATGGATTAAATGCAGTGGACCACACAGGAATTTCAGCCACGGAACCAGCAGAAACTGGGGATTTGAATTTTTACATCCTTTGCTTTCGCCCTCAACTTAAGCCACAATGTTCTTTTACTCTAAACCCAGTAGAAGTTCCTCCTCCCTAATTTTTTTTTTTAAAAATCCACTCTGTTCCACTTACCGTCCCATCACCCTGTCTCTCTCCCCCCACATCCCCGCTCTAACTATCACTTCTCTTAGGCTCTTAGGAATAAATTGTAAGAGTCCTGCATTTCTACGTCTCACGCACCCTTTCTCTAGCCGCATAAATTTCATGTGTACGTAAGGGTTGGAATTGTTCTCTCTGGTTGTCATTCCCCACATTTTGCTCCCCCTCCCCGTAAACCGATGAGAATCCTACTGTTAACAGCTTGTTCTTAAGCTCCCTTATTCTCAGGTTTCCTTTCATCTGCTCGGCAGCTGCCTAACCTCGTAAGACTTATTTGATCGTTTCATTCTCGCTCCCTGGAAAGATCTTTTAGGGAACCCCTGTGTTGTAGCTGGAGAGGAACTGCAATAGGTGTGTAACACAAGGAATCTCAGCAGCTAGCCACCCTTCATTCAGGCTCCCTTACGGTGCGTCTCCAACCTTTTTTGAAGGATGGCTCCAACCCTACTAAGAAGGGAATTTGGGACTATCATCTCAAACACTGGGCTTGGTCCACACTTAGGTGCGGCTGAGTTGGAGACGAGATGGCATTCACTGGGGAGTTCAGCCTTGAGGAAGTGAGGAGAGATGGCATATATTGTGGGGTAGAAGCTGTGCATGTTCATCTATGGTTTTTGTCTTAGATCCCAGCATTTGTAGGAGCGGAAATCCATGAATATGGATCTTTCTTATTTCTAAGTATAGATTTTTCTGCAACAGAGTAAATGTGTCAACTGGCTGGGGCAATCCTCAACAATTCCCATAATCAACCAAGCTGGAAGTAGGGAATTGTATCTGGAGCTGTACTTGTGCTTATCTAGCTAATATATCAAAGGTCTCCATGCCCAAATTCCTTGCATCCAAAAAGAGAAGTGAACTGAATCTACCAGACCTTTTTCTAAAGCAGGACTTTCCAAGGGATTTGGTTTTGAAAGCACCTCTCTTATATCCCTTTCGCTTTGGGGTTTTTTCCCCATCTCGTGCAATCTCCCATTCTCAGCCTCTGCAAACTAGTAAGTTAAAATTAAAGGGTGAATTTGGGGGGGGGGGATGCAGCTCCGAAGGGTCTTTCTGAGTTCCCATAAAAAGAGAGCCTCAGATCTGCTCATTGACTCTAGCGCCCTCTAGCCCCACTTGCAATTATGCAAGATTCGCCATCAGAAGAGCGCCTTTTGGTCCAGATTTGATCGTATCCCGGGAGCTGCCAGAGGACTCTTCAAAACTCGCCAGAAGGGCAGAAACTGCCTTTCCCTGACATTTTCCGTCAATCTCTCATATTCAGAGGTGTCCTGCCTCTGGTCGTGGCGATTTTAACTCGCTTCCAAGTCACTGCCTTCCCCATCTAAGCCCCTTGTGGAGTCATTTAGCCTCTCATTCCATCTTGCAGGGACAACTATCTATCTATCTATCTATCTATCTATCTATCTATCTATCTATCTATCTATCTATTTATTATTTATTTATTTATTTATTTGTATGCCGCCCACTCCCGGAGGACTCCGGGCGGCTCACAAAAGACAAGGGAAAGGGGGGAAAACGAGACAAAGACAACATATTAAAAACAAAACCAACATTCACAATTTCCGTGGAGGTAAATGCTTCTCAGCCCCCCCCTCCCCCCCCAGCCTGCTGGAACAGCCAGGACTTGGTGGCTTTGCGGAAGGCCGGGAGGGTAGTAAGGGTCCGGATCTCCACGGGGAGCTCGTTCCAGAGGGCCGGAGCTGCGACAGAGAAGGCTCTCCCCCGGGGAGTCGCCAGCCAACATTGGCTGGCAGATGGAATCCGGAGGAGACCTAACCTGTGTGATCTAATTGGTCTGAGAGAGGTAATCGGCAGGAGGCGGTCTCTCAGGTACTCCCCTAAACGACACACGGAGTTGCAAGCTATAAAAGAGCACTTTTATTTTGTCTACCTTTCTGTTTTGTTGCTGTTCTTTGATTCGTTACTCTTCTGGGTTTTATCTTTCCTAGCCAATCAGCACCGGATCTTTCTGATACTTGGAGAGCATAGAGGCAGAGATTTATTGTTAAATTTATTTGCCGCCTATCTTGCTAAGGGGATAATAGCAATAGCAAGAGCAATAGCAGTTAGACTTATATACCGCTTCATAGAGCCTTCTCTAAGCGGTTTACTAAGCATATTGCCCCCAACAACAATCCGGGTTCTCATTTCACCCACCTCGGAAGGATGGAAGGCTGAGTCAACCTTGAGCCGGTGAGATTTGAACCGCCGAACTGCAGCTAGCAGTCAGCTGAAGTGGCTGCACTCTAACCACTGCACCACCTCGGCTCTTCAACACGGAGACCCGACATCTTTTGCTAAGGGTATACAGAGACACCCTGTATTCTCCCCTCTAATTTCTCAATTTAGCATAGCATTTTTTTTTTAAAAAAAAACCTTTCTTAAATCCAAGCTGTCTTGGATTTGTCCAGTGTGAGTCGAAACATGAGCAGAGGAGGCTGGAAGAGGTTTTTTTTCATTCATAGCCAGCGTAAATGTTTGCAAACCGGAACTGCAAAGCCAGCCGGGAGCTTCCTATTCCCACCACCCTTGGAAGCAATTAGACAACGAGACACACACCCCCTCCGGGAAGATCGGAAACCTGCCATGTCTGCCAGTTTAAGCAAAGCCTCCTCAATCCTTTTAGCGGATCGAGCACCAGGGAGGTGGGGAAGATGGTTATATAGATGTTGGAAAGAGAGAATAAGAGGGAGAAAATTAAGATGAACTGAGCTGATCCAAGGTTAACAACCGAGAGGCATCCAGCTAAAATGGGAGATAGCAGGGAAGAGTTGGTGGCTTTCACAGATAAAGCAAGAGGGGAGTGGCAGAAGAGCTTAAGCCAACAGATGTGGGGAGCACAGCCCCTTACTGCTGCCTCCATCTTTGGAAGAGCAGATCCAGACGGCTTGTGGAGGAAAGGCTGCCCGGGAGAAAAAAACTATATGCCTGCTTGCCAAGTCTGCATCCTTGCGCCAACTCTGCCTTTCTTGGCCGAGCAATTCCTTTGGCAGCCCGCTGCTTGCTGAGCTGGCAGGCATGATCCACTGCCTGCCATTAGAATCCTCAAGCTGGCTCCGCAGAGCCACAGATGTCAAAGCCACACGGGCTCCTCTGACCCACAGGACGTGGCATTTCCCCCCCCCCCACCCCCACCCCTCGGCCCGCAGGCTTCTTATTTTTAATTTGATTGTTCCAGAGCTGTGTTGGTCAGTCAATCCTGTACTTGGTTTTTCCAGTTGCCATCTTTTCCCTTTCTCCCATGATTGTACCAAAGGCCACATTGTCATGAGCCAAGGTGGCGCAGTGGTTAAATGCAGCACTGCAGGCTACTGCTAGATCAGCAGGTCAGCGGTTCAAATCTCACCGGCTCAGGGTTGACTCAGCCTTCCATCCTTCCGAGGTGGGTAAAATGAGGACCCAGATTGTTGGGGGCAATATGCTGACTCTCTGTAAACCGCTTAGAGAGGCCTGAAAGGCCTATGAAGCGGTATATAAGTCCACTGCTATTGCTATTATATTGCTATTGTCATGGCTGGAATCAGGACTCCGGGATGGATTCTAGGATCCGCTGGTTGAAACTGGCAGCCCTAGTCCTGAATGGTCCTGACACTTGAATTGTATTTGTATTTGTATTTATTTGTCTTGTATGCCGCCCACTCCCGAAGGACTCCGGGCGGCTCACAATAGACAAGGGAAGGGGGAAGACTAGACAAAGACAACACTTTAAAAACAAAACCACAACATTCACAATTTCCGCGGGGCTGGATGTTTCACAGGCCCCCCGGCCTGCTGGAGCAGCCAGGACTTGGTGGCTTTGCGGAAAGCTGGGAGGGTCGTAAGGGTCCGGATCTCGACAGGGAGATCATTCCAGAGGGCTGGAGCTGCAACAGAGAAGGCTCTCCCCCGGGGGGTCGCCAGCCGATATTGGCTGGCGGATGGAATCCGGAGGAGACCTAACCTGTGAGATCTGATCGGTCTGAGGGAGGTAATTGGCAGGAGGCGGTCTCTCAGGTACCCAGGTCCGATGCCATGTAGGGCTTTATAGGTAGCGACCAGCTACCTATAATTCTGGGGAATGGGGAAAAATGGGGAATTCTGTCCCCATTTTTCCTCTCTCCTTACATCATAGGGGAGAGACCAATTTGTCAGGCATTGTGTACCTAATATCTCAGTCCAATGTTCTTTCCCACTCTTCTAGGGTTTTTTTTTTTTTTTAAAGGCATACCATATCTCAGGGGTGGGTTTCAACCGGCTCGCGGCGGTCCCTGCGAACCGGTTGGTCGGCGAACCCGGAAGTAAGTAACTTCCGGGAGCGGCGACTGGCCCACCCGCCCGCCCGCGCTCCTTACCCGGTTTTGACGAGTTCTGCGCTTCCACGCATGCGCAGGACGCATACAGTGCCTGCGCGATCCTCCAGGAGCAGCTGAAGCATCGCACAGACGCTAGTACGCATGCGTGCGCCGCGCGCGTGCACGAGGACGCCGCCGGCCCCGTTCCAACCGAACCGGTTGGAACGGGGCAAGAAACCCACCCCTGCCATATCTCCGTGGTGTTGTGTTTTGTTTAGACCCCTTTAAAACATCCCTGCAATCTTGCAAAATATCCTTACAGGTTCAGAGGATTGTTTTCATGGGAGTAAATTTGAGAGGCAGGCCGCCTTAATCTCCTGACCTCGTAGGCAAGTGGGTTATAAAGCTAAGGGAGAAATGAGTAAGTAAAACGGTGCTGTGGTGCCATGGCTAAGAATGAGGGAGGTGACATTGGAACCAAAGCTTTGAGGCTTTAAGTTGCAATTAATTTGGAATTAAAATGTGCCTTTCTCCCCAAATGACTTTCAGCCTCATCCAAGCATTATGACTTGTAGTACAACAGTAACCAAAGCAGGCTTTAGCACAGGGATGATGGCTACCACTATAAGATATCACAAATCACCAGGGAAGAAAAGGCCAGGGACACTGAATCTACAAATTGAGCGCTTTAATTATATACTCTCCATTGCAGTAGGCTGACACACTGTTACAATACAATAACAGAGTTGGAAGGGACCTTGGAGGTCTTCTAGTCCAACCCCCTGCCTAGGCAGGAAACCCTATACCGTTTCAGACAAATGTCTATCGAACATCTTCTTAAAGTGTTGGGGCATTCACAACCTCTGGAGGCAAGCTGTTCCACTGATTAATTGTCCTCACTGTCAGGAAATTTCTCCTCCGTTCTAAGTTGCTTCTCTCCTTGATTAGTTTCCACCCACTGCTTCTTGTTCTACACTCAGGTGCTTTGGAAAATAGCTTGACTCCCTCTTCTTTGTGGCAACCCCTGAGATATCGGAACATTGCTATCATGTCTCCTCTAGTCCTTCTTTCTTTTAAACTAGACATACCCAGTTCCTGCAACCGTTCTTCATATGTTTTAGTCTCCAGTCCCCTTATCCTCTTTGTTGCTCTTCTCTGCACTCTTTCTAGAGTCTCCACATCTTTTCTACATCGTGGCGACCAAAACTGAATGCAGGATTCCAAGTGTGGCCTTATCAAAGCCTTATAAAGTGGTATTAACACTTCATGTGATCTTGATTCTATCCCTCTGTTTATGTAGCCTAGAACTGTGTTGGCTTTTTTGGCAGCTGCTGCCCACTGCTGGCTCATATTTAAATGGTTGTCCACTAGGACTCCAAGATCCCTCTCACAGATACTACTATTGAGCAAGGTACCACCTGTAGTGTACCTGTGCATTTCGTTTTTCTTGCCTAAATGTAGAACCTTGCTCTTTTCACCATTGAATTTCATGCTAATCTAGACTCGTCAACTCAAAGAAAGCCCTGTTAAATATGTATAGGTAAGTATGCCTAGAATTTCAGGCTGAACATCCCAACGAAGGAGAAAATATCTTGAGTATAAGTAGTATTTGTTTGGAATGAAGTCATGAAAAAAGCAGGAAATGCAGCAATAGTGACTAATTTCTTTATCCAATATGGGCATAGTCTAATTATGCATATCATTCTGATGCTATGTCAAAATTTCAAGCTGATTTATTTATCACACATATATATTCCACCTTTCTTCCAAGCGTTTGTGGGGAGGCGTTATTCCTTCTGTCTTCATAACAACCTGTGAATTACTTAGGCTTAGGGATTGATTCAAACATGCACACAATTCACACAAAACAGTGGATAAGCATCATTTCTTGATGAGCAACGCAACCGGTTACTGTTGTATGGACTAATGACTCATCCTAACAAGAAGCAATCCAAGTAACAAGTAAACAAATCAAGGAATATTGCCAGCTGTGGAAAAAAAATCACTCGCTCTACATGGGGCTGCCCCTGAAGAGTGTTCGGAGACTACAATTGGTCCAGAATGCAGCCGCGCGAGAGATACTGGGTGTACCGAGATACACCCATGTTACACCCATCCTCCGCGAGTTGCACTGGCTCCCCATCGGTCTCCGAACGTGCTTCAAGGTGCTGGTTATTACCTTTACCTGGATATCTACGAGATTGTCTTCTGCCACATACCTCCCAGCGTCCGATAAGATCTCACAGGATGGGCCTTCTCCAGGTGCCGTCGACTAGACAATGTCGGCTGGCGGCTCCATGGGGAAGGGCCTTCTCTGTTGCTGCCCCGGCCCTATGGAACGATCTATGGAACGAGCCAAGGTGGCGCAGTGGTTAAATGCAGCACTGCAGGCTACTTCAGCTGACTGCAGTTCTGCAGTTCGGCTGTTCAAATCTCACCGGCTCAGGGTTGACTCAGCCTTCCATCCTTCCGAGGTGGGTAAAATGAGGACCCGGATTGTTGTTGGGGGCAATATGCCGACTCTGTAAACCGCTTAGAGAGGGCTGAAAGCCCTATGAAGCGGTATATGTCTAACTGCTATCTACCCCCAGAGATCCGGACCCTCCCCACTCTCTCGGCCTTCCGAAAGTCTACTAAGACCTGGCTGTTCCGGCAGGCCTGGGGCTGTTGACCTCATGAATGAGGTCCAACCCCACTAAGGTTGAGTGTATGATGTGCCTTTTAATTTGTTCTCTCTCTATTTTAATTTTTTTAGTATTTTTTAGAATTGCTGTATGTAAGTCGCCCGGAGTCCTTCGGGATTGGGCGGCATACAAATTTATTAAATCTTAAATCTTAAACTCAAAAAGACGCATAGTTTGAAAACAGCAGGAATCTTTCTGATCATTAGTCCATTTGGCCTATCATTATTAATCATAATTCCTACAGTTGCTACAAGGTCTCCTAATTGAACATTTTTAATTGGAGACACCGGAAATTGGAAAGCAAATGCATCAACATTAAGCTATCACCTATTTCTGCACATGCATGCACACACCCACCGCAAAATTGTCTCTTGAAACTCAGAGATATGCTTCCATATTCTTCTTCTATAGTGTCAGCTGGAAATGGTTCCCCCACGGGGGAGTCATGAAATTCTTTGTCCCAATTGTACTTAATCATGATGCAACCATAATAAGAATTGCAAATACCGGTAATATCTAATCAAGATGAAAAATATCTGTTTTTTGTGGCATCCTCACGAACCTCGTCCTCATTTTGTTTCCATCCTTTAATATAAGATTGTATTCAGACATCCTGAGCTGCACCTGGGTTCGCACTCTGCCCTCCCCCTTTATACACAGGAAGTCCTCAACTTACAACAGTTAATTTAGTGACTGTTAAAAGTTACAGTGGCATGAAAAAAGTGAGTTATGACCATTTCCCACACTTACGGCTGTTGTGGCATCCTCATGGTCAATAGCAATAGCAATAGCAGTTAGACTTATATACCGCTTCATAGGGCTTTCAGCCCTCTCTAAGCGGTTTACAGAGTCAGCATATTGCCAATAACAACAATCCGGGTCCTCATTTTACCCACCTCGGAAGGATGGAAGGCTGAGTCAACCCTGAGCCGGTGAGATTTGAACAGCCGAACTGCAGAACTGCAGTCAGCTGAAGTAGCCTGCAGGGCTGCATTTAACCACTGCGCCACCTCGGCTCTCTTTTGTTCAACATGAACAAAATTAAAATGCTTGATAACTGACTCATATTTGTGACGGTTGAAGTGTCCCGGGCTCATGTGACCCCCTTTTGCGGTGTTCTGACAAGCAAAATCAACGGGGAAGCCAGATGTTGGGTTCAATTGGGCTCAGTTGAGGACTACCTGTATTCTGACACTATCGTAAGGGCAGCTTCAAGATGTATAACATGATTGAGGAGGCTTTCTCACTCATGCCTTGGAGCAACGGTGGGTTCGGGCTAGCTTTACTGCCAGTTTGCTCGTGCACACGCTGGATGCGCGCATGCGCAACTCATTTAAAATTGTTGTGCGCATGCGCAGAACTAAAAAACAAGATGGCGGCGGTGACCGGGGAACCAGTTCAGGGGCATGGCAGGCCTGGGTGGCTGCCGGTTCCAGCGATCCAGGCCGCCATACCACGACCAGGCTGAACCGGTAGGAACCCATCACTGCCTTGGAGGGAGGGAAATCAGGGGACTGCAGTGATTCTGAAAAGCGCAGGAGAGTCAGGATGGGGATCAGCTGTGGGAATACTCAATGCTTTGCTGGTATAATTTCTTGCCTCCAGTATGGAAGCAGAATGTTGCAGCATAGCAGCAAAGAAAGGTCCAAAGGACGCCTCATGCAGGAGATGTGAAACAACAACATTGATCTGCATTTATTTTTAAATAGTTCCTTTCACCCAACCAGAGCAACTTATCCTCCCTTTTCAACATGTTTTCCCACCCTCACATGACTGCAAATCTGGAAGATTCCGGTGTCGTAGCCAGCTGGTTCCTGGTGCACATGTTGACATTGTCTTCCAACTGGCACTATTCTTAAAAAATAAAGTTCAGACCCTAAATGAGCCTTTTGTATGGACAAGGAGCCAAATTATTTGAAAAGGCAAGCTCCAGTTTTTATCCTTTAGGTTGGAAATGGGGAGAGGTTTGCCGGGCTGCAGTGCAGATGAGAGTAGGAATCAAAACTCTTCACCTCTATTCATGAAAAGCAGAATCTGGCTCTGGCATAGTGGCAGCCGCAGCGGGGGAAACGCCTGTAATTGACAGCTTCATGCAGAGCGCTGCATGATATTTGGGGAAAAGTGCAAGATCAGGGCCAAGATGTGAACATGTTCAAGGCTGGTCCAAGATCATTGGTTGCAGGAAGTCCACCCCTACACGCTCTAATTAACAATCATGGAGAGCACATTCCACTCCAAAAGGCTGCTGAGAAAGTGTCGTGGAAATAAATAACAATTGCAAAACAGCTCTGCAACAGGGCACCGAGAGTGCAAGGGAGAACTTCCAATTAGCCCAGGAGTCTGAGCTTTGGCTAAGGTTGAATTAAAAGTCATTCATTCCAGGGGTTCTCCACTTTGTATAATCTTCCTTTCCTACCCAGAACAGATTGTTGTGGCCCGACTGCAGCCAGCAGAGCTGGTAGCAGACTCAGACAGTGAGGAGGTTGGGGAGGAACATGGGCCAGTCCTGGAGTCTGGGGAAGGCTCTGATGAGGGCTCTGCATTGGAGGCAGAGATAGGGCCAGTGCTGTCCGACAGTTATCAGCTGCCTTCGGAGTTGGATATTAATTGGTCAGAGGAACAGCTGGAGCCTGTTCCTTATGTGCGCATGTGCAGAGCTGCCAGGAGAAGGGAACAGCTAAGAAACAAGGGCCGACTCGGGAGCAAAGCCACAGGTGGATGGTGAATGGCCCCTCCCATAGGGGATAAACAGGAGCAAAAGAGGAAGGGGGGTTTGCAGGAGACAGTTAGTTCAATTTATTAGGGTGAAGATCTGTTCCTGAGCTGGGTATTGGACCTGGGTACTTGAGAGACCGCCTGCTGCCAATTACCTCCCAAAGACCCATTAGATCGCACAGGGTCGGCCTCCTCCGGGTCCCGTCTACCAGCCAATGTCATGTGGCTACAACCCGGGGGAGGGCCTTCTCTGTTGCAGCTCCGGCCCTTTGGAACGAACTCCCCGCGGAGATTCGGACCCTCACCTCTCTCCCGGCCTTCCGAAAAGCCGTTAAAACCTGGCTGTGTCGGCAGGCCTGGGGTTGATGAGCTCCCTTCCCCTCTCGACAGGTGTGGTTGTTGGTCATTTTAAATGCCTGTCTTGTATTTGTATGTTCCCTTTCCCGTTTGAGTTGTTCGCCGCCCTGAGTCCCTGCAGGGAATAGGGCGGCATATAAATAAAACAAACCTCAACCTCTTGCCAAGTAATTGCTGCTACAGCATGGCGTTTGGAAGATATCAGCCTGGCAACTCTCCAAGCCTGATAAAGGTCTGTAGTTGTGAAATGAAAGACTGTTTGCCAGGACTTTGCTGGAGAGGAATTCCCTTTAACCTAAGAGCCAAGGTGGCGCAGTGGTTAAATGCAGCACTGCAGGCTACTGCTAGATCAGCAGTTCAGCGGTTCAAATCTCACCGGCTCAGGGTTGACTCAGCCTTCCATCCTTCCGAGGTGGGTAAAATGAGGACCCAGATTGTTGGGGGCAATATGCTGACTCTCTGTAAACCGCTTAGAGAGGCCTGAAAGGCCTATGAAGCGGTATATAAGTCTACTGCTATTGCTGCTATTGCTATTGCTATTGCTAATTAAAAGAGGTTTTATCGGGATGAGGAGTCTGCTTCATGATCTTGGGGAAGCCTAGGTCAGAACACAAACCAATGTTTCTTCCTGGTCTCAAATCTGCTAAGAGGGAAAAAGATGGATTAGCTAGTCATTGGCTTTTGATGGGTAACACTCAAAGTCCTCCATTACAATTCTCCCAAAGGAGCTTCCCGTCACCATTCAAAGCTGCAACGGCACTGAAAAAGTAACTTTAGGACTGGTCATTTCACTTGCCACTGTCAGAACATCCTTACGACTGGGTATTTGAGATTTGGGTGTTTGCAACCAGCAAGCATTTATGCACCGTGCAGCATCTTGAGCATGATTGCTTATTTGCATGCTTCCTAGCCAGCATCTGACAAGCGGAGTTACTGTAGGGAAGAAATCATCAATAAAATTGCAAGTCGCGGTCACATGGTGTCTTATTCAACAACTGGGTTGCTTAGCAATGGAGTTGTTGGTCCAACTTGTTTTAATTAAGCAAGGACTACATGTATGAACTTTTCTACACCTTACCAGTCAAAAACATGATGTGCCTAGTCCGGGTTTCCATCCATAGAAGATCGTTTTTTTGTCAGAATTAAAAAGGCCAACAAAACAGTGGGAACACACAGGAGTATTCCAAAGGCAGAGGATAAAAGTCTACGCACACATCTGTGTATGCACACACCAGTGGTGGGTTTCAAAAGTTTTTCGAACCTACTCTGTGGGTGTGGCTTCCTTTGTGGGAGTGGCTTGCTGGCCATGTGACCTGGTGGGAGTGGCTTGCCGGCCATGTGTTCTCTCTCTCTCTCTCTCTCTCTCTCTCTCTCTCTCTCTCTCTCTCTCTCTCTCTCCTTCCTTTTGTCTCTCTGTCCCTTTTTCCTTTTTTCCTTTCATCTCTCTCACTTTTTCTTTCTTTTTTGCTTTCTTCCTTTCTCTCTCTCTCCCTCTGTCTGTCTGTCTGTCTGTCTGTCTCTCTCTCTCTCTCTCTCTCTCTCTCTCTCTCTGTGAGTCTGTCTGTCTGTCTGTCTCTCTGTGTGTGTGTGTGTCAGTGGTGGGTTTCAAAAAAATTTGGAACCTCTTCTGTAGGTGTGGCCTGCTTTCCGGGTCCACTGGTGGAACCTCTTCTAACCGGTTCGGTAGATTTGACGAACCGGTTCTACCGAACTGGTGCGAACTGGTAGGAACCCATCTCTGGCACACACACACTGGAGAGTAGTATTCCAAGCAATAGGGCAAAGACACAATAAAGCCCTTGTTTGGAAAGCTCCTACGTTTACATTTCTTTATATCGCATTCCTTCTAACATTCCTCCCTATTACTGTCAAAGTGTGTTAAAAGTTAAACAAACAAGAAAGAAAAGAGAACTTGGAATTGCCTGTTCTCAAGGCTGATGAGAAAGTTCAACTCTTATTAGTTTTTACTTTGACATTCACAGCATGGGGCTGGTGGCTGGAATAGCTCTGTTTTCCCTTACTAGGCCCTCTCTTCTGCGAGTCCATGCTCGCCCCCCCCTTGAGTTGGAATAAAATCATGCCATCTTAACCTTGGCTGTTTGCATCAACAATTCCTATCCTACATCTGCAGCAATTCCAACTGCATGCATACTCTTTCCAGACCCTCGGGCTTTGTAAATCACCAGCAAGCAAGCACCAACTAGGGGGCTGCAGCCTGACTAGGTTGGGCCCGATATTCTTGAATTGCAAGACAATGCTTTGGCTTTCCCAGGCTGTCTGCTCCTCTTCTGACATCCTATCTGGGCATTGCATACTTTATGATATGAAATGAAAAAAAACGTACAGGAAATCAAGCCTCAACCATAAAAACGTATCCACAATTTTTTTTTTGTACTATGGTATTACTTTTATCGAAAAGGTTTTTTTTTTTACAGAGAAAAAAATTATACAAATGTAAAGAACAAAAAAGTAAACGAATAAGTGAATAAGCAAGAAATAAAAGAGAAAAGGTAGAAAAGAAAGAAGGAAAAAAGAGATATAAAAAGCAGTTTCTGGTCTTCTTTACAGGAGTTATAGTCATTGCATTTATATTTTATCCTCTCTATAGTTATATTGTGGCTTTCTTTTTTTCCTTATTCTACCCTTGCTATTTCTCAAACCCATAAATCACAAATTGGTTTTTTAAAATAGTTTTAGCGAAAAGTACATACCGTAAATGGTTTCCAGTCAGAAGATGTGTCTATAATTTTTTTTTTAATAAACTGAGCAAGATCAAACAGATTATAATTTAGATAGGTAGGGAAGGAAAAAGCAAAACAGTCAGTACAGAAAGCTGGTGACCAGATAGAAGAAGAATATCTGCACCGTCTAATGCAGTGGTCTCCAACCTTGGCAACTTTAAGACCTGCTGGCTGAGGAACTCTGGGAGTTGAAGTCCACAAGTCTTAAAGTTGCCAAGGTTGGAGACCACCAAAGCTGGCTGAGGAACTCTGGGAGTTGAAGTCCACAGGTCTTAAAGTTGCCAAGGTTGGAGACCACCAAAGCTGGCTGAGGAACTCTGGGAGTTGAAGTCCACAAGTCTTAAAGTTGCCAAGGTTGGAGACCACTGGTCTAATGCACCTTTGGTCATGCCTACATCTTGGTAACTTTAAATAAAGAGCTATAAATTCTATACACCTAGTAGCTGTGATGACGCAATATCAGATTCAGGGCTATTATTTAAATTAGATAACAAGCAGTCCCTGAGCAAGTAAGGGGTGGAGCAATTTGAGTAGCAGAAGGTGGGACCAATAGTATTATTGCATTTGAGAGATGACTTCTTGAAACAGAGAGGAACATCCCGCCTTCTAGTCTACCCTTTGGGGAAGAAAAGAAGTTGATATGCTGTAAAAATTAACAACTGAACCAAACTTGTCTACCTCACACTCCTGCTTCTATGGGGCCATACTACATATTGTATTGCCATTCTTACACATGAGATCACAACATAAGATATTTGAGGTTCTGGACTGGGGACAAGCATTGTATGTTGACACCAGTGGTGGGTTTCAAAATTTTTTAGAACCTCTTCTGTAGGTGTGGCCTGCTTTGTGGGAGTGGCTCGCCAGCCATGTGACCGGGTGAGAGTGGCTTGCCGGTCATGTGACCGAGTGGGAGTGGCTTGGCAGTCATGTGACTGGGTGGGCGTGGCCAACTTGTAAAATGTGGTGAAACTCACTTAACAATGCTCTTGCTTAGCAACCAAAATGTTGGCTCAGAAACTCTGGCATTTGAAGCACGCAAGTCTTAAAGCTGTCAAGTTACAAGACCCTTACCTCCAATAGACTGATCAGATCCCACAGATTAGGCCTCCTCCGAATTCCATCCACCGGCCAATGCCGACTGGCGACTACCCGGAGGAGAGCCTTCTCTGTGGCTGCTCTGACCCTCTGGAACGAGCTCCCCATGGAGATTCGGACCCTCACCACCCTCCAGGCCTTCCGCAAAGCCCTTAAAACCTGGCTGTTCCGACAGGCCTGAGGCTAAAGAGCTTTTGCCCCCCTCCTCGAATGGTATGGTTGTTGTGTGTTTTAATTGTGTATTGTTATGTTCGTCTTTTTATCCCCTGTCTGTACCCCCTTCCCTGACTGAATTGTGAGCCGCTCTGAGTCCTCTTTGGGGAAAAGGGCAGCATATAAATGTAATAAATCCAATCCAATCCAATCCCTTGCACCCCTAACCCTTTAGGAAAAAAACCCCAGGGGTGTTCAAACTTGACAGCTTTAAGACTTGTGGACTTTAACTCCCAGAATTCCTCCTCTCACTCTTCATCTTGATGATGTGCGGATGGGCGGGGGGAGGGATCTGGAACCGGTTCTAAACAGCACTGTAGATTTGTGGAACCTCTTCTATAGAAGAGATTAGAACTGGCAGGAACCCACCCCTGGTTGACACACTGTAAACGTCAAAGTGGGGGAAGGTCTTAGTGAACGGGCAGAGGTCTTGAGCCTTACAAATGATTAAAGCATTTTCCTTTTTTTTATCTTTACAAACGGAATTATAATGGAAAAGTTGGGTGGGGGAGATAGGGCCCAGTGAGCTGCTGTGGTGCTTGGACAATTAATCATTTTTTAAATAGAAAAATGCGGGAATGGGGTCCTTGAATCTGGTGGGACAGGAAGAGGAGCCTTAACTTGGCCTTCCTTTGCCAGATTTTCTCCGGTTCTTAACTTTGTTTCTCCTTCAGAAAAAGTGAATAAATCAGCATAAGTCAACCAAGATTGTGAGGTTGTCGTTTCTCTTCCGAAAAGTTTTTAATTTTTGGAACTACCCCAGAAATACATGAATACCGTTTCTTCAGTCTCTGTTTCTTGCAGCCGGTGATTCGTTTTGAAAAAGAGAAGTGCCAATGCTCTGTCCATTATGAAATGAATTTGTCTTACTCCCAGGGCTGTATGAGCATGAGTAGTTCACTGAAGGACCTCTGTTTAGATTAGACCTTTTGAAGTGTTCTCTGTCCACAATGGCCTCTATAGACTCCCACTGTTTTCATCAGAATGACAAAGGCAGCATCAGAGCCCTTGTGCATCACGGTGACATGGCCACAGGGACGTGCAGTCACTAGAGGCCGGGGAGGCGTGGCCTCACCAGTCATGAGGAAAAGGAAAGAATTTTAAAGAATTTTTAAAAAAATAATTCAAGCCAAGGTAGTTGCTGCCAGATTCCAAGTCATAGTGACTTGGAGTCTGCTTAGTGTTAACTATAGGAGGAGGCGAGAGAACTATGGGCCTCCTGTGCATAAGCAATTTTTCGCCTTTTAAGAGTTAAGCAAGGGTTAAAAAGCAAAAAAATTCGTATGCAAAGGAGGCACGTGTTCTCTCGCCTCCTGTAGAGGGCATTTTTAGAGGCTTTCTAGAGTTCTCTGGGAGCAACTAGCTCAGTCTGACTCAGAGCTCTGGCCTTTCATGAGGGCAGGCAAAAGCAGAGTTGAAATCCTCTCTGAAACAGCTGGAAAAGGTCCGTGTGTGGGGTGGGGGGAGGAATTCAAAAAGTTTGATTGCATGCAGAACCATGTTGCTTTTTCAAACACACACACACACACACACACACACACACACACACAGACACGCACACACAGCTGGATAAAAGTATATAAGCCCAGCTTCACTGATTACAAGTTTGAAAAGGCAACGTTGCTCCACCTGCAATCAAAGGCTCCGATTGGAAGGCAGCAGGGGAATTGGGGGGGGGGGTATGGCAGAGGAGCTGCTTTCAAGCCATTGGAAAATATATCCAATCCAACTTCTGTGTTTGTGTTTGTTTGAGAGTGAGTGAGTGAGAGAGGGATCCAAGTTCTCTGTGTGCGTGTGTCTGTTTGAGAGAGGGGGGAGGGAGGGAGAGAGGGAGGAAGGAGGGGGAGGGAGAAGAAAAAGAATGGGAAAACTTATTTTGCAAGGGGGAAAAATGCTGTCGCTTTAAATCGGAACTGAGCATGCCTGGCTGTGAAATTCTGGGAGTTGAAGTCCGCAAGACTAAAAAAATTGCTGCCTCACCAGCCATAAAGCTCACCGCACGTCACTGCATGGCCATAAACATAGCAAACAGGTAGAGCTTAAAGTCCCAATGCCTCAATGCTGCTTGCATTGCTACGACCCACCTTCCCACTCCTACAGACAACTCCGCTCTCTAGCATTTTTGGAGCAGCACAAGAGTAAGGTAGTTTAATTAGGATGCTGGGGTATGGGTTTTAATACTTTGCCAAGCTACAAAAGTTACTAGTTGCTCTAATTCCTCACATAACTACTTCGGGCATAAATGTGTGGGTATATCTATAATATAGATATTCTCTGAGCTGTCTTGAAAGAAAGATAAAGGCAATAAAGTACATTTCACAGCTGACTTTTTTTTTTTTTTTGGAAATAAAAACTGTTCTTTTAACTGCTCATTTAAATGCTGATCAAAGATCTTCTGAGAAACAATGGCTTTCAGCTGATTAAAATTAGGGGGCAGTGTGTGGTGTTACTCACTAAAGGTTGCCCTGCCCCAACTGGGTGCCCTTCCACCGTGTTGGATTACAACTACCATCCTACATGGATGTGCTACAGTTTAAAACTTGGCAACTTGGTAGCCTGGATAATTTGGGGACTGCAGGAATTACAGCTTTGACCATACTTAGTTAGGGCTCATGGGAATTATCGTGGCACGACAAAACCGCGCTGGTCAAAATCGCGGCGATAAAATCGCGGCGCTAAAGCCGCGACGTCATCACCACGCGTCATCACCACCACGACAACAGCGTGGCAACATAAGGGCGCTTTAAAACGGCGCCGCGGCAGAAAGCCGACTTCATTTAAGGTAAGCGTTAGGATTAGGTTTAGGGGTTTGTTTTAGGGTTAGGTTTAGGGTTAGGTTTAGGGTTAGGTTTAGGGTTAGCGTTAGGTTTAGCGTTAGGTTTAGCGTTAGGTTAAGCGTTAGGGTTAGGTTTAGGGTTTGGTTTAGGGTTAGGTTTAGGTTAGGGTTAGGGTTAGGGTTAGCGTTAGCGTTAGCGTTAGCGTTAGCATTAGGTTTAGCGTTAGGTTTAGCGTTAGGGTTAGGTTTAGGGTTAGGTTTAGGGTTAGGTTTAGGGTTAGGTTTAGGGTTAGGTTTAGGGTTAGGTTTAGGGTTAGGTTTAGGGTTAGGTTTAGGGTTAGGGTTAGGTTTAGGGTTAGGTTTAGGGTTAGGGTACTGAGTGCTTGGGAATGCGTGATTTTGCCCTCCGCGATTATGTCATCGTGGTAGGGTCGCGTTTTCCCCTAGCGCTTAGAACGGCGCGATTTAGTCTTCGCGCTTATGTCTCCGCGCAGAAGGGCTTCGCGGATTTGTGGTGGAACCGGGAATTATACCCTACAGCAAGGTGGCTGGGAATTGTGGGTGTTAACATCTACAAGCCTTAAAGCTGGACACCCCTGCTCTACATTAGCTGGGGGGGTACCAGATTGCCAGCTGCTTCTATGATCCAACCCATCAGCAGGGCACCAGGTTGAAGAATGCCAACCTAAAGACAGAGTCCCACATTTTTGAGACAGTTAAGCTGCTGTAGAGCATTAGAGGCTGCTCTGCATTCCCACATTGGTCTTTTTAGAACTTAATTTGTTGTGTGGACTTGAAGCCTATCCTTTTTATCTGGAATAAGATGAATAACAAAATGTTATCTCCCAACAATGAACATAATGAAAAATCATATCAAAGGACCATCAAACACATCTCATCCACCATCTGCTAGCAAAACTCTGGGTTCCAAAATACTGCTTGTATTTTTTCCCCCTAAAAGTGCTTAATCCTGGACTCTGGCCAGACTGAATATTAATCATCTTGTACAAATTGTGCATATTTGCAAATGCTTCCTAATATTGCATTAATTAAAGCCCTGCTCCCCTTCATTTCAGAGAGATTTGAGAAGGAAACCTTCCAACACATCATGTTTATTGAGGGGCTGGGGCCATCTGGCTTTTATGCAACAGTGATCAAACTGGTTTGGTCAAACAACACATCCTCTTCTTCCTTCCCCAGGATGTCCACACATCACATTATAGTAGTGGTGGGATTCAAATAATTTAACAACCGGTTCTCTGCCTTAATGATCAGCTGGGTAGGCGTGGCTCGGTGATCATGTGACTGTGTGGGTGTGGCCAACTCAACATCACTAAGGTCGATGGGCGCTTCGCCTTAGCTGTTGCAATGTCATAAGGGTTAACCAGAGAGGCAGTTTCTGTAAGCAGGTCAACAAAGATTAGGCTAGAAACAACACCAGAATGTCTCCTTCCTGCCTTCCTTACAGGATTAGCCCTGTAAAGTGGAAAGAAACAAAAGGAGATTTCTTCCAACAATCGGTTCTCTGAACTACTTAGAAAGTTACCAACCGGTTCTCCCGAATAGGTGCGGACTGGCTAAATCTCACCACTGCATTACAGCCCAAGCTACATTGGCTTGTCTCAGGCCCAGAGTGTGTATACAGATAATCCTCGACTTACAAAAGTTTGGTTAGTGACCATTCTAAGTTACAAGGGCACTGAAAAAAATGATTTCTGACCATTTTTCACACAGTCACGTGTGTAAAAAATGGTCAGCAGTCGTTTTTTTTTAATGATTTGATTAAATCAATTAATTGATTTAATTGATTAATTGCTTGGCAATTGACTTATATTTATGAGGTTGGAGCAGTGGTGGGTTGCTAACTGTTTACTACCGGTTGGCTCGCTCACTCATGCACAACACTTCTGCGCATGCACAGAAGCGTCTGGGCAGGTGGGCGGAGCCTCCCGCCGCTGCCTCTACCGGTTCGGCCGAACCGGGCTGAACCAGGAGCAACCCACCTCTGGGTTGCAGTATCCCAAGGTCACCTTTTGTGACCTTCTGAACCGAAGTCAATGAGGAAGCCATATTCACGTAACAACCATGTTACTACCTGAACAACTGCAATAACTCACTTACTGCACAACTGTGGCAAGAAATGTCCTAAAAATGGGGCAAAATTCACTGAACGACTGTCTCGGTTAGGAACAGAAATTTGGGGTTCAGTTGTGAGGGGTCCTAAGCTGAGGACTACCTGTTCAGCCAGGGAGAGCTGCTAAGGGTGAGACAGATTTTCACCAGCCTGGCGTCAGCTCCAAAATTGGAATAGAAAACTGGGTGTGACTCCACCTATAATCGCAACCATTTGGGACCTGGGATTATAAAGGCTGCTATTGTGGGCTTCGGAGTGCCTTGTGGGTTTGGAAGAGGCATGGGAGATGCTCGCTGCTTGTAATTGTTGGCTGCAGCCTGGGTGGAAAGCAGCTTTTACTGGAAGTAACTCTTCCAGGAAGGCAATCATTCATATTTTGGGCTGTCCCACTAAAGACAATCTGCTTGATAGAGTTGCCACCTTTCTCCCTGGCTTTGTTCCTGTGCCATCAGCAGTGGTCTCACAAGGAAAAATAAATAAATCACTGGAAGCCGTCTCCAACATGGAGATTAAAGGAGAGGAAAAAACTTCAGGGCTCATTTTCTCCCTGGCAAGCTGTTGTTAAAAATATAAGAGTGCAGATATTGAGAACAGATAAAAAGAAGGAAGGAAACCTCAAGTGTGTAACAGGGAATGTTTTATTGAGGCCAATGTGTTTGGAACAGAATAAACCCTTAAAGTCAGTATTAAACATAGCCAGTTTAACCGGATGGTCAGTCTGCATGATCATACAATATTATCCTGGCATTCTGATATTTAGCTCACTCATGTGACACGTGTGATGCTCCTCATCCTATTCTTCTCCTTTTGTTTCTCCTTCTATATTCTATTCCCCCTTTTTATAAAGGTTTCTCCTGAATATGCTCTCCCTACATAATTCAATTACATGCATTCTTATCCAAGACATAACTCATTAAGTCTTATTGGTGGGAACGTCTTATTGGTGGGAACGTAAGAGCCAAGGTGGCGCAGTGGTTAAATGCAGCACTGCAGGCTACTGCTAGATCAGCAGGTCAGCGGTTCAAATCTCACCGGCTCAGGGTTGACTCAGCCTTCCATCCTTCCGAGGTGGGTAAAATGAGGACCCAGATTGTTGGGGGCAATATGCTGACTCTCTGTAAACCGCTTAGAGAGGCCTGATAGGCCTATGAAGCGGTATATAAGTCTACTGCTATTGCTATTTAAAAATGTAGGACCTATTTGACATAATTTTATCTTATCTCTTCCTTCCCATTCTGACAGACTAGAAATCCGTGATTGCTTTTAATCTCCAAGACTGTTTTTCTCTGTGATCTACACAAATTGCGCAGTTTTGAATAATAAGAACATCTTTATTTTTAAGGCTACACATTTGTGCCAGTCGCATGCGCCTAGGGGTGTATAGCTGCCATGTTAAAAAAAAAAGCAAAAGAACAAAAAGCATGCACACCCCAACATGACTTTCCAGCATGATTGGAATACGGAATAAACTAAAATTATAGTCTGAACTGGAGGTTTGCAAAGCACAAAACATTCTGCTTGGAATATGCGCTCACAGGTAAATAACATGTCAATGAAAACTTTAAGGACGAGTGTGTGGCACCAGGTTGAATAGCAAAAGCAATGGAAAATATACTGTATTATTAATTAATTAGCATTCATTAACATACTCCCTCCAAATAACAATTGCAATTTATTGCAAAACAAAGCCTCTGAAACAGAAAGGGTTCCAATGTAGCTCTTGCCCTGTTCTGTTCACACTTCGTGCAAAATAATGTCCCTGTAGGTATAACAGTGTGCAAGCATGTATTCTTCTGGTATGTCAATCACCTCGATATGCAAATGTAAATTACCCTAAGCATAGATAAAGACAATGGAAAAAGAACTAACTATTGAAAGCTGTCATCTCACTCAGCTGTTTCATTCTGCTTCACGGTCAAGCTGTTGGCTCTTATCTCTGTGGTTTGGTTGTGTTTTGAGTTGCTCCAGGGTGGAAAAAAAAAGCATGTGCAGAAAAGCATGGTATTAGCTTCTCAGAGACCGCTGGGGAGAAAGCTAAGATCATCTGGTTTTACATCTCATAAAATCTGGTTACTCCATGCCAGCAGGGTGTTGTGTCTGCTTTGCTTGCAAATCCACCCATTGTTATTTTAATTTTTGTACTCTTTCTGACTGTCTGTATTGTTTTTGTCCCCTTGTTATCTAAGCCAAAGTCATTGGCAAGAACAGAGGAACTCCTAAAGTCTCAGGGGATTCCTTTGTTAGCTACAGTTGCAGGATCTTTGGTGCCTTTGAATTGTAATATAATAAGCTAAGGTTAAAACAAAACGTGACCCGTCAAATGCGCGCTCGACAAAACCGCGCCGACAAAACCGTGCCGAGAAAACAGTGAGTTTGAAATCACGCCCACAAAAGGGTGCCGACAAATGCGCGCCGACAAAAGCGTGAGGGGAGGAGTGTGGGTAGAAGAAAGATGGGTAGAGAGGGCGGGAGAGAGGAGGGGAGGGAGGGTGAGAAGGAAGGGAGGGAGTGCATCGGGAGAGAGGAGTGGTAGAGGGAGAGGGGAAGTAGGGTAGAGGGGGATGATAGAGGGAAGATAGAAAGTTGGAGGGGGGTGGAAGAAAGAGGTGTACAGATAGTGGAAGAGGTATATTGGGTTTCTATTCTTTGGGGTATTGTTGACAAGAGGAATTGCTGCGATTATTGTTTAATGTTGTATGGTTCTGGCTATGCACAGTATATATGTGAGTGTATGAAAATGAAAAAATGGAAAATAAAAACCTTTTACAAAAAAAAAGCGTGATTAGGGTTAAGGTAAGGGTTAGGGTAAGGGTTTGGGTTTGGGTTAGGGTTAGGGTTAGGTTTAGGGTTAGGTTTAGGTTTAGGGTTAGGGTTAGGGTTAGGGTTAGGGTTAGGGTTAGGTTTAGGGTTAGAGTTAGGTTTAGGTTTAGGTTTAGGGTTAAGGTAAGGGTTAGGGTTAGGGTTAGGGTAAGGGTAAGGGTTAGGGTTAGGGTAAGGGTAAGGGTAAGGGTTAGGGTTAGGGTAAGGGTAAGGGTTAGGGTTAGGGTTAGGGTAAGGGTAAGGGTTAGGGTTAGGGTTAGGTTTAGGGTTAAGGTAAGGGTTAGGGTTAGGGTTAGGGTTAGGGTAAGGGTAAGGGTTAGGGTTAGGGTTAGGGTTAGGGTTAGGGTTAGGGTTAGGGTTAGGGTTAGGGTTAGGGTTAGGGTTAGGGTAAGGGTTAGGGTTAGGGTTAGGTTTAGGGTTAAGGTAAGGGTTAGGGTTAGGTTTAGGGTTAAGGTAAGGGTTAGGGTTAGGTTTAGGGTTAAGGTAAGGGTTAGGGTTAGGGTAAGGGTTAGGGTTAGGGTTAGGGTTAGGGTTAGGGTTAGGGTTAGGGTTAGGGTAAGGGTTAGGGTTAGGTTTAGGGTTAAGGTAAGGGTTAGGGTAAGGGTTAGGGTTAGGGTTAGGGTTAGGGTTAGGGTTAGGGTTAGGGTAAGGGTTAGGGTTAGGTTTAGGGTTAAGGTAAGGGTTAGGGTTAGGTTTAGGGTTAAGGTAAGGGTTAGGGTAAGGGTTAGGGTTAGGGTTATGGTTATTACATTGTTTTCGTGTTGTTTGTTGATGGCGCGCTTTTGTCGGCGCACATTTGTCGTCGCCTTTCTGTGGGTGCGATTTTGAAATCGCGGTTTTCTCGCCACGGTTTTGTTGGCGCGCTTTTGTCGAGCGCGCATTTGTCAGTGAACCAAAACTAACTAGGTTTGCTGTCCAGCAAGCTCAGGCCAACCATGAGCCAATGGCACTGCAAAGCCGGTGGCCTGGAAGGGAGGGGGAAATAGAGCATAATTCACTAATAGGGAAAAAAATGTCCTTTGACATCTAAGCCTAGATTTTTAAAAATGTGTTTAATAAATAGCCCTAGAACATTGGTTTAATTCTCTCAGTACCTTCCGTGATGCTTTTGGATAACACACCTTCCAGGTCACAATCTTATGGTGAAATTTGCTTTTAATATTTGGATACTTGTTTAATATTTAACCCTTATTTTCTTTTTTCTTTTTTTTAAATTAAAAATGTTTATTTCCATTTCATTCCATACAATCACATGTATACTGTGCATAACCGGGGCATATAACATTGAATAATAAACACAGCCCTCCCTTTTATAGACAATACCCCCCAAAATACAAACCCAGTAACCACCTTGACCCACCATACACCCTCTTTCACCCCCCTCCAACTTTCGTTCTTCCTTCCAACATTCCCCTCTACTTCCTACTTCCCCTCTATCACTCCTCTCTCCCAATACATTCCCTCCCTTCCTTCTCCTCCTGCCTCCAATCCTCTCTCCCTAACCCTAACCCTTATTTTCTTTTTAACTGCCCTCTTCCCTAATGTTACTTTGATGCATGATTTCAGTAGACCATATTGAAAACATTAGAAGAGGAGGCAGATTCTAAAGGGAGTCAGTTCACCACAATTTATAGTCCACATTGTTCGGCTGTATGTAACGACTACATTGTTCCTCTGAAGCTGCTTCAAAATACAAATGCAAAGGAACAGCTTCAACAGGGAAATAATTTCTTTTTTTATTGAGAATTTTGGGGAAAAAAAACTTTTACAAATATTTACTTCCCTCCCCCCCTCCCCCCTAACCCTCCCCCAACCTTCCCCCGCCCCCAGACTTCCCAGAACCAATACAGGGTATAAATCTTTAACAAAAAAAGTTAATATCATCTTTCATTTGAGCTTTAACTCCTCCTTGCTAGACTAGCTCTAAACAGATTATATTATTCCTTGTTTCTTCAGTCATAAGTATCTGAAATTTCTTAGTCCCATATTTATTTTCAGTATAGTCAATCCATCTTCTCCACTCCAGTTTATATCTGTCGTTTGAGTGGTCCTTGAGATATGCTGATATTTTAGCCATCTCTGCTAGGTTTGTTACTTTCAATGTCCATTCTTGAATAGTAGGCGAGTCTTCCTTCTTCCAGTATTGCGCCACCAACAGTCTAGCTGCGGTTATTAAGTGCAAAATCAGGTTAATCTCTACAAATGTACAATCAGTAATTATGCCTAACAAAAATAACTGAGGGGTAAACTTTATCCTTTTTTAAAGGACATTTTGCATAACCCACCATATTTTTATCCAAAATAATTTCTGTCCGCACTGTACAAAGTGCAATTGATTGTGTTACATTTTTATGTGCTGTGCATTTATTTTATTTTAATGGATCAGGATTCAGACAAGACTCCTGTTCTAAACTTAGTGGCACAAGTGCCCTGATGAGACATAGGACAAAGTTCAGAAAGGCCCTTCTCCCACACCCTTTTTCAGCTACGTCAGTGTTTCTCAACCTTGGCCTACCTGAAGATGCATGGACTTCAACTCCCAGCTCTGCTGGCTGGGGGATTCTGGGAGTGGAAGTCCACGCATCTTCAGGTAGGCCAAGGTTGAGAAATACTGAGCTACGTTCTTAGAGCTGAAGTGAATGGAAGGGGGATAGTTATAAGTATAATCTTTATTGTCATTGTACTTAAATACAATGAAATTGGTTATCAGTAGGACTTAGTTTTAAGAGGCAAACAAGTGAAGGAACTTGGTCTTTCCTCTCCTTCTGTCCTTCATGCACATACATATGTTGTTTTCCTGGGGGAATGGAGAGATACAGTTGACTAATAAGTTTCCAAAAATTCTTCATATAGCAAGTGGAAATGCAAAATAGCCATAGAGTTTCAATCATTCTTACTGCTGACGGAAAAATCAGAGGACTTGAGAGTTGAAGGACTCCATGGATGCTTCAAATACACATAATGTGTTTTGTCAAATTGGTCCAGGGGTGAGTCAGAAAACCCCAGAATAGGGGCTGATTCAGTGGTGGGTTTCAAAAATTGTTGGAACCTACTCTGTGGGTGTGGCCTCCTTTTTGGGAGTGGCTTGCCACTCATGTGACCGGATGGGAGTGGCTTGCCACCCATGTGACCGGATATGAAATCATGAATTAGTACTTAGGTCGGTCCAAGTAGCTATTCAGAAGTTAGTGGTTAGAAGCAATCGTAAAGCAAGATATGGAATTAAAACCAGAAATATTTTGTTGGCTACTTGAAAGGGATTATAATATATGTTTAATTTAACACATGTTAGCAGCTGCTGGAATTGTGTTTACACAACAGTGGAAAAACAGAGATATGTAAATGAATAAATATTACAATGTGCAGGAATAAATAAATTGACAATTAAAATCAAGAAGGCTTTGAATACTTTTTCGCGTGGGATTGGTTTTAGCAATTGCCAACTCACGGAAACAGAAATTAGAAATCCAAAAGTATGAAAGAAAACGCCAATTATGTAAGGAAAGGTCCTTAAAATGTATAAGGAAATATTACTAGATCATTCTTAATGCGTAGATAACTGCGGGACATTACACACCCACCAGTGGTGGGTTTCAAAAATATTTGGAAGCTCTTCTGTAGGTGTGGCCTGCTTTCCGAGTCCACTGGTGGAACCTCTTCTAACCGGTTCGGTAGATTTGACGAAACGGTTCTACCGAATAGGTGCGAACTGGTAGGAACCCACCTCTGTGCTGGGATAAGTATTGAATGGTGAAAAATGACCACATTATTATACCACCAAATACGTATATATGGACAGAAAGTGCAACCCTAAGGACAGAAATATTGAACAATGGCTGTTTCTGTGCTACTTCTGCTTTGTTGAACTCCTGTCTTCTTCAGCAGCACTGCTTTTCCCTTTGTTTATTTTATGCATATCTATGAATGTTCAAATGTTCAAAACATCACATTAGGCTTTAATTGCCTAATGACAGATGGTTACTCTAAGAAATGCATGCCAGATTTCAGCATTTCCTGGAAACGATGCCTCTAAAGCTTGAAGTGTTTAATTGTCTGATCATTGTACATTGTGTGATCACAATAAAGTATTCTTTATGCATTGCTCCAGCAGGGTCTTAGTCCTGAACCCATTAACTCAGGTGGAATATCCAACAATGAGGATATTCACCTGCGTGGGATACTAAAACTTTTGCATATCCAATAATTAAGAGTACAGATGTTCAATAGAGGCAATCTTTTCTTCTTATTCATCATGACTTTCCAAGGATCTTGGTTCAACAGTATGCTGTAACAGTCTTTTCAAATTCTTCTTGGCAGCTGGTCCACTAAAGCACCTCTTCTTTCCTTTCCTTTAATTTTAACCTTTTTAAACTTGACCAGGAAGAATCAAACCATGTAATATCCTTCATTTCAGTTCTAGTTTAGCTATGATTAAAATTGTTCCAGTTTAGCTGTGGTAAAAGCTCCAAGTCTGTAAAAGATCAGAAGCCAGAATGCTTCTGGGACAGATTTATGACTGATTCACACATGAAAAAAAAGAGAATTGCAACCAAGCTATAAAAATACAACAACTATTGCCAATTTACACAGCTCCTGCAGCTTTCCATTAATGTATTGCAGAAAAGGGGATGCAGCCACAATGCACCAGCAATTGCTGTGCTCTCTGATAGGTTCAATGGATTGATAATCCAGAAATAGCTTTTTTTCCCAACCTGGTGCCCTCCAGATATGCCACAATGCAGCTCCAGAATTCCTAGCCACATCTGGAGAGCATCAAGTGGAGGGAAGCTATTCTAGGTGATGATGATGCAACAATACCACATTGCTAGTTTCCTTTCATTCCCATGTTACCAGGAAGAGTCAAAAGCAGCGGGTGACTCGTGCGCTCTTGTAAGTTGCAATTTGGGACTTGGATATGACATGTTTCAAAACTTAAGTTGCAGAAAGTGAGGTGAAAAGATGTAATTTATTACCACAAAGGCTTGTCGCTGAGGTGGTAAATCTGTATTAAAGGACTGCGTTGCACATGATTTTAAACCTGTCACTTGAACTTATGCTGTTTCTGCTGTGTTACTATAAATAGCAGCCATATGGCAGGAGGTTGTGATCACGGAGGAGGAGGATGGTGCTGCTGGAAAGGGAATTCTCCTCTGCTTTGCCCTGTTAAAAAGAATTGTCCCCTCAAGTTATTATCAGCACTGAGGAGCCATGAAAGGAAAATGTCATTGGAACATGATGAAGAGGAATATACCTATAAAACCTAATCATAGTACACAAAATTGTCCGCTACAACATCCTATCTGTCAACGACTACTTCAGCTTCAACCTCAATAATACATGGGCAAACAATAGATACAAACTCAAGGTAAACCGCTCTAAACTCGATTGCAGAAAATACGACTTCAGCAACAGAGTGGTCAACGCCTGGAATGCACTACCTGACCCTGTTGTTACATCCTCAAACCCCCACAGCTTAAAGCCTTAAACTGTCTACCATGGACCTCACCCCATTCCTAAGAGGTCTGTAAAGGGGGCGTGCATAAGCGCACCAGCATACCTACCGTCCAGTGGTGGGATTCAGCCAGTTCGCACCACTTCGGGAGAACCGGTTGGTAACTTTCTAAGCAATTTGGTGAACTGGTTGTTGGAAGAAATCATTAGGGCAGAGAACCGGTTGTTAAATTATTTGAATCCCACCATTGCTACCGTCCCTGTCCTACTGTCCCCATGTATTTGTACTCATTTCCTTTGCTCATGTCAGGGGTGGGTTTCTCGCCCCGTTCCAACCGGTTCGGTTGGAATGGGGCCGGCGGCATCCTCGTGCACGCGCGCAGCGCACGCATGCATACTAGCATCTGTGCGATGCTCCAGCTGCTCCTGGAGGATCGCGCAGGCGCTGTATGCGTCCTGCGCATGCGTGGAAGTGCAGAACTCATCAAAACCGGGTAAGGAACGCGGGCGGGCGGGTGGGCCCTTCACCGTTCCTGGAAGTTACTTACTTCTGGGTTCGCTGACCAAACGGTTCGCGGGGACCGCCGCGAACCGGTTGAAACCCACCCCTGGCTCATGTCCATGATTATACTTATACCTGTTATCTTGTACATGTTTGACAAACTAAATTTTAAAAAAGTTCCAGTCTCTGTCAACAACATATACATCCCAATTAGTAAAATCAGGTTGTTTTCTACCCCAAGATTACAGTACGAACATAAGACTTTGGGAATAGCACTTTTGCCTCTTCGTTCTGCATTGTGTTTCTTACAGTGGCCAACCAGACGCCCCTGGTGAGACAGAGATATAATGCCTTTCCCATCAGTCTCCCGCAGCAAGTGATGTTTGAAAGTATGCTGATCCAATCCAGAGGAAGCACTGACTAATATAGTCTTGAGAGACCCACCCTCCTTGAATTTATTCAACTTCTGTTCAAAGCCACTCCACCATTATGCCTTTGTTAAAAGAAGGTAGACTTGACTTTGAGCATATGGAAGGAAAAAAAAGACCATTGAAGTGGGACTTAGAGGAAAGATTACTTGGTGCAGGACAAGGGCGAGGGGTGAGAAAGAAACTCACAATAATCCTGCCTTGGTTTTGTTTAGTATAGAATGAGACAGAAACTCATTATATACTAGGCTTTCAAGATTCTCTTCTTCTACCCTACTGAAGATAATCCTTGACTTTCAAGGATTACAGTAATTACAATGGCACTGAACAGAGTGAGTTATGACCTTTTTTTAACTTACAACCACTGCAGCATCTCCATAATCACGAGTTCAACATTCGGATGCTTGGCAACTGGCGTTTATTTATGTTGGTTTCACTGTCCTGGAGTCATGTGATCATTTTTTGGAGACCTTCTGAAAAGCCAAAGTCAATGGGGAAGCCAGATTCACTTAACAACTGTGTTACTAACTTAACAACTGCAGTCATTCACTTAACAATTGTGGCAAGAAAGGTTGTAAAATGGGCCAAAACTCACTGAGCAACTGTTTTGTTTGACAATGGAAATTTTGGACTCAATTGTGGACTTAAAGACCATTCCTGAAATTACTGCTTTATCTGTTTGTTGACTTAGCCTTCCTTGAAAGATTGGCATTTTGGGACAATTAATTTCACTAATGTATTATTCACAAGAGTTTCAAAACTCTTCTTAGTACCCAATCTAAAAATCTTTGGAATCAAGACTATATTCTTAACTTCTAGACAGGGTTTAGACTTGTATGAATGTACACCAATAATTAAGAAATTATTTCCCAGTATAATGTACTGTTACCAATTTGCTTCTCCCCCTTACAACTGAATGTTGAAACATGATAGAAATAACATTCTAGACATAAAAGCCCCAATTGTTCCTTCTTAATTTCTGGCTGAAATTTGGGTCTGTGCAAACATAGGAGATTATCCAACCCTTTTTCTGCCTAAGCAAATTCAGGCCTGGCCCTATCAGACAGCAAGAGGGAGAAGGCTATTTCAGGAAGCAGGATTGGGGAGAGATGAACGCAGGAACCTTAAAAAGAGTTCCTAGTCTGTTGAAAACATTGGCTGCACCAGAAATGAGTGTCACCCTCTGCTTTTCTTTATGCAACAAAATTTCTTTAGCAAGGAACTGAATTTCCTATAGCCAGTCCTGACAATTCATTTCTGAGAATGGTTTCACTTTGGGATCTTCAGAATATGAGGCTTAAGCTTTAGAGGGGCAAAAGTTATTTTGCTGAACACCTTAATGCAGGAGTGTCCAAGCATGGCTGACTGGGGAATTCTGGGAGTTGACATCCACAAATCTGAAAAGTTGCCAAAGTTGAACACCCCTGCCCTTAAAGGACGCAGCTCTTCTTTCAGCCCAGTTCAGTATCTAATGGTTCCAGTTTTGATTGTTCTCTCACACAGTACAATGTTAGTATCACCTCTGCCTGAGAAAATATTATTGTATGCTTAAGCAAATTTCCTTTGAGGAAAGTTTATATCCTCCTGAGGTTTCTATTACTGTCTTGAATGCCTTCCATTGTTTTGAATGGGATATTTGAAAATATTCCTTACAACCCAAAAGGAAATGCTGACTGTAAGGGGGACATTTGGTATTTAGCACATTGTTTCACTGTCCTCTATAAATGGAAGGCTTCATAATGAATCCCCCCCCCCAATAATGGGGAAAATAGAGATTTGTCCTATGTATGGAAGACTGGTTTTAATTTTTTTTCAGGGATCTTTTCAAGAACTAGGAAACAGATTAGTGGTGGGATTCAGCCAGTTCGCACCTATTTGGGAGAACCGGTTGGTAACTTTCTAACCAGTTCGGAGAACCGGTTTTTGGAAGAAATCTTTTGTTTTTTTCCACTTTACAGGGCTAATCCTGTAAGGAAGGCAGGAAGGAAACATTCTGGTGTTGTTTCTAGCCTAATCTTTATTGCCCTGCTTATAGAAACTGCCTCTCCAGTTAACCCTTATTACCATTGTAACAACTAAGGCAAAGTTCCCCATCAACCTGAGTGACATTGACTTGGCCACGCCCTCATGATCACATGACCACCGAGCCCCACCTACCCAGCTGGTCATTAGGGCAGAGAACTGGTTGGTAAATTATTTGAATCCCACCACTGAAACAGACCACTTTTGATCAAAGCAAAGTAGAATTTTAGAATCATTTTTCTTCTTGGTCCTATTTCGATAAGCACGTTGTGTCAGTTTCATCTTCGCTTTTCCATTCATGCCTCGAAAAATAACGATGAGAGAGGGGATTTAGATTAGCCCAACACTTTTGCGTCCAAGAAAACTACGTGGTCATATTTATATTCGGTAGTCATCAGAAACAAAGGCTCAAGGGAATATTTATCTGATCCATTTATTAAAGAAAGAAAGGAGAAGAAAACGTTAGGAGCAACTACAGTGAATCTCTAAACTAACTAGTGAAAGTTACAGTAAAAGTACAAGTAAACGACAGACAACATGATCAGTCAAAAAATATCGAGTTTTTCCATGGTAGGTAACAGATTGTTCATTCCTGTGAGAAGGAAAAGGTAGACAGGCTGTGTGCTGGTTTCCTCCCTCCACCATCTTCCATTGCTCTATAGCTTCAGTCCTCACAGCCAGAATTTATTAGGAGAAAGAGGGGAAAGATAAAAGTCTAAATGTAGGGAGGGGGATATTGACATGGCACATGTCTCTTCTAGAAATCAGCCCAGAGGTGGGTTCCTATCAGTTCGCACCTAATCGGTAGAACCGGTTCGTCAAATCTACCGAACCAGTTTCAATTTTTTTTTTTGAAACCACGTGAAAAAGCATTCAGAGCCTTCTTGATTTTAATTGTCAATTTATTTATTCCTGCACATTGTAATATTTATTCATTTACATACCTCTGTTTTTCCACTGTTGTGCAAACACAATTCCAGCAGCTGCTAACATGTGTAAAATTAAACATATATTATAATCCCTTTCAAATAGCCAACAAAAATATTTCTGGTTTTAATTCCATATCTTGCTTTACGATTGCTTCTAACCACTAACTTCTGAATAGCTACTTGGACCGACCTAAGTACTAATTCATAATTTCATATCCGGTCACATGGGTGGCAAGCCACTCCCATCCGGTCACATGGGCAGCAAGCCACTCCCATCTGGTCACATGGGTGGCAAGCCACTCCCACAAAGGAGGCCACACCCACAGAGTAGGTTCCAACAATTGTTGAAACCCACCACTGCCCCAGCCTCTAAAAACCTGGCTTTCTCCATCTACATATCCAGAATATTGGATTTCAGTCAACCTTAATTTGCCATCACTCCTTTCTCTAACACAAATTAGGGTGTGTGTATGGGGGGAGGAGGAGTTTAAGAATTAAAGGTAATGCTTGCCTACTGCATTCCTCTGAAATGCTCCCATTTTCCTCCAAGGAGGAGGACTTGATCTTCACACAAAGCAATTCTAAGCATGTTACGGGATATGTCAAAGCAGTTGCTTGTTTATTTATTATTGCTCAAAATTGTTGCAGAGATGTGGGTGGGTGGCATCCCAAGGACAGCTTCTTTTGCTCCAGTCCAGCCTTTCCTATCCATCCATCTTTTTTGTTTTTTAAACCAGAGAATGTTCACCTCCACTCTATTATCAGCCTGTCTTGAATGGTGGCAAAGATAAGGGTGTTTTTATGCAAATGGTATTTTTATGGTTTCCTCAAATGGTATGCAATTTATTTCAGCTTCTTAGACCCTGAAAGAGTCTGGGAGATGGAGATGGGGGAATCGGGGTGAAGGGAATCTAATTCAGCCATGCAGTTTTCTTGACTTCGTTATACCTTTACTTCATACCCTTCAATCATTCATTTGACACCCGGAGTATTCCTAATTTTTTCTTCATTTATTCTCAGCATTAGCCAATATTACCCCCTGCCCTCGTGATGCTATTTACTCGCACCTCGGTTCTAGTTATCTTGTCTTATTTCACGCGCCGCCTTAGAAACATTGGCGATGAAGACAGCCAGATCAACGATGAGTGATTTTTATTTATTTTTGCAGCCGTTCTTTCTCCCATTACTGCGAGCTCTGCTAAGAATATTAAGAAAATGTGATGTTCCCGTGGGTCGTCCATGAGGCCAATGTGGAGAAAAGACAGGACACGATCTTTCTCGGGATGGAGCGACCCAGATTGGGGGTCTGAGAGCCCCTTTTATTGAGATAGGACAAAGGCAGGAGGAGCAATAGCATGTGGTTAAAAACAACCTGTAAAAGTACAATTTCTAATCTACTGCTCAGGGAAGTTCTGTCTATATATGGTCAAATCCTGGGCGTCATTGGTAGGGCACATCTCAGGATGTTATGTTATGAACTATCAGGATGTTATGGGGTTTTAGGAGTTTGTTTTCTCCTGTGTGGTTCAGCGTGGCTCTGCATGCCCCGTTATCCACTGGGCCATGGGTGACCGCTACGCCTACACAAGGAACTATATTACAACAAAGGACCACTTTTAAGTGAGGTGTTTGTTGGGCAAATTTCTTTGCTGAGTGGTTCAGATATTTAAAGGAGGTGCCGAGATGGTCATTTGGACTCGGTTGCATTGTAAAAACTTGTGCTGAGACTGAGGAGGAGCGGGGAGAAAAGAGGAGTAAGCAAAAATAATTTTAAAAATGAGGGGATTTCCCATTGCTGACTTATCTAATAAACAGACTTTTTGTCACACAAATATTTTGGGAAAAAGAGACTCAGAGGTTTCCGAGAAATCCTGCCTTATTGAATGCAGCAACAAAGCATTTTTCTGGTTGACAAGCCCAGCGTATTAACTGCTGGGCCACTGCAGCCCCAACCCCCAATGCTGTATCCTGACCCCCAATTCTTGCCATTACAACTCATAAGGAAAGCCTGTGTGAATCTTGCTTCTGTGATTGTACTCTTAAGTTAAGGAGGTTGGAATGTGTTTCTCCAAGCATTCCCGATTTTTCTTCTTTGGTCAGAGGAAAAGAAAAGGGGGAACCATTTTTGATTTGTAGAAACAATAGCAGGATTGGTCCCCTTTTAAATGGAGCAAAGCATCTACTATCTACAATTTGCTCTAGTATCCAGAGCAACCAATTCATTCTGCTTACCGAAAAGAAGGCTACCAGCATAGCCTTGAGCTTTGATGCTTCTACCTGGGGTTTCTCCAAATGAATAGCAATAGCAATAGCAGTTAGACATATATACTGCTTCCTAGGGCTTTCAGCCCTCTCTAAGCGGTTTACAGAGTCAGCATATTGACCCCCAACAACAATCCGGGTCCTCATTTTACCCACCTCGGAAGGATGGAAGGCTGAGTCAACCCTGAGCCGGTGAGATTTGAACAGCCGAACTGCAGTCAGCTGAAGTAGCCTGCAGTGCTGCATTTAACCACTGCGCCACCTCGGCTCTTCAGTGGCTCTTCGGATTGACTTGTCACCTCATGGTCTTGCTCTGAGAAGTTACCTAAGCAAGTATAAAGCCAACAGGCTTGGAAGCCATTGCAAACAATGAGAAATTTGCGTATGGATGGATGGATGGATGGAGAGCGGGATTGTTTTGGGTGAATAGTGGATGCAGTGGCAATTCAGGAAGGGTAAAAGTGAAGGGATAAGCAGCAGCTTATCGACCTCAAGAGAGTCTTGATTGAAAACATAACCATTCTGGTTTCAGATTTCATCCATGTCCCTAAAAAAAGAATATTTATAGCAATAGCAATAGCAGTTAGACTTATATGCTGCTTCATAGGGCTTTCAGCTCTCTCTAAACGGTTTACAGAGTCAGCATATTGCCCCCAACAACAATCCGGGTCATCATTTTACCCACCTCGGAAGGATGGACGGCTGAATCAACCCTGAGCCGGTGAGATTTGAACAGCCGAACTGTAGAACTACAGTCAGCTGAAGTAGCCTGCAGTGCTGCATTTAACCACTGCACCACCTTGGCTCTGAATTTGAACCACTCATAAAATTGCCTCAAGTCAGAAGTGTCTGTTGCTAGCCATGATAACATCAAAGTAAAAAAAAAATGCATTAAGATGCCACAATAAAAACCTTACCCTTTTGTATTTGCATTATACATAAGTACCAGTGACGTGCAGTCAGAGGAGGCAGGGGAGGCAGAGCCTCACCTCTGTCATCATGAAAAGAAAAAAAAATGTAAAAGGAAAAAGGCAAGAGCTGAGGTCAGGCTGAGCTAGTTGCTCCCAGAGTCACCGTGGATGACTCTGCTTAGTGCTTAACTGTTTAAAAAAGCCTCTAAAAAAGCGCCCTCTACAGGAGAAGGCAGGAGAACAACATGCCTCATCTAGTCTGGCGTTTTATGATCACTTATTAAGTACATAAGCAGAAATTGCACTATGAAGTTGCGAAGTATGTTTTATCACTTCCAACCGTCCTCCCCCACAATATATACTTCAACTTTAGCATTTACCCGAGCTTTACTCATGTTCTTTTATTTCTCTCTTTGTCTTACACTTTGGCTTACACTACACTGGAATTCACCATCGGTTCCACCACAAAACCGCATTCGACTAAAGGGCGCTCGACGAAACCGCGTAGCTGATGTCATCACAGTGCGACAACAGCGCGGAGAAAAAAGCACGCTGTAAACGCTAAACCTAAAATTAACCCCTAAACCTAAACCTAACCCCCCTAACCTAATCCTAAACCTAACCCTAACCCTAAACCTAACCCTTAACCTAACCCTAAACCTAACCCTAAACCTAACCCTTAACCTAACGCTAAACCTAATCCTAACCCTAAACCTAACCCTAACCCTTAACCTAACCCTAAACCTAATCCTAACCCTTAACCTAACCCTAAAGCTAACCCTAAACCTAACCCTAAACCTAACCCTTACCTTAAGTTGAATCGGCTTGCTTTCAAAGCGCTATTTAAAGCGCCCTTCTTTCTCCGCGCTCGCTGTTGTCGCCCTGTTGATGACATCAGCGACGCGGTTTAATCGGGCGCGCTTTAGTCGAGCGCGGTTTTGTCATGCCACGTTCACCATCTTATCCCCTCTAGCTCCACCTACACAGACGAAAGCTCTTGAAATCAAAGATTCCTACTTTATTCTTTCCCATATTTGGTTTTTTTCTAGAAGTGTTGGCCATCCCACCCCCCTCTAATGATCAACCAACATGTTCCGCTTCAGGTTGGAGACAGCTGCCCTGCTTGCTTGGTGAAAGGGCCCTAAACACACTCGAACCATAACCTGACATCTGCTCTCAAGAGCCCCACTTCCTTACGGACAAAAGAGGGGTGTGGACCTCTGCAAGAAAGGGAGACAATGATCTCAACTCTCCAGGCATTCCCTCTGGGAAGCCCCGTCTCAATTGTAGTTTTCCACATCTAAAGCAGGGAGTGGGGACTGGAGAAAGAGAAAAGGCCAGTGTGGATTCTTTTCCCTGTCCTTCCTGTCCACGGCTTGATTTTCAGTCCAAAGTAGCCCCCAAGGCAGCTCTGGGGATCCAGGAATCTGCCTGTTTCTGAACACCACAGGCCTACAGGCAGGCTAAAATAACGGCCAAATTACAGCCTTTCCTTTTTGCAATTACAGGACATCTGCTTACTGCAAAAACCCAGGGAAAGCTACCATATTTTCCCCCAAGTATTTATAAACAGTTATAAACATGCTGATTTGCTTGCAATCTGAAATAGCAGCATAGATAAATCGGGGGGAGGGGGGGGAGGACTGGGCTCTCATTTAGCCGGCTGTGGGTGCGTTTTCGATCCGAGATTCACCCGCATCTCGAGCTTTGCGCGATCTCCAATAGCAAGCAAATCGGGTCGTAAGTATTAAGACATTTGAAGGTATGGAATATTTTGATTCTATGCGGGGAGTGAGCAGTGGAGGGATTGATCCTTCCTTACTGCCTCAACTAGGGATTGTATGCCAGAACTGCCAATCATCTTTCTTCTAGGTCAGAAGGGCAGTTGGCAATTAACGGCTTGTTAATGCAAAATGTACATTTTTTTTTAAAAAAAAAATAAGCTTCTAGTTTTCGGGACTGTGAAATGTAGGGTTCACAGATCTCAAAGGTGGATGACCAGCAGTGAGCAGAAAAAGCTTCGAGTTTTTTCACCTAGCATATTGTGATGGCGCAACATATTCTAATATGGTGGGAACAGTGGTGGGTTCCTAACCAGTTTACTACCGGTTTTTCTGAGAGGGCGTTTTGCTCCCTTCGCTCGCACATGCCCTTGCCGTGCGTTGCTGCGCATGTGCAGTTGACTAAAAACGGTTTTGCACATGCGCAGAAATATGCCCGCAGCGGCAGAAGAGACTGGGGAACCGGTTTGGGGCGTGGCACAGCATGGCAGGTCGCTACAGTTCCAGTGACCCAGGCCGCCGTACCACTACCGGTTCGGCAAAATCGGTCTGAACTGGTAGGTCCCCGCTACTGGGCAGAAAGCTTATAATGAACATCTAACTCATTTTAAAATTAATTTCTTAGCAGTATTTTTGGAAGTGGTTGACTTCTGCCTTTATCCAGGAACTGAGAGAGAATGATTAGCTCAGAGATACCCAAATGACTTCATGCCTAAAAAATTATGTATTTATGTATTTATTTATGTATTTATTTATGTATTTATTTATGTATTTATTTATGTATGTATGTATGTATGTATTTATTTATTTATTTATTTATTTATTTATTTATTTATTTATTTATTTATTTATTTATTTATTAGTCTTATATACCGCTTCATAGGGCTTTCAGCCCTCTCTAAGCGGTTTACAAATTCTTTTAGCAAATTGAGTCAGCAACTTGTCCCCACAGTCCGGGTCCTCATTTCACCCACCTCGGAAGGATGGAAGGCTGAGTCGACCTTGAGCCGGTGAGAGTTGAACCGCTGAACTGCAGATCACAGTCAGCTAAAGTGACCTGCAGTACTGCACCCTAACCACTGCGCCACCCCGGCTCCATCTTCCACCAGTTTCTAGCCCAGTGCCTCAAACCACTGCACCAAACCCAGTATTTTCTTTCAAAGCAAGCCATCACCGAACCGGTTGTTAAACTGGCAGGATCCCTCCACTGCGGCCTTGGGATAGAAGATGTTTTTCAGCCTATTTGTGCTTGTTTTTATTACCCTGTACCATCTGCCAGATGGTAATAGTTCAAAAAAAAGGGTGCCCAGGATGAGATGGATCTTTAAGAATGTTTTGAACTTCCTTAAGGCAGCGGGAGCTATAAAGCTCTTCCAAAGAGGGGAGAGGGCAACCAATGAGCCGAGGTGGCGCAGTGGTTAGGGTGCAGTACTGCAGGCCACTTCAGCTGACTTATCTGCAGTTCAGCGGTTCTAATCTCACCGGCTCTAATCTCACCGGCTCTTCTTCTTCCTCTTCCTCCTCCTCCTCCTCCTCCTCCTCCTCCTCTTCCTCCTCCTCCTCCTCCTCCTCCTCCTCCTCCTCCTCCTCCTCTTCTTCTTCTTCTTCTGGATTTTCTTTTTTTGGGTGGAAATTTAGGGAATGGGGATGGCTGATAATACAATGCAATGGCGAGAGCAGTTCTTTTAGTGAAATGGACATATACTACTATACCAGTTGTAGTGTCTTTAATTAAAGAGTACTTGTTTAAGGATTCTATACACAAAAAGGAACTTTTTTTAAAAAGCAAACTATGAGACCTTTATTCTGAATAGCACTTGCCTGTAGGTAAATTTTCTAGGAGAATCATTTTAGGAGAATTGACATTCGCTTTCGGCTAAATGCAGAACATCCAGCCCATAGAAACGCTGAACGACTCTGATATGAAAACAACTGCAATTAGGATAATGTGGAGGAGAATTTGAATTTTAAAATGATAATTACAATTACAATTTTTAGACTTGTAGAGTCATAGAACTGTGGACTTGGAAGGGAACATAAGAATCTCACTCAGCCCTCTGCAAGAAAAAACAGTTAAACCACTCACTCCTTGCATCCTGGACGTAAAAATTGTTTCAACTTCTACTGTCAAGATTACGCTAAATGGGGCATTGCACATCAGAACATCTAGACATAAGGACAGTTCCCCTCCCCCCCCATGTCATCACTCTGGTAAACAACTAATTCCCACAACATTGTCAAACTATTTAGTAAGGCTATATTACTATTATTCTTCTCATCTTTCCTATTACCCACCTCCTTTTCTTCTTATGACTATAACTTTGTTGCTTGTATCTTTATGATTTATATTGTTGTTATTTAATTTCCTAGTATGATTTATGTTGATTGCTTATTTAGTATCCTATGACTATCACTAAGTGTTGTATCTTATGATGTATGATGAATGTATTTTTATGATGACTATGATCATGATTTATCACTTATAGCTTTTATGTACACTGAGAGGTTATGCACTAAAGACAAATTCCTTGTGTGTCAATAAAGAATTCTATTCTATTCTAGAATAGAGAGCCGAGGTGGCGCAGTGGTTAAATGCAGCACTGCAGGCTACTTCAGCTGGCTGCAGTTCTGCAGTTCGGCGGTTCAAATCTCACCGGCTCAGGGTTGACTCAGCCTTCCATCCTTCCGAGGTGGGTAAAATGAGGACCCGGATTGTTGTTGGGGGCAATATGCTGACTCTGTAAACCGCTTAGAGAGGGCTGAAAGCCCTATGAAGCGCTATATAAGTCTAACTGCTATTGCTATTGCTATTCTATTCTCAAGAAGTGGCTCATATCCTATCTTCCCTTAATATAGCAATAGCAATAGCAGTAGACTTATATACCGCTTCATAGGGCTTTCAGCCCTCTCTAAGCGGTTTACAGAGAGTCAGCCTATTTCCCCCAACAATCCGGGTCCTCATTTTACCCACCTCGGAAGGATGGAAGGCTGAGTCAACCCTGAGCCGGTGGGATTTGAACCGCTGAACTGCTGATCTAGCAGTAGCCTGCAGTGCTGCATTTAACCACTGCGCCACCTTGGCTCTTAATCTTCTACCCCCACCCCCCACCCCCATTGAACAATCCACGGTTCTGCCACCTAGCCTCATAGTCTTTATATTAACTTGGTTGATGTCTTCCAAAACCCTTCTAACCTAACCTTTTGGAAAATCGAGTGGTAAAAAAGTAATCCAGGTGTGGTTTCATCAGTGCAAAGCAGAGGGGAATAAAGACTTCGCTTGTTGTTCAGGCAGCACTTCTACGACGGAGCCCAGAATGGCTTTAACCATTCTAGAAATTGTCTCACACTCCTGGCCCATGTTTAGCGTGTTGTCAATGACCGCACCTTAATCCCTTTCCAATCTAGTGCTTTCAAGCCATCAATCCTATATCTTCTATATGTTCCCTATATTTTCTCTGTCTCGGATGTAATGCTTCATCTTTCTTTCTGTTGAAGGGCATCTTAGTTAAGGTGACCGGACGTCCCGCTTTTGGCAGGACAGTCCCGATTTCTAACAATTTGTCCCGCGTCCCGCGGCGTTTTAAAAAAGTCCCGATTTTTGGAAAGAATGCATGACGCAGTCCTCTCTCCCGGCACCCCACTGATTAAAGTGCTTTCTTTCGCCCGCAACAGAGCTCGGGCAGGTGAAAGAAAGCGCTTTAATCAGTGGGGTGCGTGCCGGTGATTCGCCCGCCCAAGCTCTGTTGTGGGCGAAAGGAAGCGCTTTAATCAGTGGGGTGCGTGCCAGGAGGAGAGGAGAGAATCCATATAGACCAAATTTTTAATGAAGAACCACCCCACCCCCACTCCCATCCCCACCCCTGTCCCGCTTTACCAATGTTAAAATCTGGTCATCTTAATCTTAGTCCAGTCTTCCAATCTATGCAGATTAGATTACAACCCCATGCTGTTATCATGGGCATTGCTCAGCCTTCCCTGCATATTTGATTACCTTTTAATTAACTTGGTTATTAATAAAAAGGTTGAATGATATTGACCCTAAGACAGTTTCATGTGAGTTCATTGATTACTGTTTTCCAGTTTGGTGTACGTAGTTGTTAGGACATGAGGCTAGAAAGCAAGAGATAATGAAGCAGCTGGTTTTTTGGGCTGACCGGTCCATTTTTTTTAGTCCAAGGAAGGAAGGAAGAGCAATCCACTTCTGAAAATCTTGCCAAGAAAACTGAAAGGTTTAGGCGATCATCAGAAGGCAAAACTGGCTTAAAGGCACAAACACACACAAACACACACACACACACACACACACACAATTTTGATGGTGATGTTCTGAGTGAAATGTCTGTTCACCTTATGCTATCTGTTCATTCCATTTCGGAAATGTTTTTTTTCAAAGACACATTCCTGTGTCATTGATCTTTAAATTTTTATTTATTTTATTTACGTATTTTACTTTTGTTCCATTTGACTGCCAAAGAATCCGCACTGTGAAAATGCAGCTTCTCCTTCAGACTTGCTACATATTATGAAGAAGATGCCTAATCTATTTGTAGGCTGTACATAATACTTTCCTCAATGATGCCCCCTAATGTTTGCCACTACAATTCCCAGAATTTCTTGGCTGTAGTTGCTGAACTTGATGAGAATGTCTTTGTTTGCTTGATCATATTTCTAGAATTGCCTAACTCAACCAACTCTGGGTGGTTTATAGTAAAGGCAACCGATAATAACACCCTACACCAGTGTTTCTCAACCTTGGAGACTTGAAGTCCTGTGCACTTCAACTCCCAGAATCCCCCAGCCAGCTGTGATTCTGGGAGTTGAAGTCCATAGGACTTCAAGTCTCCAAGGTTGAGAAACACTGCCCTACACCCCCCCCCCAGGAGAGTCAAACCAGCATACATTAAAAAAAGAGAACAAGACCTAGTCATGTATCATTCAACAAAAAACCTCTCAGGTCCTGGGAGGTTGGGAACTCTATTTTCAAGGTTCACTGAAAGCAGGGGTGTTGAACTCAATTTCATGGAGGGCTCTATCAGGGTTGTGTTTGACCTCGGGGTGGGGAGGCAGGGAGGGGGGGATTGGCCAGAAGGGCATGGCCAGTTCAACATCACTTGTGTTGGGGGCGCCTATGGTGGCCTGAGCACTCTGCTAATGAAAATGGGCTCCCAAGCTCCATTTTCGCCTGCGACGGCCTTCTGCAACCTTCCGCTAGCAAAAACCGGACTCCGGGAGGGCAGCCTGCAGCCCTCGCAAGCTCCATTTTTACTGGCAGAGGCACCAGGGGCCAGTCCTTTGCTATTTCCAGGGCGGCCCCACGGGCCAGATCTAAGCACCCTGTGGGTCGGATGCGGCCCCTGGGCCTTGAGTTTGACACCCCTGACTTAGAGGATGACAAGGTCAAGGCAATGCAAACTTCAGGAGGGAGGGGGATTGTCAGCACCTCTTCATTGAGTAATTAGGAAAGAAGACCACGAGACTCCATAGGTAGAAATCAAGTGTACTTTTACTAATTATAAATGATTAAAGGTGTAGCAAAGCGAAGACTGATTATTTAGGCGCGAAAGCAATTGATATATAAAATAACCCATTCCCCACCCCTTGGCATCCCAGTTCCAGTCCAATCATAATTCTCCTAAGTGTCAGGTGTGAGATAACTTCGAAAGGCATCACCAAGATGGAATGTTGGTGCTGTTAGCCTTGGCGGGGAACCTCCTCCGCATGCGTAGTTTGACAGGCAGCGGAACTCCAGAATCTTCCTCCAGCACAATAAGTAACCCCTCCCAAATACCATGCCCCCCCCCCTCCCCGTTTCATGGCAGCCGAAGCAGCAGCAAAGCAGAGGCTGACAGGGATTAGTATTCTAGAGCAGTGTTTTTCAACCTTGGCAACTTGAAGATGTCTGGACTTCAACTCCCAGAATTCCCCAGCCAGCATTCGCTGGCTGGGGAATTCTGGGAGTTGAAGTCCAGACATCTTCAAGTTGCCAAGGTTGAAAAACACTGTTCTAGAGGACAGATGTCATGGTAAGGAAAGTACGCTCAGGTGCATTGCTTCAAAGATGGGACCTGCAGCATGCCCACTCTATTGAATCTCACCGGGGAGGTGGGCAAAAAACATGTGAGAGAGTCGATTCTTTAGGAAACCCGGCCATATGCCATGGATAGGCCATCACCAATACTTTGAATTGAACCTGAAGATCATGGGATGCAATACAGATGTTACTGTGGTAGGCACCAAACAGGGACAGCTGCCTCTGCAGCAGTGGTGGGTTTCGAGGTGGCGCAGTGGTTAAATGCAGCACTGCAGGCTACTTCAGCTGACTGCAGTTCTGCAGTTCGGCTGTTCAAATCTCACCGGCTCAAGGTTGACTCAGCCTTCCATCCTTCCGAGGTGGGTAAAATGAGGACCCGGATTGTTGTTGGGGGCAATAATGCTGAGTCTGTAAACCGCTTAGAGAGGGCTGAAAGCCCTATGAAGCGGTATATAAGTCTAACTGCTATTGCTATTCAATTTTTTTCGCTATCAGTTTGCTTGTGCCCGTGTGTGCGCTTACGTGTGCGCGCAACACTTCTGCGCATGTGCAGAAGAATCCGGGTGGGTGGGCAGAGTCTCCCACTGCTGCCACTACTGGTTCACCCAATCCGGGCCGAACCGGGAGCAACCCACCACTGCTCTGCAGTTCTAGAAGGCAATGGGAGGCAAGATATGATAGAGAAAGGCAGGTTCCATCATGAAGACTAGAATTGTTAGACGGATGAATGGCAATTGTTCTAAGGAGGATTAAAAGGAGAAATAACTGGCTGCACTGAAAATCTGTGAGATGTATATTTTTTTGTATCCTGTACTGACTAGAGGAGGAGAGTCCCAGCAGGATAGCTGAGAGGACCACCAAGGCAGATAATAGGGATGTTGCAGGCCAGATGTGAGGTTAACTCAGATCTGAAGGATGAAGCAGCTGCTGTGTAGAGGACAAAACTGTTTTAACGGTTGCTTTGGCATGGGAGGAGAAATGAGGCAGAGGTTGACTGCTGTCTAGATGGTAAGGTACCTCATGTAACAGAAAGAGGGAGACAAATTTAACCCGGCTGAGTGCCCTGCCAGAAACTGCTTTAGTTCAGTTACATAAACAAAAGTAAGGTAGCCTTTCATTAAATGCAAAGCAAAAGTCAAAAACCAGAGCATGGAGCAATCAGAGACTCCAAATGTAGCAACTAGCAGCGGGGGGAATTGTGGGCCAGGAACTAAGAGGCACTCTTTGTTCCCATCTCCCAAAAATGAGGAATAAGAGAATGCCCCAAATTAATTAGAAAAAGTTGGGCTTGAAAGATGGAGGATCTGGGTGATGGCCAGAGAACATATTGCCTTTGGTTGAAGTATGGTGTGGTTAATAATTGAAATAAGCAAGCTTTAGTAACAAATAGGCTTCCCCAGCTGAGCCTGGTTTCCTTTTCACCCATTTCCTTTGCAAACAAGAAAAAGCAAAATCTTCCACCAGTGCTTTCAAAACGAGTCTTTCTTGGCAGACCGAGTTGGCACCCTCAGAGAGGCAGCGTTACAGCTGTTTGCAGGCCCTGGATTGAATGAAACGAAGCTATACGTTGCCAAGTCAACCCAGCTTTGGGGGGGATAGGCCATTGGCAAGGATCCAAGTCCTTACTCCAGCAATTCTGGGCTGAGTTTTGAAAGATATTTATTGCACAATCAACACTGGAGTGAGGATGCTCCCTCCCTCCCACATTTTCTGATGTTCCTGACTCATCACCCGTCCCTCCTGGTTCGTAAGGGCTTGGGGTTTTGTCTCTTCTCCTTCATATAATGAAATGATTAACGGTGCGGAGTCTCAACCGGGAAGTGCTTGATTCAAATCTGGATTCCATTAGGGAGTCATTCTGTTGCCACATCCATGTCAGTCTTGCATTAATTAAATAAAGTTCCCTATTTAAACTAAACTCAATTAAATTAAGTTAATAGAGTGTTACCCTAAATAACAGAAATAAAAAAAAAAGTTACAGTAATTTGCAACGTCCCTTACCCTTGGGCTGCCCAGAAATGTTGGCTTGTAGTTGGCTTGATGAGACTCAGTTCAAACTTGTTTCTTAGCACCTAGCATCAGAGGGAAACAATTGAAAATTATATCCTCTTGAATTTACTGGAGAAAAAGTGGGTCCATTGCATTTCCTTCCTTCCTTCCTTCCTTCCTTCCTTTCTCCCTCCCTCCCTCCCTCCCTCCCTCCCTCCCTCCTTCCATACTTCCCCTTTCCCCTCTCTTTCCCTGGGCTATATCCATAGCAATAGCAATAGCAGTTAGACTTATATACCGCTTCCTAGGGCTTCCAGCCCTCTCTAAGCGGTTTACAGAGTCAGCATATTGCCCCCAACAACAATGCGGGTCCTCATTTTACCCACCTCGGAAGGATGGAAGGCTGAGTCAACCCTGGGCCGGTGAGATTTGAACAGCTGAACTGCAGAACTGCAGTCAGCTGAAGTAGCCTGCAGTGCTGCATTTAACCACTGCGCCACCTCGGCTCATCCATGGCAGTAAGATCTTTGTTGCACTACAGTTTCATGCAAAAGGACAAAAAGGGACATTTCCATTTATCACATGATCATCTGGGGGTGAGAAGAATGGGAGGGCAGCAACTCTAGATCTCTAGAGAGGGGAAAACAGGGGGTGGGGGAAGTGGGTAGCTGTGACAGAGTAACCAGTGGAACAGGTAATGTGGGGAGTTGTAGAATGGGCTTGAGCAAAGTTTGTCCTACCTTTATAATGTCACTGAAGAGGAATGAGAAAAATCCAAAGATTAGCTCTGGTTGTCTTACCAGAGCATTGGGCTGTGGTAAGTGCCCAATGATACCATGCTTGGAATTATTGTCAATAACAAAGAAACTCTGATTCTGAAGACCCCGAGAATCTCAACTCCAAGCACTCTCTGATCTCTGCCCATTTTTTCCATACTTTAGCCTGGGACCTCCCACTATGGAGCACTTCCTTCTTCTGATACCCCTCCTGGGTCTGGTGAGCAGCGAACTGCCATTTGTACAAAGAGGATTCTGGGACTTCTCCATGGACGATCCCTCGGTCCAAGAAGAGGAAGAGGCATCTGGGATCTTCCCTACTTCGAGTGGAGCTGAGGCAGAAGACATTCCTTTCTACCCAGGCCTCTGTCCCTTTGGCTGCCATTGCCACCTACGGGTGGTCCAATGCTCCGATCTGGGTGAGTCTCTCTTTTCAGCGGGGGGGGGGGGGAGGAGATTACAGCAATTGGGCAAGACTCTGATCCAGCATTCATTCTGGAGATCCTAGTGCTACGAACAGAGGTAAACTGGTAGAGCCGAGGTGGCGCAGTGGTTAGGGTGCAGTACTGCAGGCCACTTCAGCTGCTTGTTATCTGCAGTTCAGCGGTTCTAATCTCACCGGCTCAAGGTTGACTCAGCCTTCCATCCTTCCGAGGTGGGTAAAATGAGGACCCGGATTGTTGGGGGCGATATGCTGACTCTGTAAACCGCTTAGAGAGGGCTGAAAGCCCTATGGCCGGCAAGCCACTCCCACCAGGCCACATGGCCGGCAAGCCACTCCCACAAAGGAGGCCACACCCACAGAGTAGGTTCAAAAATTTTTTGAAACCCACCACTGATCCAGACCTTGGATTGACAACATAAAAAGTTTGGCATGAGGGTGGGGGCTACAGCTGTCCTGATGCTCTTTGTTTTCCCCTCGTTTTTCTCAACAGAATGGGTGTTTTGCAAGTGCAGAACTGCATAAATCAATAGCTCAGAGTTGAGACAAGGGCACCATCCGGAGGACAGTAGGTTAAAATAGGATTGCCAGGCCATTCCAGAGACTGCTATTGAAACACTAGTAAAACAGAGGCTGTCTTATTTTTTTTTAAACTTTATTCAATTTTTTAAAATTAAAGAGGTAGAAACTAACAAAAACTAATAATTAAGACAGAAAGTCCTGCAAGACTGATTGTGCTGTCACTCCCTTGCCTTCTCATACTAAATCATATTATATTATTTTGTTATTCATATAATCCAGTGTTTCTCAACCTTGGCAATTTGAAGTCCTGTGGACTTCAAGTTGTCAAGGTTGAGAAACACTGATATAATCAATCAGGGAGGTTTTGGACTTATAAAAGATTTTAGCCCCTTTCCAGGGTTAGAACAATGTACATGTAGGTATCTATGTGTATGTATCTCCATTAGCAATGATAGGCAAATTTATGTGATTTTCAGTTTCATTTTTAACTGAAGCTGCCATTGCCCCTCACCCCCAGACAACAAATTCTGGAGCCCTAGTTGAAATATATGCACTTAAAAGCAAAGAATTTGGAGACCAGAAGTTTGTTTACATGAGCAGAAATTCATTGGGCTGAAAGTTCTTCTGTCTCATAATTCCAATCTAGTGATTTTGTTGCTGCTGTGGTCGAACAGGACTCAGATCAGTGGTTGGATTCAAATAATTTAACAACCGGTTCTCTGCCCTAATGACCATCTGGGTAGGCGGGGCTCGGTGGTCATGTGACTGGGTGGGCGTGGCCAACTCAAGGTCAGTCAGGTCGGTGGACGCTTCGCCTTAGCTGTGACAATGTAATAAGGGTTAATGAGAGAGGCAGTTTCTGTAAGCAGGGCAATAAAGATGAGGCTAGAAGCAACACCAGAATGTTGCCTTCCTGCCTTCCTTCCAGGATTAGCCCTGTAAAGTGGGAAAAAACAAAAGGAGATTTCTTCCAACAATCGGTTCTCCGAACTGCTTAGAAAGTTACCAACCGGTTCTCCCGAATAGGTGCGAACCGGCTGAATCCCACCAGTGACTCAGATATCCTTATTGCAGTTCCCCCAGAGATTTGCCAAGAAATTCAGATTCACTCTACCTGTGCTCTTCAGGGCATACTGATTCCAAAGCATTTACCGGTAGTCCTCAATTTACAGCTATAATTGAGCCTGTAATTACAGTTGTACAGTGGGTATCATTAAGGCAATCATTAAATGGGTCACTATGTGACTGAATTTATAACCTTTTGGTGGTGGTGGTCATTAAGCAAACAAGTCCCTTGATGGTTAAATGAATTCATTTTCTTCAATTTGCATTTTTTGACAGAAGCTGGAAGTAAAAGCCAGAAACGGGCAAAACCGCAAAAAAAATGCAGTAATGTGACTCTGGGATGCTGCAAACCGCTGTAACTGTGAGCTAGTTGTCAAGGATCCAAAATGTGATCACATGATCACAGGGTGTGTGGACATCGGAACTCCAGAAGTGGGATGCAGGCAGCTCTAGGGAAATTTATCCTAACTTTGAATGGTTGCTAAATTAGGACTACCTGTATAATCTAATAGAAATTACAGAGGAGGGTGTCTGAGGGGCATATCAGCGATGCCCAAATCACCAGACTCTGAATGTGAAGCAATTCTTTCTGGTCCCTAGGTCAAGATCAGGAGTGGGTTACTGCCAGTTCTAACCTCTTCTATAGAAGAGATTCCACAAATCTACAGTGCCGTTTAGAACCGGTTCCAGATCCCTCCCTCCTGCCCGTCCGCACATCATCAAGATGAAGAGCGAGAGGAGGAATTCTGGGAGTTGAAGTCCACAAGTCTTAAAGCTGTCAAGTTTGAACACCCCTGGGGTTTTTTCCCCCTAAAGGATTAGTGGTGCAAGGGTCTTGTAACTTGGCAGCTTTAAGATTTGCATGCTTCAATGCCAGAGTTCCTGAGCCAACTTTTTGGTTGCTAAGCAAGAACATTGTTAAGTGAGTTTCACCACATTTTACAAGCTGGCCGCGCCCACCCAGTCACATGACTGCCAAGCCACTCCCACCCGGTCGCATGGCTGGCAAGCCACTCCCATAAAGCAGGCCACACCTACAGAAGAGGTTCTAAAAAAATTTGAAACCCACCACTGGTCAAGATGTACCAGAATTACCCAAGTACCCAAGGGTGTACTCTTGGGTAAGAATATCTGAATGGGATGCGGTGGCTCAGTGGCTAAGATGCTGAGCTTGTTGATCGAAAGGTCAGTGATTCGGCGGTTCGAATCCCTAGTGCTGTGTAACTGAGTGAGCTCCTGGTTACTTGTCCCAGCTTCTCCCAACCTAGCAGTTTGAAAGCATGTAAAAATGCAAGTAGAAAAATAGGGACCACCTTTGGTGGGAAGGTAGCAACGTTCCGTGTGCCTTCGGTGTTTAGCCATGTCGGCCACATGACCATTGAGACGTCTTCGGACAGTGCTGGCTCTTCAGCTTTGAAACGGAGATGAGCACCGCCCCCTAGAGTCAGGAATGACTAGCACATATGTGCGAAGGGACTACTGCAACGTGCTCTACATGGGGCAGCCCTTGAAGAGCATTCGGAGACTTCAGCTTGTGCAGAATGCAGCTGCGCGAGCGATCGTGGGTGCACCTCGGTTCACCCACGTAACACCTATCCTCCGTGAGCTGCACTGGCTGCCTATTGGTCTCCGGATACGCTTCAAGGTGCTAGTCGTCACTTATAAAGCCCTTCATGGTATTGGACCTGGGTACTTGAGAGACCGCCTGCTGCCAATCACCTCCACTAGACCGATTAGATCCCACAGATTAGGCCTCCTCCGAATTCCATCCGCCGGCCAGTGTTGACTGGCGACTACCCGGAGGAGAGCCTTCTCTGTGGCTGCTCCGACCCTCTGGAACGAACTCCCCGTGGAGATTTGAACCCTCACCTCTCTCCAGGCCTTCTGAAAAGCCCTTAAAACCTGGTTGTTCCGACAGGCCTGGGGCTAAAGAGCTGTTGCCCCCGTCTCGAATGGTATGACTGTTGTGTGTTTTTAAATTATGCATTATTATGTTTTGTTTTATTTTTTGTCTGTACCCCCTTCCCTGATTTGAATTGTGAGCCACCCTGAGTCCCCTTCAGGGGAAAAGGGTGGCATACAAATATAATCAATCAATCAATCAATCAATCTTTACCTTTACCTTACCCCAGGGTACTTAAACAAGGTTTCCAAAGACTAAGTAGGAGGAAACATCTTTATTTTAATGTTAACCTTTCAATGACTTTTATCTGTAATGCGCAGCTCTATCTGAATGCATTATTTTGATATGGTTCCAACTTCTGTATAAAAAGAAGAGGGTGCCTAGGAACGCAATTCTGATTGCGGGGTTATCTGTGCATTTGTGAAACTCTCAAAGGCTTTAGAGCAGGCAATTTTCTCTTTCGAAAACCTTGTTTTTGCTTCTGATTTTTGGAAACAGTCATTTACAGCCGTTTATTCATTCTTCATTGGGCGAGCTCATTAAGGGCCTTATTTGAAGTGGTCAACGTAAAAAAAACAATTCACTATTGACAGTTCTGAGCTGTGCAACAGGGTTTCTTCATGGTGTAGTGAGTTAGGCCATCTTAATCACCGTAAATGAATAGTTAAGACTTAGTGAATAAATCAGAGGCAGACAAGGAGACATGGAGCAGGCAGCCATTCAACAGATGCAGTTTTGGCAAGAATTTAATGTTCAGTCCAGACAAGGCATCCCCAACACAATTGATAAAGAAAAGACAAGATCTCTACCACAAACTTTTAATACAGCAGCAACAATCCTGTGGATATTTTTCAGGCACGTGCAGACAAAAGTATTTATCCCTCATCCCTCCTGCAGCCTTGAATAACGGCTCTCTCACTGCTAGCACATGAATCATGCATGAGTCCCATCACATTTACCAAGCGTGACTTAGCATTGTGTGACTGCAAACAGGGTAAATAGATGAATGCAGTTATGTGGGCAGAGTCACAGTGAATCCACGTGAGGATATTGTGACTGTAATAGCAACCCAAAATACAGCACGGTTTATTCTGATCCAGAACTCAGATCAGAATAAGACTGTGGCGCCTGGGCTCAGGCCTGTATTTTACTGAGCTAATGAAGGAGTTACGTCTGCTGCCAATATTGTCCCACCCATGTAGGAAGAGGAATTCCTTGGAAAGCTGACATCTTTTTGTTTTAGACTTTAATCAGAGCCCAGGCACAGCTTGTCAGTCCAGATTGTAAGATTTTGGGGGGAAGGAGGAGGAGGAGGAGGAGGAGGAGGGACAGCCAGGTATGGAATAGCTCATGGTATATTGTACATGTGGAGCTCTAGGTCATAATAACGTGTGTTGGGAAGATAGTCAAAGGACGCTTCTGCATGGATTTCTTTCCCATCTCCAACCGCTGCAAAATATTTCAACGCTGGCCATGCAAACATCTTCGCTCCTGCTCAAAATGATGAGATCAGAGCTCTCACCAGCTGAGCGACGCAGGAGAGCCAGAACTGGCATTCTGCCAGTGGCCCATTTTCGGAGCACGATAGCTCCTGAAGCAACACTGTTCTAGACAGAAAGAGGACAATCAAATTGCTTGAAGGCATTTCTGTTTTATCTACACCAGCTCTGGCTGGGTGGTGGCCATGTCCCTCCAAACCAGCTCTGTCCCCCCGCCTCCCTCCCATCAGTTTCTTCCATGTGATCCCTTTTTTTTTTTTTTGGCTACAGAGAGCAAGGAAAGAACATGATGTTTTCTGCATGCAAAGCATTCGCCCTCTTCCCTTGAGCTATACACCATCCTTAAATACGCAGCTCCCCCTGTAATATGACACGAAATAGCTTCTCAAGACAATTCAGTGGCTCTTGAAAGTCACCGGGCCATCCCTGTTCTCGAGGAAACAGCAAATCTTACAAAGGCGGCTTATGGCTCCCTATGGTTCAGTGGCTTAGGTACAAAACAGAGGTGGGTTCCTACCAGTTCGCACCTATTCGGTAGAACCGGTTCGTCAAATCTACTGAACCGGTTAGAAGAGGTTCCACCAGTGGACCCGGAAAGCAGGCCACACCTACAGAAGAGGTTCCAAACTTTTTTGAAACCCATCACTGGTCCTTGGATATGATTATTCTACACTATCATGCTCATATTTATAAAATTCAGTGCCTCTGTGAAAGGGAAGGATGACTACTGCGTTTGTGGTGCAATCAGAACATCGTGTGTGTTGAAGTTGTTTTAACGCAAACCAAAGATGCCTTTTAAAAAACAAGTTTACATCATATTCTTATGCATGCCAGTGCTGTGTGTGAGGTAATTTAAGGTGGTTCTGACAAGTGTCGTCGGCATCTTCATATCCGGTCACATGGGCGGCAAGCCACTCCCATCCAGTCACATGGGGTGGCAAGCCACGCCCACAAAGGAGGCCACACCCACAGAGTAGGTTCGAACAATTTTTGAAACCCACCACTGGTACAAAAGCATCGGCCAGGTATAACTGAGCAAGAGTACTTGGAGGATCATATGCCCTCTGCATAATGAAGCAGAGCTAACTGTAAGGCAGCACAATACTCTAAAAGGCAGAACCATCCCATCTTCGTGCTCTCTTTCTTGTGGGCATTTGCAACGGTCAAGTTGTGAATGTGACGCTGCTGTGCTGGACTGTTTCAAGTCATTGGCTCACAGGTGTGTGGAAAACCCACACTCTGCTGCTTTGGGTCATACATTGTGAGTTGGCAAGGAAACAATTGCAAGCCAAGAGAGGAAAGAAACTGGATAGCATGCTGGACTACAAAGAGCTGAGGTGGCGCAGTGGTTAGGGTGCAGTACTGCAGGCCACTTCAGCTGACTGTTATCTGCAGTTCAGCGGTTCTAATCTCACCGGCTCAAGGTTGACTCAGCCTTCCATCCTTCCGAGGTGGGTAAAATGAGGACCCGGATTGTGGGGGCGATATGCTGACTCTGTAAACCGCTTAGAGAGGGCTGAAAGCCCTATGAAGCGGTATATAAGTCTAACTGCTATTGCTATTGCTAAGTTCTGCCCCCTTTTTTAGTTCTCCTGGCCGTCCATGATGCTCTCTACCTCACCCACCCACCCACCCACCCCAATCAGTGATTACACTTCATGGTACTTAGGAAGGGGGGGTGTGGAGTGGTGGAATACGTATTGCTAATATATTTATAGGATTTGCAAGGTTTTTAAAAAGAATTCGCTGACTAATTGTAAATAAGAACTTGAATATTTCCCCCTCCCCCATTGCTTGAGTAGATGGTCTTATCAATGTAAGTAAGGGTACAGGTTCCCCTCGCACATATGTGCTAATATCGTTCCTGACTCTAGGGGGCGGTGCTTATCTCCGTTTCAAAGCCAAAGAGCCTGTGCTGTCCGAAGAAGTCTCCGTGATCATGTGGCCAGCATGACAAAAGGCTGAAGGTGCACGGAACGCTGTTACCTTCCCACCAAAGGTGGTCCCTATTTTTCTACTTGCATTTTTACATGCTTTCGAACTCCTAGGTTGGCAGAAGCCGGGACAAGTCACGGGAGCTCACTCCATTATGCGGCACCAGGGATTTGAACTGCCAAACTGCTGACCTTTCTGATTGGCAAGCTCAGCTGTGACTAATGTGTGGAGCTGAGTAGCTAAGTGCAAAAGAAGCCAGTCTTAATTTCAGCAGGTGCTAAATTCATTCTCTTCTCTGTGATTCACAGTACAGGGCCTCATCCATTTTGGTTTTCCAGTATAGTGTAGCTAGTCCTCTTTTAACCTGGCCAGGTCTTCTGCCCTGCAGGGGTGGGTTTCTCGGCCCGTTCCAACCGGTTCAGTTGGAACAGGGCCGGCGGCGTCCTCGTGCACACGCGCGGTGCATGCATGCGTACTAGCGTCTGCGTGACGCTCCAGCTGCTCCTGAACGATCGCGCAGGCGCTGTATGCATCCTGCACATGCGTGGAAGTGCAGAACTCGTCAAAACCGGGTAAAGACCGTGGGCGGGCGGGCGGCCCCTTCGCCGTTTCCGGAAGTTACTTATTTCCGGGTTCGGTGACCAACCGGTTCGCAGGGACCGCCGCGAACCGGTTGAAACCCACCCCAGCTGCCCTGGATATCCCATCTTCTGTCTCTGTAGCAATGGTGGGTTTCAAAAAATTTTGGAACTTCTTCTGTAGGTGTGGCCTGCTTTCCGAGTCCACTGGTGGAACCTCTTCTAACTGGTTTGGTAGATTTGATGAACCGGTTCGACCGAATAGGTGCGAACTGGTAGGAACCCACCTCTGCTGTGTAGCCAATCCCGACTTTCTGACCCATCTGTTTCCGGTTTTTTTCCAGGTCTCAAGCAAGTGCCTAAGGAAATCTCACCAGACACCACATTACTAGATCTGCAAAACAACCACATTACGGAGCTGCGCAAAGATGACTTTAAAGGGCTCTTTCGCCTCTATGTATGTACTGCCAAAGACCCCCCTCTCCACTTCTGATGGATATAAGCAGGACAGGAGAACCTAGTTGGGTCCACTTTGAATACACAGTCGCTACCCTCAGGTGTAGAATGAAAATCTATTTGTTCTGCCAGGACTGGATCCTGGAACACTCAACTTCTGAACATGAATGGCCTTCAATATTTCCAACCTCAAAGAGGGGAGGAATGGGAAGAAGAGGGGAAGGTTAAAGGGGAGGAAGGGGAAGGAGAGAAGGGGAAGGAGAGGAGGAAGGAAGGAAGGAGAGAAGAAAGAGAATCAAGGGGGTAGGAAGGAGGGAGGGAAGGAGGGAAGCAAGGAGGGAAGGAAGGAGGGAAGGAAGGAGAGAAGGAGAGAAGAAAGGGAAGGAAGGAGGGAATGTAGGAGAGAAGGAAGGGGGGAAGGAAGGAGGAAAGGAAGGGGGAAAGGAAGGAGAGAAGGAGAAAAGAAAGGAGGGAAGGAAGGAAGGAAGGAGGGAAGGAAGAAGGGAAGGAGAGAAGGAGGGAAGGGGAAGGAGGGAGGGAAGGAAGGGGAGTAGGAGAGAAGAGATGAGGGAAGGAAAGAGGGAGGGAGGGAAGAAGAAGTAGGACCGTTGTAAGATAAGATGGATCTATGGGATGTTAAGAAAGCAATCTTCAAGTATATTGTCAACTGTAGGGAAAAATTGTTATAAATACATATTATTAATAACAGTTATGAGATCATATAATTGTGAATGTATATAAGTAATTGATAAAATAAAAATCTTTTTAAAAAAATATTTCCAACCTCCACTTCTCTCAAACCCCTGGGATTAAAACACAGGAACTCTGGGCTTATGCTTCCCGGAAATCCCAAGCCACTGGCTGTATTCTTTATCATGATATTCTGCTAAAAGATTTCTGGAGGTCTCACTCCAGTCCCCAAATTGTATTTTGAAGTGCAAGCAATTGCATCGACCTTATTTATAATGTTGCTTCTTTCTTTATATGTTACCTTCTGCAAGCGGATTTGAAAAGTGTGCAGATATCTTATTTGTACCAATAGGAGTCTGACATTTAATTTCTCTGCAAGACTTCCTCACAAATTTCTCTAGCTCTGCAAGACTTAGTCGCCAGGATAATAATGGATTCTACCTTCTTACATCTATGTAAGAAGCATGTGCTTCAATGCTGCTCACATGTCATCTCTTTCTATGACTCTACCCACAGGCCTTGGTATTGGTGAACAATAAGATCTCCAAGATCCATCCGAAAGCTTTTAGTCCTCTGATTAAGCTGCAGAAGCTCTACATCTCCAAGAACAACTTGGTGGAGATTCCACCTAACCTGCCCAACTCCTTGGTGGAACTCCGGATCCATGAGAACAAAATCAAGAAGATCCCAAAGGCCGTGTTCAATGGGCTCCAGAACATGAATTGCATTGGTGAGGCATCAAACCGTTTCCCACTTTTCTTTCCCCAAGTCATGCTTTGTATTTGCTGCTTTTTCTTTAGAAACATGGGACACAGACCCCGGTGAATGGTTCTTTAAAAGGCAGAAAACTGCATCCAGATTTCAGATTTAGTTTATTTGTATGCTGCCCTTCTCCGGGAGGGACTCAGGGCGGCGAACAACTCAAAGGGGGAAAAGGGAACATAAAACACAATACACGTGATTAAAATACACAAGAGTCATGCAGCCATACAAGTCGAGAGGGGAGGGGAACTCATCAACCCCAGGCCTGCTGGCACAGCCAGGTTTTGACAGCTTCTCGGAAGGCCTGAAGAGAGGTGAGGGTCCGAATCTCCACGGGGAGTTCGTTCCAAAGGGCCGGAGCTGCCACAGAGAAGGCCTTCCCCCCGGGTAGTAGCCAGGTGGCATTGGCTGGTGGACGGAACCTGGAGGAGGCCGACCCTGTGTGATCTAACGGGTCTTTGGGAGGTAATTGGCAGCAGGCGGTCTCTCAAGTACACCCAATATTGTGTGGCATATTGGTTAGTTCTTAAAATAAATATGGTTAATATCAAACAAGACTAGACCAAAAGGCCACTGCAGCTCTGTGTCCCCAATGTTGCCCAATATTTTGGAAATGCAAATATGCATTAACAATTTATTCAGTAGTTAGCCAGTCAACCTATATTTTTGAGTTTATTTGCCTTCCTGGCAAACATTTTCATAACCATCTTCCCCTGCATAAATACATACTGTAGCATGGAGAGAGGAAGGGAGGTAGGGAGGGAGATTGTTCATGTGAACATATGAACAAATTTTAAAAAATCAAGAAGAGAGGGCTCGAAAAATTCTTTTTTTCCTCTTCCCAAAGAATTGCAAATTTGCAAGCCAGCAATTTGGGAGGAATAAATTAAGTTTGGGGTTCAGATGAAGTTTCAGAGTGTTCATTTCTGGTTTATTTAGTTACTTAGGAACAAAGCATGAGTGGCAATCTGCGTATACTTTTCTTCTTCACTGCGTTCATTAAGTATGCTTAAGAATTGATTAAAGCACAATCCACCAAAAGTTGAGTATTTCCACCTCAAGACTTGACTACTGTAACGCGCTCTACATGGGGCTGCCGCTGAAAAGCGTTCGGAGACTACAGTTGGTCCAGAATGCAGCCGCGCGAGCGATATTGGGTGTACCAAGATACACCCACGTTACACCTATCCTTCGCGAGCTACACTGGCTCCCGATCGGTTTCCGAACGCACTTCAAGGTGCTGGTTATCACCTTTAAAACCCTACATGGCTTAGGACCTGGATATCTACGGGACCGTCTTCTGCCACATACCTCCCAGTGTCCGATAAGATCTCACAGGATAGGCCTTCTCTGGGTGCCGTCAACTAGACAATGTCGTTTGGCGGCTCCTCGGGGGAGGGCCTTCTCTGTAGCTGCCCCGGCCCTATGAAACGATCTACCCCCAGAGATCCGCACCCTCCCCACTCTCTCGGCCTTCCGAAAGTCTATTAAGACCTGGCTTTTCCGGCAGGCCTGGGGCTGTTGACCTCTTAAATGAGGTCCAGCCCCACTAAGGTTGAGTGCATGTTGTGCCTTTTTAACTGCCTTGTCTCTCTATTTTTTAAATTTTTAGTATTCTTTTAAATTGTTTTTTTTTTATGTAAGCCGCTCGGAGTCCTTCGGGATTGGGTGCCATATAAATTTATTAAACATTAACATTAACATTAGAAAGTCAAATATATTCACAAAATTATTCTACTGGCTCCTGGATCAGCTTTGGAAAACTTCTAAAATTTCAGAGTATCTTAAGCTGAGGAGTTCTCTCACCTCCCACAAATTTGACTCATTCAAAATATCATCTCATAATCAACAATATCCATTATCTCTTTCAAAACCCCATCAAGATTTTTAGGGCCTTTCCCTGTTGCAGTGTTTATTTGCTATCTGCTCACCAGAGGTGGGTTCAGGTTTCAGGTTTCGTTTTATTTATATGCCGCCCTATTCCCAGCGGGACTCAGGGCGGCTCACAAACCCAAGAGGGGAAGGGAAACACAAGAACTACAAACACAAGCATTTAAAATAACCAACAGACACACAATCGAGAGGGGAAGGGAACTCATCGACCCCAGGCCTGCCGACACAGCCAGGTTTTAATGGCTTTTCAGAAGGTCTGGAGAGAGGTGAGGGTCCGAATCTCCGCGGGGAGTTCGTTCCAAAGGGCCGGCGCTGCTACAGAGAAGGCCCTCCCCCGGGTAGTAGCCAGATGACATTGGCTAGTAGACGGAACCCAGAGGAGGCCAACCCTGTGTGATCTAATGGGTCTTTGGGAGGTAATTGGCAGCAGGCGGTCTCTCAAGTACCCAGGTCCAATACCATGAAGGGCTTTATAAGTGACGACTAGCACCTTGAAGCGTATCCGGAGACCAATCGGTAACCAGTGCAGCCCCTACCAGTTCGCACCTATTCGGTAGAACCGGTTCATCAAATCTACCGAACCTGTTAGAAGAGGTTCCACCAGTGGACCTGGAAAGCAGGACACACCTACAGAAGAGGTTCCAAAATTTTTTGAAATCCACCACTGCTGCTCACCCTTAAGTTGGCCAAAACTGCCCCAGCAGTAAATTTATGTTCCCACTCCCTTTGCTAATCCCTATCCTGCATGTATTGCATCAACTCAAAATCTGCTCCAAAGGATATTGCCCTAAATACACATCTGCAGTTTGTGATTGATCAAGGGATTGATCCAACCCTCCAGCACTCTTGTCAACAGGCAGGGAAAACATCTGTCAGTCTCAGCACAGCAGCAGGAACAAGATGGGTGTGACATCAGGAGTCCTTTAGTCATCGCTAGGCTACCTTGTATACCCCTCCTTTCCACATGCCTTTCAGGTGTAACTCAAGCTGAATTACAAGTTTAAAAAAGAACACAAATAAGAAACACAAAGGGAAGTGAGTCACTTTTAGCATTTCCTGTGAGAGTGTGGGCCACCATTGCAGCCTTGTATGAATCCAGCAAGGTTACAACAACAGAGACAGTTCTTAGAACAATACCAGATGAACGGTCTATCCTTGTAATGCAAATTTGCTGAACTACCCACACCAAGGGTGTCAAACTCAATGGGATTCAGCCAGTTCGCACCTATTCAGGAGAACCGGATGGTAACTTTCTAAGCAGTTCGGAGAACCGGTTCTTGGAAGAAATCTCCTTTTGTTTTTTTCCCACTTTACAGGGCTAATCCTGTAAGGAACGCAGGAAGGAAACATTCTGGTGTTGTTTCTAGCCTCATCTTTATTGCCATGCTTACAGAAACTGCCTCTCCGGTTAACCCTTATTACCATTGTAACAGCTAAGGCGAAGCGCCCATCGACCTGAGTGACTTTGAGTTGGCCACGCCCACCAAGTCACATGACCACCGAGCCCCACCTACCCAGATGGTCATTAGGGCAGAGAACCGGTTGTTAAATTATTTGAATCCCACCACTGCTCAAGGCCCATGGAGCCGCCCTGGAAACAGCAAAGGACTGGCCCATGGTACCTCTGCCAGCGAAAACAGAGCTTGATTGTGCTGGCAAAGGGCTGCAGGAGGCCGTTGTGGCTGAAAATTGGGAGGGGGGGTGGCTGGGCTCCTTTTTCGCTGGCAGAGGGCTAGTAAAACAAATGCAAAGCAAAGCAAAGCAAAAGGAGAAATGTTTCCAGTTTTGCATTTGAGCATCCAAGAAGGGACGGGGAAAGGAGAAAGGGAAAGAGGAGAGGGAAAGAAAAAGAAGGGAAGATGGGAAGAGAGCAAGAAAGGAAAAAATAAGAAAAGGTAGAAGAAAGAAGAATGAAGAGGGAAGAGAAAAGAAAAGAAAAGGAAGGAAGGAAGGAAGGAAGGAAGGAAGGAAGGAAGGAAGGAAGGAAGGAGATTATAATGAGAGGGAGGGAGGGTCTGAAGGAAAACCTGCCTTAGCACTTGGCCAACACAGGTGCCCCCGACACAAGTGACGTTGAATTGTCAATGCCCCCCACCCCAAGGTCAAAATTGAGCCAAGGTGGCGCAGTGGTTAAATGCAGCACTGCAGGCTACTGCTAGATCAGCAGGTCAGCGGTTCAAATCTCACCGGCTCAGGGTTGACTCAGCCTTCCATCCTTCCGAGGTGGGTAAAATGAGGACCCAGATTGTTGGGGGCAATATGCTGACACTCTGTAAACCGCTTAGAGAGGCCTGAAAGGCCTATGAAGCGGTATATAAGTCTACTGCTATTGCTATTGCTAAAATTCAACCCTGATGCAGCCCTCAATGAAATCGACTTTGACACCCCTGATTTACACAGTCAATAGCCTCTACACTCTCCACAAGCATCAGACTCCAGGGCCCAAAATCAGTCAAAGCTAAGCTAGACATCTGAAATCAGCACAACTAGCTTAGTACCTTTATATACTGGGATGAAGACCCCCTTAAACAGTTGACTGCCCTCTGTGAAGACAGGAAATAGACACCAATTCTTATCCATCCCAATGATTTAATTCCAGCTTTCTCCCTTTCCCATTGTGTCTAGGGAGATTCTCAGTCATCCAGGCCACGGTTGCCCCAATGATGCTTTTCAAAAGGCAATTGGATCTTCTTCTTCTTCTTCTTCTTCTTCTTCTTCTTCTTCTTCTTCTTCTTCTTCTTCTTCTTCTTCTTCTTCTTCTTCTTCTTCTTCTTCTTCTTCTTCTCCTTCTTCTCCTCCTTCTCCTTCTCCTTCTCCTTCTCCTTCTCCTTCTCCTTCTCCTTCTCCTTCTCCTTCTCCTTCTCCTTCTCCTTCTCCTTCTCCTTCTCCTTCTCCTTCTCCTTCTCCTTCTCCTTCTCCTTCTCCTTCTCCTTCTCCTTCTCCTTCTCCTTCTTCTTCTTCTTCTTCTTCTTCTTCTTCTTCTTCTTCTTGTTTTTGGCTGGAAAACATTTTGCTTCTTACCCTAGAAGCTCCTTCAGAACTATTTCGAAATATTTTGCTTTATGCTTCTCGAAGTTTTCGAAGCTAACTCTTGGCATTTGACATAATTGACATTTCTGTCCTGGGAAACTCTTGCTCCCAATGTAACTCCCACATCACATTCGCTTCCGAAAGTAATATGGTCTCCCCTATAGATCTGGATCAACCATATCTAGGGTGTGTCCATGTAGTTTTCTTTGCGGTGATAAGTAAAATAACTCTGTCCTGTCTATAGGCAAATGGTGGCAGAAAAAGGAGACTGGGGACTTGAAAAGAGGGGGGGGAAATCCATCATGAATTTGAAGTACCCAGATGGCACTTCTGTGCTCATTCTCACTACTACTGCTGACCTGAGGGGTGGTGAAATGCAGTGGATGATATACAACTTGAGACTGTAGTTGGACAGAATCAGAATAACAGGGTAACACTACATTAAAATTAAGGACAATTTAAGACTGCCGTGTCTCACACATGGGCCAGGGTAGAAAATGATGGTAATATCAGCAGGATAAGGAGGGGTGTGTGTGTGTGTGTGTGTGTGTGTGTGTGTGTGTGTGTGTCATTTATCAAAAAACAATTGTATCATAGTTCAATGCATCTGATTTATTACAACTGCAAGACCACTTGTAGAAAAATGCCCAAATTGCTCCACCAATAAATTTGTTTAAAACTGCAAATGATTCAGCATAGAATCAAATATGCATATCTTATTCTGTTAACATCACCATCGCATTTAGCGAACATTTAATTGCTTTTTTCCATAAGCTTTGAGAGTGGAACTGCGTGTTTCAGGCAAGCAAGTACAATTTGCTTTTTCCAAGAAGGGGGGGAAAAAATGGGTTCAAGACAGGGTAATTTGGAGCTGAGTTGGCAGAGGGTGGGAGGAGATGGGCCTTACTAATCCATGATCAAATGGAAACAGATTGTACTTTTTGGCTCCTAAAGATTGATCACGATGTGTAGTATGTGTCTCACCCTGTTTGTAACCCTTTGCATTCATTCTTCCTTTACATAGCTACCTTAGAGAGAAAAGGAGGGCACATAGATAAATTATTTAAGATATGCCACAAGTTGCGGAAGAGGGCTTGGTTGATTTTATTCATCTGTTTATTTAGCGTATGGCAAATAGCAATAGCAATAGCAGTTAGACTTATATACTGCTTCATAGGGCTTTCAGCCCTCTCTAAGCGGTTTACAGAGTCAGCATATCACCCCCACAGTCTGGGTCCTCATTTCACCCACCTCGGAAGGATGGAAGGCTGAGTCAACCCTGAGCCGGTGAGATTTGAACCGCTGAACTGCAGAGAACAGTCAGCTGAAGTGGCTGCAGTACAGCACTCTAACCACTGCGCCGCCTCGGCTCTAAATACATGGACTTATGATAAAGTAGGACGTAAAGTGAGATTTGCACATTAAGTGTGAAAACTACTGGGTCAGGCTGGACAGCCTCTCGGGGCCCCTTTATTTCTATATTAGAAAGCCACATAGACAGAGTTGCAGCTTGCAAAAGAACAGGAAGCAAGTGCCTAACCACAAGGTGTTCTAGCCAACGTCCCTATGTCAAAAACCTATGTCAAAAGTCCAAACCACAAGGTTCAATTAAAGTTCGTTAATGACACGTACTCCATAAACAAAAGGAGAAGTAAGACCCCATCTCCTTATAAGGCTTTCTCCTCAAGGTAACCACTAAGAGTTAAGTGTTTCCGTGTTGCAATGCTTTTGAGAATGTATAAGAACACGTGCTTCGATAATGAAGGTGGTTCAGAACTGGCAATGCTAAGCCATGGGCTCGCTTTTCTGAACCTGGCTGCCAAATAAACTTTTCCTAGGGAAGGAAGGAGAGAAGGAGAGAAGAAAGGAGGGAAGGAGAAAAGAAAGGAGGGAAGGAAGGAAGGGGGGAAGGAAGGAGGGAAGGAGAGAAGGAGGGAAGGGGAAGGAAGGAGGGAAGGAAGGGGAGTAGGAGAGAAGAAACGAAGGAAGGAAAGAGGGAGGGAGGGAGGGAAGAAGAAGTAGGACCGTTGTAAGATAAGATGGATCTATGGGATGTTAAAAAAGCAATCTTCAAGTATATTGTCAACAGTAGGGAAAAATTGTTATAAATACATATTATTAATAACAGTTATGAGATCATATAATTGTGAATGTATATATGAAATTGATATAATAATAATAATAATAATAATAATAATAATAAGCAAAAAAAAAACTTTTCCTGTATCCTGAGAAGTCTAAAGCCTGTCATTTTCTGCAACAATAGTAGTTAAAATATTAATATCCAGTACACCCAGCTGTTCAAGGACAGGATGGTCTATGTTGAAAAAAAAATAAGACATTAGGCTGGTGTAAGGTTTTGATGGACATTCGGACACAATGTGATGGATATTTTGTCAAGGAGCATCATAGTCACACTGAGGGATGGAGACAAGACCCCACTTAAACAATGAGTTCTGGCAAAACCCATGTTGGCTACAGATCCTGTTCGGAGTTAACCAATGCTGGCGGGGAAGGTCAAATCCTGGCACCTTTTGTGTAGGGCCGTCTACGTATCTGCCTGGATCTGGGCGTTCAGCAGCCTCTTTGGTTTTCCACAGTGTGTTGATGTCAAGAGCCGAGGTGGCGCAGTGGTTAGAGTGCTGTACTGCAGCCACTTCAGCTGACTGTTATCTGCAGTTCAGTGGTTCAAATCTCACCGGCTCAGGGTTGACTCAGCCTTCCATCCTTCCGAGGTGGGTAAAATGAGGACCCAGATTATGGGGACGATATGCTGACTCTGTAAACCGCTTAGAGAGGGCTGAAAGCCCTATGAAGCGGTATATAAGTCTAACTGCTATTGCTATTGCTATTTTTAGACAGCTGTTGAGCGAGGGCCAGTGGGGGCTTCCTATTGGCTTCCTGCCAATTGATAGATGAGGAAGATCAGCGTGGACAGGAAGAAGTGGGTTTCTCATAATTTTCTTCCACTCCTTCTGCCATGTATATAGAGAACCAGGAGTTCTATAAAGATGTCAGATGGCTCGGTTAATCTGGATCTGATGAAGCCGAACACTGTTTGTTCTAATATGAAACTTACTTCTTTTTGCAGAGATGGGTGGGAACCCTCTGGAGAACAGTGGATTTGAACCCGGAGCCTTTGACGGCCTAAAATTGAACTACCTGAGGATCTCAGAAGCAAAGCTCACTGGTGTACCCAAAGGTGAGATCTTCTCCATCTTCTCTCTTCTCCATATCTACCTCTTAATAAAATTCAGGGCTACGGCTTCTCTCAGCTTTTAATCCTAGTACAGGGGTGGGTTTCGACCGGTTCGCACCGGTCCCTGCGATACGGTTGGTCGCCAAACCCGGAAGTAAGTAACTTCCAGGAACGGCGAAGGCCCCCCCCACGCCCGCGCGCGCCCGTACACCCGCGCCCGCTTCTTACCCTGTTTTTATGAATTCTGCGCTTTCCACGCATGCGCAGAACGCCTGCGCGATCCTCCAGGAGCAGCTGGAGCATCGCGCAGACGCTAGTACGCATGCGTGCGTGCGTGCGCGCGCGAGGACGCCGCCAGCCTCGTTCCAACCGATCCGGTTGGAACGGGGCGAGAAACCCACCCCTGTCCTAGTAGTAGTGCAGATGTCAGAGTTCCAAGTAATAGACCCAACGAAATCAAAGCTCTGAGGCCTGGGGTGTCAGGCCTGCAGCTGTTCCTTTAAGAATCTTTGGCCTGCCACATTCTCATTAAGGGTGGGGGGAATAGCAAGGGGTAGAATGTGTTGTTTTCAAAATAAAAAATTCCTTTCTAGAAGCTCAAGGTCATCTTTTGTCTCCGCACCTTTGCACCTGACCAGAAGCAGCTGGGTGTGGATGCCAGCGTGGAAGAAGAAGATTGGACCATGTGATGGATTATGAGTGTGGGGACAAGATCATGAACTTTTAACTGGGTGGGATTCTGATGTAATTTCCAGTATTGGGATTTCATAGCATAATGCCAAGATGTCTGATTTATTAAATTGGAACTTTAAGGATCGTTTTGCCTTGGACTCTGATTTAATTTTACATGATACTTGGAACTCTGACATGGGGTTTCCTCAAAGTAAAATTTTATTAGGAATGCCATCTTGGCACAGCTGGTGAAAAGCGACTCTGAAGGACCCGAGGTTTTCTCCACCCAAAGTTGATGTCCCCCCAGGTCATATATCCATCATATGGCCTAATCAGGTCACAATCCTCCTCCAGCTGTCTTTGGTCCACGCCTTCCAAGCACCTGGTGGGGATGTCCTTGGTTCCCACAGGAAAGAATGTGATTTTGGCTCTGTCTCCCCCTTTACATTCCCACAGCTGCCACTGGCCTTGCTGTGGCAGCCCTAAAATTTCCAAAATGATCTCAGGGTTAACAGCGGAACTATTTTGCTTTTTCAAAGAATACTGAGAGGAACCAGCTGAATTCAGGAACGCAACAGTGACTCAGGAGGGAGACCATATTTTTTTAAAAAAAAAATAAGACACAGAGTTCTTTATTTTCCCATATCCTTCCCCTAGAACTCTAGTCTCTTCACCCCAAAATCCATATTTCCTTTTCCTGCAATCAATGTTCCCTCTAATTTTTTTTCAGTGTGAGCAGAAAAGTATAGTGTTTGAGCGGCATATTTTCATGCCTGAGCACCTGAATTTTTTTCACAGATGTCACCTAAGACAAATAACGAAATCAGTATTATTTGAAACTCAAAGTTATGTTTATTCAAGGTACCCTCTTAATTAAAAGTGTTATATAATATCAGTTTCACTTAACAACGCTCCTGCTTAGCAACCAAAATGTTGGCTCAGAAAGTCTGGCATTTGAAGCACGCAAGTCTTAAAGCTGTTGTTACAAGATCCTTGCTTTAGGGATAGTTCCATCTCCTTCCAGACTCTGTGTCTTTCCTCGGGGATCCGAACCTTTTCGTAAATGCTAAACAGAAATGGAATTCTTCTCCTCTAAAGGAAAAATTCTGCTTTTCTGTAGACCAGCCCAAATGTTGTGGCCTCAGAACATTTCAGAATGCATTATAGGCAGTCCTCGACTCACGACTACAATCGAGCCCAAGATTTCCGTTGCTAAGTGAGACATTTGTTAAGCAAATTTTACGACCTTTCTTGCCACAGTTGTTAAGCGAATCAGTGCAGTTGATAATTTAGCAACGTGGTTGTTGAGTGAATCTTCCCCGTTGATCTTGCTTGCCAAAAGGTCACAAAAGGGGATCACATGAGCCTGGGACACAGCAATGGTCATAAATATGAACCAGTTGCCAAGCGTCTGAATATCGATCACATGATCACGGGGATGCTGCAAAGGTGGTAACTGTGGAAAATGGTCATCATATTCATTAAGATCTTACTAGATTCCTGCGGTTGGGTTAATATTATAACCAGATCATCCGCAAAGGCACATACTCTATATTCTTGCTGCCTAATCTTAATTCCCTTTAGGCCCTCCAAGCCCCGTATTTTATTCAACAATATTTCCAAAGTTATAATAAACAATAATGGGGACAAGGGACAACCCTGTCCTGTACCTTTTTCAATTTGAAAAGAATCTGTTAAACTTCCATTAACTATAATTTGAGCTGTTTGCTCTTGATATATTGCTTTAATTGATTGTAAGAAACGTTTTCCTATTTGCATTTATGCAGTGTTTTCAACAGGAATTGCCAGTTAACTTGATCAAAGACTTTCTCAGCATCCAGAAATATGAGCGCAGCAGGAATTTGGTTATTCTTTCCCAAATATTCTAGTGCATTAACGATTAATCTTACGTTACTTCTTATTTGTCTCCCTTGAATAAAACTTGTCTGATCATTATGAATCAATTGTTGAATAACCAACATTAACCTATTTGCTAGTATTTTAGTAAAGATTTTATAATCTACATTAAGTAGTGAAATGGTCATAAGCCACTTTTTTTCAGTGCCATTGTAACTTTGAACGGTCACTAAGTGAATTGTCGTAAGTCAAGGACTACTTGTATTGCCATATCCCATTTTATTTCATTTGCAGCATCAATCTCAGTTCAAAACGTTCGTGGCAGGGCAGGGTTCATTCAATAAAACAAGCTTCTTTGGTTAATGATGATTCAATGCTATACATGAACTCGGGCCCTTGAGTTAAGCCAGGGAACTATAAAAGTCGGCTAACCATTGTTGGTCCATTGCAAGAGCCGAGGTGGCGCAGTGGTTAAATGCAGCACTGCAGGCTACTTCAGCTGACTGCAGTTCTGCAGTTCGGCTGTTCAAATCTCACCGGCTCAGGGTTGACTCAGCTTTCCATCCTTCTGAGATGGGTAAAATGAGGACCCGGATTGTTGTTGGGGGCAATATGCTGGCTCTGTAAACCGCTTAGAGAGGGCTGAAAGCCCCATGAAGTGGTATATAAGTCTAACTGCTTTTGCTATTGCTATTGCGTAAATATAACTTTTCTCCTCTTATTGTTGCATTACCTGTTTTGAAGCACTGTAGATTGCTGTGGATTTTCACAAAGCTAACATTATCCTATTCTTCTCTTCCAACCAGACCTTCCTGAAACCTTAACCGAGCTACATCTGGACCACAATAAGATCCAAGCAATTGAATTAGAGGATCTGATCCGCTACTCCAAAATCTACAGGTAGTGTGAATAGGAAAGTCATTCTTGAAGAGCTTGCCGTGATTGGGCAGATGAAATTTGGGGCAAAAAGTAGGAAAGTCACTCATTTCCTTAGGGTATGGCAGAGGAGCTGCGTTCAAGCCATTGGAAAATATATCCAATCCAACTTCTGTGTTTGTGTTTGTTTGAGAGTGAGTGAGTGAGTAAGAGAGGGATCCAACTTCTCTCTCTGTGTGTGTCTGTTTGAGAGGTGGGGGAGGGAGGGAGAGAGGGAGGAAGGAGGGGGAGGGAGAAGAAAAAGAATGAAGGAAAACTTATTTCGCAAAGGAGAAAAAATGCTGTCACTTTAAATCGTAACTGAGCATGCCTGGCTGTGGAATTCTGGGAGTTGAATTCCACAAGTCTAAAAAAAATTGAAACCCCTGTGTCAGTGCCTCACCAGCCATAAACCTCACCGCACGTCACTGGTTCAGAGTGAACATATATTAAGGTTTTGTTTTTTTAATGGAAGGAATGTGTCTCTTTTACTGGTCATCCTCACGAAACTTTTGATACAGCTTTTAGTTCCCCTAGAGATGCAATTCTTAGTATGATGAAACAGTAATATATTTTGTCTCTGGCCTTGAATCTTTTTTTGCATTTCCTGTTCCTCTGACCTTGTAAATTCCAAGGTCTTTGCAGGGAATCACTTCGTGTTGATCACAAAATGCCATATATGGAGTTAGAAGGACCAAAGGAGGAGATCCATTTTATTACCAGTTCGCAACCCATGTGCGATGCTCACTTTGCTCTCGTGTGTGCGCTGTTCAATGGAAATTGTTCTGTGCGCTTGTGCAGAACAATTTACAGTGAAAAGCACTCTCGCAGTCACTAAAATCTAACATGGCAGAGACATCAGCGGCGGCAAGGGAACTGGTTCGGGGGCATGCCAGGCCTGGGTCGCTGCCGGTTCTGCGACCCAGCTCTGAATTTCACTACCGGTTTGGCCGAACCAGGCCGAACTGGAAGCAACCCACTTTTGGCCCATTGAAGTTTTAATCTTTGTGCATATAGAAGCAAAGTTGTTCCATCTCTTCCATAACTTGGTAACTGACAGAGAGATTCTATCTTGGAGGTTTCTGCCTAGAAGACCCCCTTCTATACTGAGAGCAATTTGCCCAGGTGCCAAGTATGGGGCCAAAGTCAACTTCCATCCTAACTAAAGCCTTCTACAAATTGTAGTTAAAACTGAGGATTTTAGATCTTCAAGAAACATGTGCTTAAAGAACAATAACTGCAAAGAGAAAACAAATGAATTCAAAACACAAAAATAGAGCATTTCACCATCCAGTGCCCCCAAAATACAAACATCCATTCATTCCCTTGTTCCTGATTTGCAATCCCTACAATTGGGCAATAAATTCTGCTTCAGCATTTAAGAGGTACATTTCTTTAAAAAAGTTTCACCAAATAAGAAAGGAGAAGAAGGGGAAGGGATAGGAGAGGAGAGGAGGGATAAGGTAAGATAGAGGAGAGGGAAGCAGTTCTATTAAAACCAAGGAGAATCCCCTTGTATAGGCAAAGATTCACTCCACTTCTCTGTTTCTAAACCAACACCTGCAACATCAATCTTCACCTACCAATGTCAGACCTCCAGACCTCCCTCTCATTTTCCTTTGTGTATGTGTGTGTCTGTGTGTGTGTGTGCCACAAAAGCACTCCTTCAGAATCTTTTAACTGGCTAAAATGTTAAAATGTCTGGGGGTTTAAAATATCCACCCAGCTCAGCTGTAGTCTCCCTAGCAACAAGCTCCTGAGAAATTTCTACTGCCACCCTCCCCCCCCCCGCGCCCTACCCCCAGGCTGTAGGTGAAAGCATTTCCATCCATGCTCCGTGATTAGTCGAGATGCGGTTTGTGACATTGCTCCTCCAAAGTAGAGAAGAACTGCGACTGTATGAGGTCATCCCAAGTAATCTTCCATGGTTCAGACTAGGGGAAGGTATTCCAAGCATGAAATGGGAGGTAGAAATATGCAGACGTAACCTACTGGCGCAGCGTGCTCGGTATGGTGTATAATTAAGTGTGACCATGTGCAATTGTGCCAGCTGGTTCCTTTCTTTTCCCCCCTGTCATGAATGACTTAAAACAGACATCGCCAAGCCGTCTAAGTTAATTGAGTGGTCTCTATATCACTAACCAAAGAAACGGATCTAAAACAATCAACGAACAAAGATGAAGGCTGGGTGTATGTATGTGATAAGCAAATTGAACGCAGCATCTCGAGTCACAGAATGGTCATGTTGAAAGAAATGTCCTTTTGGGTTCAGCTCCAAGTGGGGAAAAAGACACTGGAGACATGGAGGCTGCTTGGAAAGATGGTTTATTGGTGGACAGGACCACGTGGCTTGAGCCCTGAACAGAAAAGGTGATCACATGCTTCAATACTGATGGAGAAGAAGAGAAGGGCTGAGGAAGGGGCTTGCTAGGCTTTTATACCCTGTTCAGTCCCACCTCTCTGTTTCCTGTTCCTGTGTAAGAAATGTATTCTGACTGGTTCTTACACACCACTCCCATGGTGCCATGCAGGGGGCTACTCTCTAGGCTGTGATGAGTTCTCAGTTGCCTTGTGGTCAGTTGAGTAATATCCCTTCCCCCTACAGCTGCAGTGAGGAGAAGTCTTTATTATGTAAAGTGGGCTAGCCTGGCCATCTTAATGGCCCATTAGCTGGGGATGGGCAGAAAGCTACAGGCAACTATTCTGTCTTTTAAAACATGTTTCTTTTCACATCCAGAGAAATATTCTGCCTTTTCAATATTTCCTAGGATATTTCATTTTTCTGGGAGAGGGCTGGATGATAACTTCCCACAGTCAAATACTTGCTTTTCACCATCTTTTATTATAGAGTATAATTTCAAAGAATTGAACAGTTTCTAGGCAGGTTGACAAGACAGGCCTGGAAAAACTGGCAAAAAATCCAGTTTTCTAAATTTTTCAATAGCTTTCTGTTAATCTGACTTAGGATAGGACTTACTAACTGAAGTAAAATTTAGTTGGAGATACAGCCATATTAAGTTGTCCAGTCAGGCTCTTGAATTTTAGCCCACCCACTCCCCCAATTCACAAATTTATATTTGGAGAGCTAATGTTGTTCTAAATAACGTGGCATCGATACAATAAAGCCAGTGCTTCAACTGAGAAAGATGAGGGTGGAAAATAGGAGATGGGGGTTTTATCATACACTCTTAAGCTTAAACTAGATCTAAATATGGTTTGGCCTTTTTAAGTTGAATATATATTTCAGCCACTAGAGGGGGAAAGAGCTGTATTTGTCAGCAACTTTTTAAGGGCTGTTCTAATTCCTTTCCTTGAAGAAGCAAACTTGATCAGGAAAGCCTTTTCTAAGAATTTGCTTTCTCTGCCTCCCAAGTCCCAAGAGGCCCTTTCCTTTCATCACTTCTATTGTATAAAAACCAGACAAAGCCCAAAGGATGAAGGTCCTTGATTCAGAACTGAATCCCTCCACTTTTGATTTAATAACATCGGAAAGAATCTTTTGAGGGTTTGTTTTTAAATGTTAATAGCAGCTCAGCAGCTGGTTCCACCACAAAACCGTGGTAGACAAAAGCGCGGTCGACGAAAGCGCGTATGTGATGTCATCACAGCACGACAAAAAAGATCGAAAAATGTAAAAATAAAGCGAAAACCTTACCCTAACCCCCCCAAACCTAACCCTAAACCTAACCCTAAACCTAACCCTTAACCTAACCCTAAACCTAACCCTAAACCTAACCCTTAACCTAACGAAAAACCTAACGCTAACCCTTAACCTAACGCTAAGTGTAACGCTAACGCTCTAAACCTAACCCTAACCCTTAACTTAACCCTAACCCTAACCCTAAACCTAACCCTTACCTTTATGTGAATCAGCTTGCTGTAATTTAATTTTTATTTCAATTTTTCGATCTTTTTCGTCGCGCTGTGATGACGTCAAATGCGCGCTTTCGTCGACCGCGCTTTTGTGGAACGCGGTTTTGACGGGTCACGCAGCAGCTTGCCTGCAGTGCTAGAAAAAGGATTTAACTTTCCCTTTGGGTTGCTCCCCCATAATTGAATCACCACCCAAGGTTGTTACTGCCCCATAAGATCAAACCCAGTGCCCATTGGAGGCCCACATATTTTGCTGCACGGGGCAGTCCTAGCCTTGGGAAAGACTCAGAGAACCATGCAGGGACATGATTTATCCTCGTCTTTTGCCACACTGCTCCCCTTTGGGGACCAGCTCCTAATATTTGTCAATATTTTGGAGGAAGAAACTCAAGTTGAAGCTGTACCCAGGAAGTATGGCAGTTTTTTCGATCCAGGGGAGTCACTTACCGTACCTTAAAGCTAGCCTTATTTCATACAAAGTTGCACATCGAGCACTAATCCCTCTGGCATGCAGCTTTTGGATACGCAACTTTCTTAGTGTAAATGTGTTTTTATTTTCCATTTCCATTTTCTTACAGTCACATATATACTGTGCATAACCGGGGCCATATAACATTAAACAATAAACACAGCCATTCCTCTTGTCAGCAATACCCCCAAAAGTAAAAACCCAATGTACCTCTTCGACCCTCCATACACCCTTTCTTTCGCCCCCCTCCAACTTTCCATCTTCCCTCCATCATTCCCCTCTACCCTATTTCCCCTCCCCCTCTTCCACTCCTCTCTCCCGATACGCTCCCTCCCTTCCTTCTCCCCCTCCTCCAGTCCTCTCTCCCACCCTCTCTACCCCTCTTTCTTCTGTCCCTCTACTCCTCCCTTCGGTGTATTTCTACAATCTATTAATATATTCAGCTTGTCCTATTTTTACAGTGGAATTAAAGAGCAACAGTATACAAGTGCAGTCGTGTTACCTTAAAATCTAACACATACTATGTATCCCCCCTCCCCCCTCCCCCCTAACACCCCCCTCCCTCCCCCCCCCGACTTCCCAGAGCCCGTAAACGGTATAGATTTTTAACAAACACAGTCTACAATATATTAAGACAAAGGAAATAATAAAAAAAAGAAGTTAATAACATCTCTGCATTGAACTCAGCTTCTTCCTGTTGCGCTAGCTATGGACAGTTTAGATTATTCCTAATCTCAGGCATAGGCTATCTGTAATTTCTTAGTCCCATATTTGTTTTGTATATAGTCAATTCATTTTTTCCAGTCTCGTTTATATCTCTCATTTGAATGGTCTTTAAGATATGCCGATATTGAAGCTGAGTTTAAGGTAGAGAGTTTATTGATTTTTTTTTCTGGGGGGGGGTTTCCCCCTTTTATTTTTTAATTATTCTTTTCTTTTTTTCCTTTATTTTTTATTTTTTATTATTTTTTAACTTTTAATCTATCTGGTTTCAATATACTCCAGACTTTGCTTGATAAGGAACGATGACGGGAATGGGATCTGGGAAGTTGGAAGGGGGTCTGGGAGGGGGGGTTCATGGGGGGGAGGGGGGGAGGGTGGAAATATAGATTCAATTTTTAAAACAAGATATGCCAATATTTTACGCAACTTTCTGAGGTGGTACAGCCCTGTTTTCTAACTCAGCAACTTTAAAATGTGTGGACTAGAATTCCCAGCTTGCATTCCCTAGCCACCAAAAACACCGTGGCACAATAAATAAATAAAAAAGAAGTTTATGTTGCATTCTGTTTAAATAGGCTTTTAAACAGCACCGCCCTCCAGACCCTAGAAATGTGGAGTTTTATATCGTCACTTAAACAGCCGCCCAAATGCTTCTGCATTTCCTTCTCACATTTTTCCTTCCTGGTCCACTTATCCAATCCTTAGCTGCAGTTTGTTGTGGCGCACCGAGACTTCTGCTTGCTGCGTGAAAGAATGAGGTAGCTGGCTAGAGAGAACCAGACAGAAGATGGCAGCGTAATCATGCATTTGCTTTCTGCTTCATTTGGAAATTGAAATGTCTGTACCAGAATGCCCTAGGCTCGGACTGATTGGTCTTTGATTTCCCATTCGTCACCATCTTCATCTGTCATCTCTAATATTTAAATATATTGCCTGAGCTTTGATATGGAGTCTGTAATAGAGACAGATACATCTTTGATGGAGAAGCTGCAAAAAAAAGGACAAAAAGAAAATATAAAATCTGGCCTTCATATTTTACTTTCCTTTACTGCTCCCGTCTATAAACTTGATGCTGCTTGTAAGATGGAAATGGACTGAGTTCACACATAACCTTAAACAAGTAGGAGCCAGAGAGATAGCAATAGCAATAGCAGTTAGACTTATATACCGCTTCATAGGGCTTTCAGCCCTCTCTAAGCGGTTTACAGAGTCAGCATATCGCCCCCACAGTCTGGGTCCTCATTTCACCCACCTGGGAAGGATGGAAGGCTGAGTCAACCTTGAGCCGGTGAGATTTGAACAGCCGAACTGCTGAACTGCAGTCAGCTGAAGTAGCCTGCAGTGCTGCACTCTAACCACTGCGCCACCTCGGCTCGATATGTAGTAGTGAAGATGTTAGACTTGGGCTGGGAAACCCCAGTTTCAACACTAAACTCACTTATAGAAACTACTTGAGTGTTTTTTGGGGTCTGTCTATTAGCACTCTCTTCCCCAAACATTTATTAGGGGGGAAATTAGAGTGCTGTATACAGGTTGTCCTCAACTTACAACAATTCATTTAGTGACCATTCAAAGTTACCACAGCACTGAAATAAAGTGACTTATGACCAGTTTTCGTACTTAACGAATGTTGCAACATCCCCCTGGTCATGTGATCAAAATTTGGATGCTTGGCAGCTGACGTGTTTTTTTTTATTAAAAAGTTTTAATAAGTTTTGCAATTATATACCTTTCCCCTTCCCTCCCTCCCCCCCAATCCCACATCCCATCCCACCCTCCCCCCCCAACCTCCCAGATCAAATACAGGGTATAAACATTTAACAATCATACACTAAAATAAGCTAACTAACTTTAGCATCGTACCTTTGCTTATACTTTAACTCCCCTTTTGTAAAGCTGACTTTAGATAAATTGTAACATTCCTTGCTCATTCATTCATAAGCTAACTGAAATTTCTTAGTCCCATATTTATTTTGAATATAATCAGTCCATCTTCTCCATTCCAACTTGTATTTCTCATCTGAATGGTCCTTGAGGTATGATGATATTTTAGCCATCTCTACTATTCAAGAATGGACGTTAAAAGCAGCTGGCATGTGTTTATGACAGTTGCACTGTCCTGGGTCATACGATTACTATTTGCAAGTTCCCATCATCAAAATTCCCTGTTCATTTTTTGCAACCAGGACAGGCCAACTGCAACAAAGATTTCACCGCTGAAGGAAGGAAAAGTTAGAAAAATCTTTATTGTTCCGTTTCATGGCTCTTCCCCCCACGCCTCTGAATTTCGAGACTTGCAGTCATTTGAAAAATTACCAATTACCTCCACTAGACCGATTAGATCCCACAGATTAGGCCTCCTCTGAATTCCATCTGCCGGCCAGTGTCGACTGGCAACTACCCGGAGGAGAGCCTTCTCTGTGGCTGCTCCGACCCTCTGGAACGAACTCCCCGTGGAGATTCGAACCCTCACCACCCTCCAGGCCTTCCGCAAAGCCCTCAAAACCTGGCTGTTCCGACAGGCCTGGGGCTAAAGAGCTGTTGCCCCCGTCTCGAATTGGTATGACTGTTGTGAGTTTTAAATTATATATTGTTATGTTTGTTTTTTAAATTTTTTGTCTGTATCCCCCTTCCCCGGTTCGAGTTGTGAGCCGCCCTGAGTCCCCCTTCGGGGGAAAAGGGCGGCATACAAATACAATAAACTGAACTGAACTGAAAACTGAACTGAACTGAAACTGAAAAAAACTTTGGGGCAGAGTGGCAAGTGACGGGGAGGGAGAGGCAAGGAAAAACACCTCACTGGCAGGGTGAATGCAAGGAATTGAGGGCTGACCTTCTCCTACACTGTGCAGTACCAGACGTTGGCATCACACTAAACCTCCGTTTTCTTTATATTCCCTTTCTCTCCTCGTAGACTGGGCCTCGGACACAACAATATCCGCATGATTGAGAATGGCAGTCTTGCTTTCTTGCCTATCCTGCGTGAGCTGCACTTGGATAACAACAAGCTCTCAAGAGTCCCCCCGGGATTGCCTGATCTCAAGTTTCTGCAGGTATCCAATAAGATGCAGTTCTGTGGTGAGAAATGTAAGGCCTTGCACAGGTAAAAATAAGACAGTACCTGGCTCAACACCTGTGAGAGGGATCTAGGTGTTCCACTTAAATATGAGCCAGCAGTGTGCTGGAGTTGCCGAAAAAGCCAGTGCAGTCCTAGGCTGCCTCAACACAGGATTAGTGTCAAGATAATGAGAAGTGATAAGGCCTCTCTATATATAGTACTCGTAAGGCAGAGGTGGGTTTATTTTTTTAAATTTTATTTTATTAAGCATTTATAGGCCGCCCTTTTCCCTGAGAGGACTCAGGGCGGCTTACAATAATAGGGGGGGGGGGGAGTGCAGGACAAAACACAAAAAGAAAATGTGATTGAAAATAATTAGCAGTAAAAACCCAACATTCATTCAACATTCTTGAGGGGCGAGAGTAAGGTCTTATCCCCAGGCCTGACGGGATAGCCAGATCTTGAGGGCTGTGCGGAAGGCCTGGACGGTGGTGAGGGTGCGGATCTCCACGGGGAGATCGTTCCATAGCGTCGGAGCTGCAACTGAGAAGGCTCTCCTCCGCGTAGTCGCCAGTCGGCACTGACTGGCGGATGGAATTCGGAGGAGGCCTACTCTATGCGATCTGATGGGACGGAGGGAGGTAATCGGTAGAAGGCGGTCTCTCAAATAGCCAGATCCACTACCATGGAGCGCTTTATGGATGGTAAGTAGGACCTTGAAGTGCACCCGGAGACCAACAGGTAGCCAACGCAGCTCACGGTTCCTACCAGTTTGCACCTATTCGGTAGAACCGGTTCGTCAAGGGGTGATGCTCATCAATGTTTCTTAGCCAAGGGAGCCAGCATTGTCTGAAGACGTTTCCGTGATCACTTGGCCAGCATGGCTGTGTGCAGAGGTGCTTGGAATGCTGTTACCTTCTCACAGAAGTGGTACCCATTCATACTCTCGCTAGGTGGCCAGGAGCTAGGGCAAGTAGAACATAGAATAACAAGTTGGAAGGGACCTTAGAGGTCACCTAGTCCAAGCCCCTGCTCGAGCAAGAGACCTCATACCATATCAGAAAAATGATTGCCCAGTCTCTTCTCGAAAACCTCCGGCGATGAAGCACCCACAACCTCTGAAGGCAAACCATTCCACTGGTTGATTGTGCTTACCAGCGGTGGGTTCCTACCAGTTCACACCTATTCGGTAGAACCGGTTCGTCAAATCTACCGAACCGGTTAGAAGAGGTTCCACCAGTGGACTCGGAAAGCAGGCCACACCTACAGAAGAGGTTCCAAAAATTTTTGAAACCCACCACTGGTCCTTGGATATGATTATTCTACACTATCATGCTCCTATTTATAAAACTCAGTGCCTCTGTGAAAGGTAAGGATGGCTACTGCGTTTGTGGTGCAATCAGAACATGGCGTGTGCTGAAGTTGTTTTAACGCAAACCAAAGATGCCTTTTAAAAAACAAGTTTACATCCTATTCTTATGCATGCCAGTGCTGTGTGTGAGGTAATTTAAGGTGGTTCTGACAAGTGTCGTCGGCATCTTCATATCCGGTCACATGGGCGGCAAGCCACTCCCATCCGGTCACATGGGCGGCAAGCCACTCCCACAAAGGAGGCCCCACCCACAGAGTAGGTTCGAACAATTTTTCAAACCCACCCCTGTCGTAAGGCCATGCTTGGAATACTACATCTGCTTCTGGTCACCCTCATGCAAAAAAGATGCTGAGATCCTAGAGTCAGACAGAAGAGCAACGAACATGATAATGGATCTAGAAGCTAGACTATATTGATGAACGGCTAAAGGAACTAGGTATGTTTAGCCTAATGAAAAAGTGATACGATAGCCATCTTCCAATACTTGAATGGTTGTTGCAGGGAAGAGGAGGTCAGTAGCAGTTAGACTTATATACCGCTTCATAGGGCTTTCAGCCCTCTCTAAGCGGTTTACAGAGTCAGCATATTGCCCCCACAGTCTGGGTCCTCATTTCACCCACCTCGGAAGGATGGAAGGCTGAGTCAACCTTGAGCCGGTGAGATTAGAACCGCTGAACTGCAGGTAACAGTCAGCTGAAGTGGCCTGCAGTACTGCACCCCAACCACTGTGCCACCTCGGCTCTTAGTTAGGTCAGTTTATTCTCCAAAACACCTGACGGCAGGACAAGACGCAATGGATGGAAGATCGTCAGAGGAAGATCTAACCTGGAACTAAGGAGAAGTTTTCTGACAATAAGAACAAGTAGTCAATGGAATGGCTTTGCCTCCTGAAGTTGTGGGTGCACCATCACTGTAAATTTTCAAGAAAAGATTAGACAACCATTTGTTCGGGATGGAGTAAGGACTCCTGCCTTGGGGGGGGAGGACTAGAAGACTTCCTACATCCCTTCCAGTTCTATGATTCTATAATCCTATGATCTATAGCAGTTAGACTTATATACCGCTTCATAGGGCTTTCAGCCCTCTCTAAGCGGTTTACAGAGTCAGCCTATTGCCCCCAACAACAATCCGGGTCCTCATTTTACCCACCTCGGAAGGATGGAAGGCTGAGTCAACCCTGAGCCGGTGAGATTTGAACCGCTGAACTGCAGCTAACAGTCAGCTGAAGTACTGCACTCTAACCACTGCGCCACCTCGGCTCATCTCCTAGGTTTCAGGGAGGCATGAAGTCTAGGAGATCGTACTTCAAGCTTCAACAATGGGCAACCATAGAAAATTAATTGGGTTGACATAATCCAAAGAAATCCAGAACTCGGTCTTCTCGATTCTGGTTTTTTTTTAAAAAAAATTCAAAATATACTTTTTTTTATTTTCCATTTTCATAACATATAATCGCATGTATACTATTACATAGCCAATATCCTATTGTATTAAGTAGTAATTACATCAGTTCCTCTTGCCATCAACGCCCAGTTTTTAAATACCTATAGAAAGCATGCAAATGGAACAAGACAATGTATTGTATTGTAATTGTAAGTTTATTTATAGGCCGCCCTTTTCCCTGAGGGGACTCAGGGCGGCTTACAACTTATAGGGAGGGGAATACAAACAATAACATATAAGCACAGTACATAATTAAAATATAGAAACACCATTCATCATTCGGGTGGGGATGGATTACAATCTTTACCCCCAGGCCTGACGGGATAGCCAGGTCTTGAGGGCTGTGCGGAAGGTCTGGAGGGTGGTGAGGGTACGAATCTCCACGGGGAGATCGTTCCAAAGGGTCGGAGCTACTACTGAAAAGGCTCTCCTCCGCGTAGTTGCCAGTCGACATTGACTGGCGGATGGAATTCGGAGGAGGCCTAATCTATGTGATCTAATAGGTCGCGAGGAGGTAATTGGCAGGAGGCGGTCTCTCAAGTACCCACTACCATGAAGGGCTTTAAAGGTGGTAAGTAGCACCTTGAAGCGCATCCGGAGATCAACAGGTAGCCAGCGCAGCTCGCGGAGGATAGGTGTTATGTGGGTGAACCGAGGTGCACCCACAATCGCTCGCGCAGCCGCATTCTGGACTAGCTGAAGTCGCCGGATGCTCTTCAAGGGCAGCCCCATGTAGAGCACGTTGCAGTATTCAATGTCACCCTTTACCAATCCACATATTGCCTTTTCCATACTGAATCTGGCTCTGTTGCACTGCAGGTCCAGAACGATGATTCTGCAACCCAGAAAACTCATTTTGCAAATTCTCTGTGGTGCATAAAAGCGAAATACCTTAGTTATCTATATTCTATATAGTTTCATGAGCAATAATCATGGTTATTTGATTGGAATTTTAAAATGTACTAGACCGACCTATGTCCCTTTTGATTATCTTTTCAAATATCCTTACCAGATCCTTCAATACCTTCAACAATGGCAGATCTTTTAACGTTCTTGAAAAGTTCTTTAAAATTCAGAAAGGTATTCAGAAATGTATCTATCTTGAAAGCAGCCCATGTTGAACTATATCATGCAGTCAAACATCAGGAGTTCCGCGCCAGAAATGTTTTATGACATTTTTATAGTCATAAAATGCTTTATGATAATGTTTATCATAAAATGTTGCACAAAATTTGCCAAATTTCAATCCCATAGGAGTCAGATTTTGGAGATGCATTCTCTACGTTAGCCCATTTGAGGTTGCTTGGTTCAAAAGGTTTTGCCCTATGAAACACCACTTTGACCAGGTAAAGGTGGTTCCACCACAAAATCGCGGAGGACAAAATCGCGCTCGACGAAAGCGCGCATTTGACGTCATCACAGCGCGACGAAAACATCGCGCTGTGATCGAAAAATGTAAAAATAAAGCTAAAACCTTACCCTAACCCCCCCAAACCTATCCCTAAACCTAACCCTAAACCTAACCCTTAACCTAACCCTAAATCTAACCCTAAACCTAACCGTTAACGTAACGCTAAACCTAACGCTAACCCTTAACCTAACGCTAAACCTAACGCTAACGCTCTAAACCTAACCCTTAACCTAACCCTAAACCTAACCCTAAACCTAACCCTAAACCTAACCCTTACCTTTATGTGAATCGGCTTGCTTTAATTTTAATTTTATTTCAATTTTTAATTTTTTTCGTCGCGCTGTGATGATGTCACATGCGCGCTTTCCTCGAGCGCGATTTTGTCCTCCGCGCTTTTGACAGGTCACGGGTGAAGGTTACAGACCTGAGAGTTTTAGATATAGTTATCCTGCTAGGAAAAATGGATATTGTACAGTTTACAAAACTTAGTTAACAATACAAATAACAGCAAAGCTGGCAATTGTTATGTCCTTGGAAGGACGCTGTTTTGAAATCAATAGAACTTATTTCTGGTTGCTGTAAAGGCTTTATATGAATTCATGATCGTTAGACACTCAACTTCCCTATGGCAACCTGTACCAATTGAATCTCTCTCACTTTCTCCTCCCCACCAAACCAAACCCCATCATATTCCCAACAAATTCCAGTTGTTGCTAAAACAAGGTTTGTTAAATAGGTACACAAATGGACCCAATGATTTAACTGAGATTCGGAAGGGAGGGGGGTTGTTGTTGTTCTTCATTTTGGATTCCTAAAACCATTGTTGGCAGAGGACACAATGCCTGAAACAGCTTTTCCTAGCATAGTCTCTTTCCAGCTGTACTTGGACTATAGCGCCCATCAAGAGCCGAGGTGGCGCAGTGGTTAGAGTGCAGTACTGCAGGCCACTTGAGCTGACTGCTAACTGCAGCTCGGCGGTTCAAATCTCATCGGCTCAGGGTTGACTCAGCCTTCCATCCTTCCGAGGTAGGTAAAATGAGGACCCAGACTGTGGGGGCGATAGGCTGACTCTGTAAACCGCTTAGAGAGTGCTAAAAGCTCTATGAAGCGGTATATAAGTCGAACTGCTATTGCTATTGCTATTCCCAGCCAATACGGCCATTGGCTGCTCTAATAGAGTAGTTTTTAAGGTAATAAATAGGCTGATTTTTTTTTTAATATGATGGTTTACAAAGGAGTTTCCCCTTCAAGAATGATAGATTCTATGCGGTATCTCCAGCCATTTGACTAGCTTCAAGTTATCTCAAATTCAACAATAAAATAAGTTGAATGTGATCTGGGGGAAAGATACATATATTCCTTCTTGCTTATGCTCTTCCTGTTCTTACCACATGGAGAAATGTTATTTCCCATCTACTCATTATGGGGAGAGGCAAGGCTTTAAAAAGCAGCCTGCCTGTTTCCTCAAAATCTTAATCTTACCTTAATTTCTTAGGCTTCAGACATTTCGTCAAGTGTTACACTTGGGCCACCAAATGTATCTAAAGGTGAAACTTGAACATTGGATTCAGTTTTAGCATACAGATAGGTCTCTGTGAGATTCTCAGTCATCCCCGTCAACACAGGCACAGTCTTCAGTCAACACAACATACATGCACACTTTATACCCAAGAATACGCTAAGGGAGAAGGCTTGTCCACCCGAAGGATAAAACACCCCAACGTAACCTCAGCAACATGGTATATGCAATACAATGAAGTGAGACATGTGCGGATCTGTATATTGGGGGAAACAAAACAACCACTTCATAAATACATGACACAGCATAGGGAGAACAAATCCATCGGGACAAGATTCAGCAGTCCATCTGAACTTATAAGACAAAGGCGAGTCCTTTGAAGACAGCAAAATCCACATTTTGGACAGAGAGGACCACTGGTTTGAAAGCGGGCTCAGAGAGGCCATCTACGTTAAAATTGAAGTTTGAAGTTTATTGGTATTTGTATGCTGCCCACTCCCAGGGGACTCTGGGCGGCTTACAGACAGCAAGGGAATTAAAAATTTAAAAAATTAAAAATAGAGACATAATCATTTTAAAATTACACAACATACATACACTTAAAACGTGGCACGACAAAACCGCGCTCGTCAAAGTAGCAGTGATAAAACCGCGTTGCTAAAGCCGCGACGTCATCACCGCCACGACAACAGTGCGGCGACAGAAGGGCGCTTTAAAACAGCGCGGCGGCAGAAAGCCGATTTAAATTAAGGTAAGGGTTAGGATTAGGTTTAGGGGTTAGGTTTAGGGTTAGGTTTAGGGTTAGGTTTAGGGTTAGGTTTAGGGTTAGGTTTAGGGTTAGGTTTAGGGTTAGGTTTAGGGTTAGGTTTAGGGTTAGGTTTAGGGTTAGGTTTAGGGTTAGGTTTAGGGTTAGGTTTAGGGTTAGGTTTAGGGTTAGGTTTAGGGTTAGGTTTAGGGTTAGGTTTAGGGTTAGGTTTAGGGTTAGGTTTAGGGTTAGGTTTAGGGTTAGGTTTAGGGTTAGGTTTAGGGTTAGGTTTAGGGTTAGGTTTAGGGTTAGGGTTAGGTTTAGGGTTAGGTTTAGGGTTAGTTTTAGGGTTAGGTTTAGGGTTAGGTTTAGGGTTAGGTTTAGGGTTAGGTTTAGGGTTAGGTTTAGGGTTAGGTTTAGGGTTAGGTTTAGGGTTAGGTTTAGGTTGCTTCGGAAGGCGCAGATTTGCCCTCCGCCCTTATGTCAGCGCAGTAAGGTCACATTTGCTTTAGCGATTCAGACGGCGCGGATTAGCACTCGCGCTTATGTCTCCGTGGATAAGGGCTTCGCGGTATTGTGGTGGAACCCACTTAAAATGGGGCTGGATGCTGATCAACAGCCCCAGGCCTGCCGGAACAGCCAGGTCTTGGTGGCTTTACAGAAGGCCGGAGGAGTAGTGAGGGTCCGGATCTCTACGGGGAGATTATTCCATAGGAATGTTCCAAAATTGAACAGCCTTCTCTTAACAGAAGGGGAGGGATGCGGCATCTTCTATCTCCAGTCTATAACACAATTCTTTCAACAGTTCCAAGAAAGGCTCCACACCCATTTGCACCACTCAGGTGACACAGACAAACCTCCAGTGGCCTCAACTCTAAAAGAATGCAAATGGCCAGCTTTCTACAAGGAGTACAAATCCTTCCATTCCCAAACCATCTGGTCAAAACTGAAGAAGCTTCTTGGATGAGAAGCAAAAGCATCAATGATAAACAAGAAAGTCCAGTTGCCTGTTGGAAAAAAAATCACCTTTGGGATAGAGATAGGTCTTTACATTGAGAAGTGTTAAGATCTGAACTTACAACCATTCATTTAGCGACTGTTCAAAGTTACAATGACACTGAAAAAAATTACTCATGACTGGTCCTCACACTTGTGACTGTTGCAAGCCTCCCCATGGTCACACGATCAAAATTTGAGTCCTTGGCATGTATGATGGTTGCGGTGTCCTGGAGTCATGTGATTGCCGTTTGTGACTTCCCATCTTGTTTCCAAATCAGTGGGGGAAGCTTAATGCCCATGTGATTCATTTAAGAACGGCAGTGATTCACTTAACAACCATAGCACAAAAAAGGTCATAAAATTGGACACAGCTTACTTAACAGCCACTATGCTTGGCAATAGCAACAGCACTTAGACTTATATATCTCTTTATCTCTAAGTAGTTTACGGAGTCAGCATATTTTCCCCAACAATCTGGGTCCTCATTTTACCCACCTCAGGAGGATGGAAAGCTGAGTCAACCTTGAGCCGGGTGAGATTCGAACTGCCAAATTGAAGGCAGCCGGCAGTCAGCAGGAGTAGCCTGCAGTAATGTACTCTAACCACTGCGCCATCATGGCTCTTAGAAGTTCTGGCCCCAATGATGGTCGTAAGTCGAGAACTCCCTTTGTTCAAGACAAATGTCTCCATTGATGAAGGTAAGCCAGTTGACACTCCGAGGTGGTGCAGTGGTTAAAGTGCAGCACTGCAGGCTACTTCAGCTGACTGCAGTTCTGCAGTTCGGCTGTTCAAATCTCACCGGCTCAGGGTTGACTCAGCCGTCCATCCTTCCGAGGTGGGTAAAATGAGGACCCGGATTGTTGTTGTAGGCAATATGCTGACTCTGTAAACTGCTTAGAGAGGGCTGAAAGCCCTATGAAGCGGTATATAAGTCTAACTGCTATTGCTATTGCTATTGCTATTGCTATTCTAACCAATTTTTCTGCCTTCTTCCACAGGTGGTGTACTTGCATTCCAACAACATTACTCATGTTGGCGTTAATGATTTTTGCCCTGTGGGCTTTGGGGTGAAGCGTGCCTCGTACCATGGAATCAGCCTTTTTGGCAACCCCGTGCCTTATTGGGAAGTTCAACCAGCTACCTTCCGCTGTGCCACTGACCGCCTGGCTATCCAGTTTGGCAACTACAAAAAATAAAAAAAAATCAAGAATAAACGAGGGAGGGAGGGTTGGGTAGCGGGACAAGGTAAACCCAATGGGGAAATGTGGGGGTGGGAGTAGGGAGGGGGATGTGAATCAGGCGATGGTGAAATGAGGCCCATTCTGGAGAAGGGTGAGTCACCAGTATGGTCATGCTAAAAAAAAACAAAAGAAAGTCAAGAATTGTTGACTTCTACAAGCCCAGCCAATGTTCGGGATAGAACAAGGGATGGGAAGGAAGTTCATAGAGCAAAGGGAAGAGAAATTGACGAAGCTCTTACAATATGGTCCATTTAACTAGCCTACATTAGTCCTGCATTTGAAATCAGCTCGTTATGATCTGCAAACAAATACTTGCCTTTCTAGTTCCAACGGGTTTGATGCTACTGCTGGCTTGTCTGGGGCAGAACAGGGGTGGAGGGGTGGGAATTGAAGGGATTTCGGTCTATAGTTTTGTTCGCATGAGCAGCCCGCTCTGTCAGACCTGCTACACCAGTCCTCGACTTATGCGCCCCCTGAATTTAGCAGCTTGCAGTATGGATGTCGTTTTTTTCTGACCGCAACCTTCATATGTTATAGAATGTGTTGGGTGATCCAATGAATTCTGTTTCTGCATTTCTTTAACTTGCAAAATCAGCCTCTGTATATCTTTTTTTTAAAAAAAAACACACAAAACAAAAGAGGAAGTCACCTCTATATAATGTACATCAATCTTATGCGAATTAAAGTATCATGGCTCTTGCCAAAATATCCTAGGAATAGTTTGGTGAGCTGGCTGCAAAAACTCAACAACTCCCCAAGATTCCTTGGGGAAAGGAAGTGATTAAATGGACTGAAACCTCTCCTGTGGCTTCTATACATCTAAGCCTCTGAATCTAGCCACGGGCAATCTGGCTTCTAAATCAGTGGGGCATGCACCCATGATTCTACTCTTTATTACCATCTTCATTGAAGAAAAATAGACCTTGTAAATTATCCTATATACTATGTGTAAGTGGCCTGTCTTGATACCTGCAAATGCAGGTTGTTTGGGAAGATTAAGATGTGAGCAACTGTAATGAGGGATTTTTGACACATCCAACAACAGCAGCAAGGACCTCAACATCAACAATCCTGTGCAGATTCTGCTTACCAAAGTAGCAATAAGAATAGCAGTTAGACTTATATACCGCTTCATAGGGCTTTCAGCCCTCTCTAAGCGGTTTACAGAGTCAGCATATCGCCCCCACAGTCTGGGTCCTCATTTCACCCACCTCGGAAGGATGGAAGGCTGAGTCAACCTTGAGCCGGTGAGATTAGAACCGCTGAACTGCAGATAAGAGTCAGCTGTAGTGGCCTGCAGTACTGCACCCTAACCACTGCGCCACCTTGGCTCGGAAGTCCCTAGCTTCAGTACAAATCAAAATATATCGCCCTTTGCCCAACTCAGATTCCAATGACCACAGCAGGTGTGACATTTCGGCAAGGGTGGGTCGATGATGGAAGAAATGCCACTCCTTTTTGGGGGTTCTTTCTCTTAAGTAAGAGAGGCCCAGCCTGTCTCCTGTTCCAATTGGCCATGCCTTACATCGAAGAAGAAGACAGTGAGAATAACTTGTGGGTGCACAAAAGATCCAGAAAAGTTTTCTCGGTTCACTGTCCCCATTCTTCTCCACCCCTCCTTGTTCTGCCATCGTTTACTCCAGAAAAGTGAAGTGGAGATTAGGTCCCTGCGGCCACGTCCATCTCAAAGTGTTTGAATATCATTATTCCCCCCACCCCCATGCTTGGTTTCCTGAGGCCCAGATGCTAAGGCGTATTTAGAAGAGGTGTTCATTGCTATATGCAAAGAATATAATGAGAGCTCCAGCAATGCTGTCCTACATAGGTAACTCACCTGTCTTTTCCAATTTAGTTTTCTGTCTTACAAGAACATTTAGAAAAAATCTGCTATGGAGGTAAATAATGGAATAACTGCAGGAGCAATAGCAATAGCAGTTAGACTTATATACCGCTTCATAGGGTCTCTAAGCGGTTTACAGAGTTAGCATATCGCCCCCAACAGTCTGGGTGCTCATTTTACCCACCTCGGAAGGATGGAAGGCTGAGTCAACCTTGAGCCTGGTGAGATTTGAACCGCCAAACTGCAGATAACAGTCAGCTGAAGGAGATCCTTCGGTTGATAACTCTGAGAAGCCTTTTGTCCCAAAGTCTCAGGGTCTGAGGGTTTAATGGGCATGTATCCATTGGGGGTATGCTGTTCAGCTCCAGACTGATTCCTTGATCTGGGATTTGAATGGTTAATTTGATTAACTTGGAACTGAGTCAAGGAATTGAGTCTGCCTGATTTTCCGAAGTGATGCGGGAGAGATTTTCGCTCATGCGCAAAAGCCACTCTGTATAGGAAAATCAGGTCTTCCGGCATCCTGACCTTTTGATCCAAATTGTCAATCTGATTTGGAAGTTAATTTGATTCAGAGGTCCAGTCCAACTATTACATAACCGAATTGCCAATGTGAAGCTTTTGCACAACCCTATTGTACAGTAGATGGGAAGCGGGCAGGGAATAGATAGCAATGGGATTTTCCAAAATAGGAAAGGGTAAAAAATAGGGCATTTGGGACCCAGATATACCTAACGCATCTAGGTTTATTTTATAAAATACCCATCTCTGCCCAGTTTCATAGAAAGGGAACCTGAAGGACATGGGTAATGAAACCAGAAGAATCAGGCTCCAAATCCTCCATTTCTATTCTTCACTCTGGTGCAGGCTTAACTTTTTGGGTGGTTGGGATCCAGCACATTGAGGATGATCAAGGAAGTAGAGATATTGAAGAAGCTGGTGGCGGGGGTGGTGGGGGAGAATGGGGTGGGACAGCACTTTTCAAATACCCGAAGAATGTAAAAGATTTTTTTTAAAAAAAGTACTATTCCAGAAAAGGGCAGTGACAAGCCATTTCTATAACCCTACACACTTGTGTGACCCAAATACCACTTTATCATTTCACAGTTGTGGATTGATTCCTCTCCCACCCTCCCACCCCCACAATCCTCCCATTAAGTATCAGATCTTCAGCCCAGTGAAGGAACCCAGAAGCTTCAGGTCAGCTCTCAGCTATGACAATCCCAACCTTAATTCAGAACATGCATCTCCCTATCTTCAATCTTTCATTGTGGGGAGGTGGGAGGGTATTTTTCTCTCGATCGGAAGCAGGGAGGAAAAAAATAAATAAATATAGGGAACCTTCAGAGAGGTTAAGAATAGCTGAGAGAATTGTTTACCCACAAGCTCTGCGTAAAACAATTTTCATTCCCAAGTAGGGTATCCGAAGGGATATTCTTAGAAGCAGTGCTGAATTCAGGCAGAAGCTAAATTCAAGGAACAGTTTCAGGCCCCACAAAATTTCAGAATGCCAGTTTTCTGATTTTGCAGACAATTTCATTATTAGTGGTATTTTTTTTAAAAAGTAATTTTGTTAGCATTTTGGTATGTATATTAATGTATCGTAAAAATTATTTTAAAAATTACATTTAATGATTGTTTCCAGGGTATATTGTATTATAATCTATGAGCAAAATCACTAAATGGACTCATTTAGAAATGCTTTTTTTTCACTTTAAATACTATTAAATAATTTAAAGGCTTATACACACACAGACACAGACACACTTTCATTTTTTTATTTTTGTGGCATCCCAAGATCCTGTTTTGGTATGGACCTTAGCAAAAACTTTCTGGAGTAGCCTTTTAACAAGGAATGTTCAGGGCCTCACCAATTTTAGCTCCTCCATGCAAGAAGAGAAGAATCTATGAATTGCACACATGCACGAACATATATTTTATATTTTTATTGAAAGTTTTGACAATAGTAAGAGCTAATGCAAACTAGAATAGAATGAAAAAGAAGAAAGAAGAAGGGGAAAAGAAAAGTAAAAAGTGCTAAAAGAAAGAAAAGTAGAAGAAAAATAGGGAAAAAAGAAAAAAAAAGATATAAAAATACCTGGTTTTTCCAGTCTTCTTCACAACAGTTACAGCTACAATTATATTTTGAACTTCTCTCTCTAAAGTTACCTCATGACTCTCTTCTTTCTGTAATCTATCCTGTCTCATCATCAAAACTATAAATCACAAGTTCATTTTTACACAAAAAAAATCCATAATGGGTTTCCATTCGTCAATAAATGTACGCGTTTCCATCTATATGCCTGGATACATATACTGTAGGTGCCATCAGTGACGGAGCCTCTATCATTACTAAGTTTTTTGCCCAACTCTTAAGAATTGTTTTTTTAGCAACAGGCAAGTTATATGTATACCAGAGGTAGGGAACTATGGCTGACTCAGGAATTCTCAGTCTACAAGTCATAAAAAAGCCATCGTTCCCTTCCCTGGATACAAACAATGCTAAGATGAGGCGCTAAAGAAATAATTTGAGACGAGGAAAGTTCCTTTTGTTCACTTCCTGCCTCTGGTCTTTTTTTATAGTCCAGAAATGCATGAAGGAATAAAAGGAACCTTTATTTTTTTCCCAACCTATTTGTGTCTTCTGCATCCTGTAGTGCCATGCTGTGTATGGCCACTTCATCACCAATGGCATCGCACAGGCGATCTCTGGGACTTCATCTTTACAGCATTAATGTTAACTGAGCAGCTCTGCAGTGCCTTGAATTGCATTATCATATTTTTAAACTGTCACCGGGTGGAACAAAGGCAACAGTTAACCACTTTATAAAAACATCCAGTTAAAGGGAAGGATACAACTATAGGGATGAGGGGGGAAAACAACAGCAATTGCCCAGGTATGAATTCTTCATTTGACCTGTATGTTCACTTCACACATCTTACAGATTTCTCACATTCTCTTGGTGAACTTTTTAGGGGGGGGGAAAGAAACTCACTTTTCACAATGATGTCCAGTTCCTGCAGAGTCATGTAGCTGAAATCTATCTAGCTGTGAGTTGGATAACTCAGCCTTCGTCTTTCTGTCTGGTAGCAGCAAATGTCTTCCTAGTTTTGTCCTCCCTCCTGTTAAAAAAAAGTAGGAGATTTATGGGTTTTATAACAACAACAATAACAACAACATTGTGGAGCCCGGTGCAATATTGATTCTTGTAGAAAGGTCCAATAAAGTTAGCAGTAATTGCCACCTTTAGCTGTTATCACTGGGGCTTGGTGAATAAGGCATCTTTTTGATTTAGAAACTCAAGCAGCAGTGCAATTCAGCCACAAACAGGGAGACCAAAAGCAACTTTGTGCATTATTTTCTTCAGGTGTCTATGTATACGCTTAGGACTTTTTAAAGTGTCCATCTAAAAATATTAAGTATGTAACTGGCAAAAGAACATAACCTGCTGTTGAATATTGTATGCGATATGGCCATCTAGTTTACTACATTGCACATGTATTTCTGACCGAAATAAAAGTTTGGCATTCAGTATATTGTTCCTGTCCTTGAAATAGCCGCAAAGAATCTATTTAACCCACCTATATACTGAAGAGAGATTTAAAGCTAAGTTGAGCTTCTTATTGGATGTACAAATAAATGGTGGGGGGGAAAACTCCCTGCTTCAAATATAATTTTTACATAAATGCACATTTAAACAGCATGAATTCTTAAATCTTAACAAGGAAGCAATTATCACTGCACCATTAAGGGACAGCAGGTGCATAAAATGTGAAAAAAAACATAAACGAATGCATCTTCTGATATAGTTTCATTGATAATTATAAAGATTAGCTGGTTATTCTTAACTGAGGAGCTTTCATGACAATAGCTTGCTATTGGAAACGTGTCAATTGCTGCTAAAGCTTTTAGAGTTATTAAGAAGTTGTGATGAGTTTAGTAGTCATAACCCTCTGTTCCAGAGGTGGGTTCCTACCACTTCACACCTATTACCTTCTCACAGTACCTTCTAACCGGTAGAACCGGTTTGTCAAATCTACCGAACCGGTTAGAAGAGGTTCCACCAGTGGACCCGGAAAGCAGGCCACACCTACAGAAGAGGCTCCAAAAAATTTTGAAACCCACCACCGGTCCTTGGATATGATTATTCTACACTTAAGAGCCAAGGTGGCGCAGTGGTTAAATACAGCACTGCAGGCTACTGCTAGATCAGCAGTTCAGCGGTTCAAATCTCACCGGCTCAGGGTTGACTCAGCCTTCCATCCTTCCGAGGTGGGTAAAATGAGGACCCAGATTGTTGGGGGCAATATGCTGACTCTCTGTAAACCGCTTAGAGAGGGCTGAAAGCCCTATGAAGCGGTATATAAGTCTACTGCTATTGCTATTGCTACTATCATGCTCATATTTACAAAGGAGGCCACACCCACAGAGTAGGTTCAAAACAATTTTTGAAACCCACCACTGCTCTGTACCAAAGCTGACTGATGCTCCTGAAAGATAAAATTCCAACGTTCATGGAAAGCATCAGGCTGGAGACAGCTTCAGCATTCTAAGGGATTTCATTGGTTTAGAGTTAATGGCAGGTGTGTCCTCAAAGGTGGTGGAAAAAGTCACAATGGACACCTCAACTATATTATCTTAGCCCTGCCCCCCACTTTTTTTTTACTTGGAATGACATAAAAGGGGCAACTTTTCCTGTGGATATCCTTGGTTAAATACCAATGAGTGGCAGCAGAGGTGGGTTCCTACCAGTTCGCACCTATTCGGTAGAGCCGGTTCGTCAAATCTACCGAACCGGTTAGAAGAGGTTCCACCAGTGGACCCGGAAGGCAGGCCACACCTACAGAAGAGGTTCCAAAATGTTTTGAAACCCACCACTGGTCCTTGGATAGGATTATTCTACACTATCCTGCTCATTGATGAGCATCACCCCTTAGAGGTGATTGGGCAAGGGAAGTCTTTACTTTACCTTTATGCACAGCTACCTGAGAAAGTTCACTGCTCTCTTTGTTTCTGGATCCTCATCCTGAGATTATATGCACCACCATCCCCAATGCCCCCGATCATCTTGAGAGAGTGAAGCTCCAGCAAAGGCCATGATACAGGCAACATAACCTCTATACTTGTTACAGTTGTTGGAAGAAATGTCCTTCTGGGTTCGGCTCCAAGTGGGGAAAAAGACACTGGAAACACGGAGGCTGCTTGGAAAGATGGTTTTAATGGTGGACAGGACCACATGGCTTGAGTCCTGGGCAGAAAAGGTGATCACATGCTTCAATGTTGGTGGAGAAGAGAAGAGAAAGGCAGAAGAGAAACTGAGTCCCTGGTTTTATGCCCTCTCTGGCCTTTGATCTTGAGCTTGTATTCTGATTGGTTGTCAGACTCCCATGGGGCCCGTGCAGGGACAACTCTCTAGGCTGCGTTTTGAATCCAGGTTTGGTTGAGTTTTCAGATGCCATGTGGCGAGTTGGGTAAAAGGGCCAATATTATCATGCCTTAATCCCATCACTCTGGAGCTGAAGGGGAGAACTCTTTATTATGTAAAGTGGACCAGCTCCGGCTTTAATGGCTCATTGACAAAGGGGGATGGGCAGGAAGCTGCAGGCAGCTATTCTGTCTTTTAAAACATGTTCCTTCCTTTTCACATCCAGAGGAATATTCTGCCTTCCTTTTCAATATTTCCTAGGATATTTCGTTTTTTTCTGGGAGAGGGCTGGGTGATAACTTCCTACACAGTGTTTTTTATCCTATCTGCTCCACCTCCGCACATAAGCAGAGCACAGTAGTTTTTCTAGCCTGTTGTGAGTGATAAACAAAAAGCCAATCTATGTCTTTAGTCAAATTTAACTCTAGGTTACCTTGACACCTTAATTTTTTCTCTCTACATATCTCACCTCTGTTAGCCTAACTAGGCATATTGGGAGTAATGATCAAGCTGCCTTTGAAATGGTGACCTCGTTCCTCTGATGCGCTTATGAGGGAGGCACAATTGAAGTGTAGGAAGTTAAAACCCACCCCTCTGCTAGGAAACCGAAATATCTTGGGAAATATTGAAAAGACAGAATATTATATTTCCCTGGATCAGAAATGGAGAAACATGTTTTAAAGCAGGAAACAGACTCACTCTTAACAGCCCCCACCTTTGTCAATGGACCATTAAAATGCCCAAGCCAGTCTTTCTACATAATAAAGAGTTCTCCCCTTCAGCTCCAGGGTGATGGGATTAAGGCATGATAGCATTAGCCTTCCACAGAAACCACATGGCATGTGGAAACTCAAACTCGGCCCCATGGGAGTCTGACAACCAATCAGAATACATTTCTTACCCAGGGACAGGAAAGAGAGAGATGGGGCTGAACAGAGAATGCAAAGCCAGGAATTTTCATCTCTTTGCTCTCTTCTTCCTCACCCAACATTGAAGCATGAGATCACCTTTTCTGTTCAGGAACTCAAGCCATGTGGTCCTGTCCACCATTAAACCGTCTTCCCAAGCAGATTCCATGTCTCTCCAGAGTCTTTTTCCCCACTTGGAGCTGAACCCAGAAGGACATTTCTTCCAACAGAAGCACCCATACAAAAATTTTAAAATGCAAAATTTATTTATTTACAGTTTTTCCATTGGTTGAATTACCAATGGACTGATTCCCTCCCTCCTTCCCTCCCTACCCCCTCTCTCTCGTGAAACAAGCTCTCATGCCTTAATCCCATCACTCTGGAGCTGAAGGGGAGAACTCTTTATTATGTAAAGTGGACCAGCTCCGGCTTTAATGGCTCATTGACAAAGGGGGATGGACAGGAAGCTGCAGGCAGCTATTCTGCCTTTTAAAACATGTTCCTTCATTTTCATGTTTCCCATCAATCATTTTAAATGTAAATGATCAAATCTCATTTGCTCCTCTACTTAAAAGATGTTCACAAAATGAGAAATGTGTTTCAAGCTCAGTTCAAACATTCCAACTCCTCCTTTTGAGTGAAGCAGCCCATTGAGACATTCTGTTGCAAAGTTCCCTGTTGGCTCTGTCCCAACAGAAGAAAGTATAAAGCTAATATTTTAGCCATCTGAAACAATAGGAACTCAGAGCAAGCTCTTTGCTCCTTTGTTTTTCAGCCCAAGGACACCTGAACAGGTGAGGTTCAGTCAATGCTGATTGCTAACTACCACCCAACAGGAAGAAAAATGAGCCAAGATGATAAATTAAAACAACAACAACAACAATAATGCTGTAGTAAAACAATATGATCTTTCTTGTTTTGTTTTTTTTAAAGTAAGTGGGGATTTTACAAAAAGTAAATTAAAACTATCCCCTTGGTTATTTTTTTTCTACAGGTTAGGTAGCAGATAGCAGTCAATATGCTTCAAGTAACAATTTTGACTCTTTTAAAATCTTACTACTTTCTTGACATGTACAAGAAAGCGTAAGGTATGGTTTCTTTTTGATCGTGGCACGACATAACCGCGAACGTCAAAAGCATGCCGACAACACCACAGCGCTAAAACCGCGATGTCAAAAGCACGCCGACAACAGCGCGCCGACAACAGCGCGCCCACAGAAGCGCGATTTAACTTAAGGTAAGGTTTAGGGTTAGGTTTAGGGTTATGTTACAGCGCGCTTCTGTCGGCGCGCTGTTGTCGCGCGGTTTTGACGGTGCGGTTTTGTCACCGCGCTTTAGTCACACGCGCTTTTGTCGTACGCGCATTTGTGGTGGAACCCTTTTTGATAGACTTCACACACAAAATAATGGTGGCTGCTTATTAAGTCAATGAATAACTAATTGTACAGTTAATTAATTGTATAAATATAGTAAATGTTATGTATTTAGTGTCACAACCCCTGGTTTGCCCAAATATGGAAGGAAGCCTACTGTTTCCTTTCTCTGTCTATCGGCTCGTCACAAGAGACCATCCAGACAGAAACCCAATATTTTTACTGTTGCCTTTGTAAAAACATTGGGTTTCTGTCTGGATGGTCTCTTGTGACGAGCCGATAGACAGAGAAAGGAAACAATAGGCTTCCTCCCATATTTGGGCATACCAGGGGTTGTGACACTAAATACATACCTATTTCCTTGGCTCAGTTGATAAAGGAGGAGAACCTTGTGGCTTAGTGGTTAACACATCTACCTAATATGTAATACAGCCCAGGTTCGAATCCCAGTAAGGGTATGGCTAGCTGATGAGAGCTAAATAGCTTGAAGTAGATCTATACTAGTCTCCCTTTATTTATTTATCAGCACAAATACAACATAGTAAATGTTCCTTCAATGCAACTTAAGAACAATAAATATTCCTTTGCAAGTATTTAATTTTCTCTCAATTTTATAAGTATGCTTCCACAGTTTAACCTAGTCATAAATTATACAAATTTATTTATTCATCTGTCAAATTTATTTTAAAAAAACCATCTCACAAAATAAATGACTCCGTTGTGGAATTTCATGGAAAGAAAAACCTGAAAGATTCATGAGAAAACAATAGCAATAGCAGTAGACTTATATACAGCTTCATAGGCCTTTCAGGCCTCTCTAAGCGGTTTACAGAGAGTCAGCATATTGCCCCCAACAATCCGGGTCCTCATTTTACCCACCTCGGAAGGATGGAAGGCTGAGTCAACCCTGAGCCGGTGAGATTTGAACCGCTGACCTGCTGATCTAGCAGTAGCCTGCAGTGCTGCTTTTAACCACTGCGCCACCTTGGCTCATGGGAGGATTACAAATATAGAAATATACTGTGTAGTACAGATAATCCTGCCAATTTTTAAAAATATTGCAGGGTGATTGAATGATATCTATGGCATTACTACAATGAATAATAATTAACAACTGTACATTTCCCCTATTAAATGACATTGTAAGTGAGGTTCTCCTCATACACAGACCAGGAGTTTGGGTAAATCAATAAAGGTTTCAGTCAAAAATAGGAACCCTTTAAGATACTTTGGCCTGGGTTTTGCTTGTAGTACATTGAGAAAATATGCAATTCTTTTTTTAAAAAAGGTTTTATTGTTTTTATTAAACAAAAATACACAGAAAAAAAGAATCACCTTTCATTACATCTTGTAGAAAGTGTGTCAATTGGTTACAGGTACATTTTGGCGTTTCTTCCACGATCATTACATATATTTCATTCAGGTTGAGTTGTACATTTTAGAATTTATGTATTTTACTATCACTGTACCATAATTTTCATTTAATTAGGGCTTTAAGGACACAACCACCTACCGGCAGTTTTTTTTCAGTCTCAATAAATCTGCCACAACTTTACATCTTTATAACATATTCTAAAAGAAAGTCAGTTAAAAGGATATCTAACATTCCCTCTCCTCCCCCCCCCCAAACTCACAGATTAACACTTCTGTCCATTTTATTTTTACTGATACAACACACCTGTATGTATCATTAAATATTATCCATTAACATTTCTTTGTTATTATTGTAGTTAGCTAAAAATTATTTACTATTTATCTCACCTCTCCTCTCCACGGGCCCAAAAGAGATTTACCTTTATAACCATTTCTAAACAGAAATTTATTAATAAGATTTATAGGTCTTTTCCCTAAATCCCAGATTAGTTAATTACGTGTTAACGAAATAACCATTTAAGGTCTAAAACAATCTAAAAGATGTTAACATTTCTACTTAATAATCACCAAAAGTATGCATCAACATTTCCTTCTTATTATTATAGTTGAAAGGGGGGAAAAAACAATTGTTTGCTATTTATATCACGTCTTCTTTCTTCTGACCAAAATTATATATACAATTCTTTGGGAGAACAAACACTGTAGGGTCCTTGGTGGTCTCTGAGCTTGGTTTTTTTCCCCTTGCAGATGTTTCATTACCCAAATAGGTTACATTCTAATACTGACGCTTTTATCTAGTTGAGTAATGAAACATCTCCAAAAAAAACCCAACCAAGCTTAGAGAGCACCAAGGACCTCAACTTAGTTCAATCCTGAGCTACAAATATTTTTTTCTCTTGGTAGAACAGATGTAACTGACGCAAAGCTTTATTGGTAGATGACAGTTTTTGGAAATGTCATATTTAGAAGCTTTGCTTCCCTGTCTGACTACTACAGTGATGGGATTCAGCCAGTTCGCACCTATTCGGGAGAACCGGTTGGTAACTTTCTAAGCAGTTCGGAGAATTGGTTGTTCGAAGAAATCTCCTTTTGTTTTTTCCCACTTTACAGGGCTAATCCTGTAAGGAAGGCAGGAAGGAAACATTCTGGTGTTGTTTCTAGCCTAATCTTTATTGCCTGCTTACAGAATCTGCCTCTCCGGTTAACCCTTATCACATTGTAACAGCCAAGGCGAAGCGCCCATCGACATGAGTGACGTTGAGTTGGCCATGCCCACCCAGTCACATGACCACTGAGCCCCACCTACCCAGATGGTCATTAGGGCAGAGAACCAGTTGTTAAATTATTTGAATTCCACCACTGGACTACTATGACAGTCATCTGGCTTTCGTAGGCCCGTAGGACTTGTGGTGGCTTCTGTTTCTATTGTCACAAGTATAATTCTTCAAACTCCACCCTGTAGGTAATGAAGATCCTTGAGAGAGAGGGAAGATCCTTAAGAAAAAAAAAGGCTTATGGTGCTAGAAGTTCAGGAGCATCTGCATGCGAATCTGGTCCTTGGCTTGGCTGAGTTGCCAACTCAAACTCAAGAAGTCTAGCATTTTTGATTATGGTGCAGGCATTGTTAGCAAAGCAATTGTCAACTAACCCGGTAGTTATCATAATGAAAATCCAACAAAGTTTTATTGCTCCTCAGCTCCTCATGTTCAGGTGACATCACAGCTAATATTGGCAATCTATATGACTTTCTACGCCAGCACAAAGCCACACAGGACAGTACTGGCCTTTGACTTATGGGTCTGAAGCAGAGGTGGGTTCCTACCAGTTCGCACCTATTCGGTAGAACCGGTTCGTCAAATCTACCGAACCGGTTAGAAGAGGTTCCACCAGTGGACCCGGAAAGCAGGCCACACCTACAGAAGAGGTTTCAACATTTTTTGAAACCCACCACTGGTCCTTGGATAGGATTATTCTACACTATCATGCTCCTATTTATAAACCTCAGTGCCTCTGTGAAAGGTAAGGATGACTACTGCGTTTGTGGTGCAATCAGAACATTCCGTCTGTTGAAGTTGTTTTAACGCAAACCAAAGATGCCTTTTAAAAAACAAGTTTGCATCATATTCTTATGCATGCCAGTGCTGTGTGTGAGGTAATTTAAGGTGGTTCTGACAAGTGTCGTCGGCATCTTCATATCCGGTCACATGGGTGGCAAGCCACTCCCATCCGGTCACATGGGCAGCAAGCCACTCCCACAAAGGAGGCCACACCCACAGAGTAGGTTCGAACAATTTTTGAAACCCACCACTAGTCTGAAGTGTTTCGAGCTGGCATTGATCTTTTACCTACTCAGTCCTCTATGATATCTTTCACCTGGAAAGCCATTCTCAGTATTTGTCACTTTTTCCTTGATTTTCTATATTTTAAAACTTGGTGGTACCACTCGGTTCCAAGCATCCAAGCTGGTCACTACTAAATCCAGAATTTCTTGTGCGGGCATTAAATCTTGTAATGAAGTCTTCTATGCACTGAACCAGGGTCATCCCATGAGTGCCTGTGAAGTCAACACGGAACACCATAGCACAAAATCCATTTGTGGGTCACTTTAAGCAAGGAATGGTTGCAATTTTAGCCCATAGTTTAAATGTGGCATGCTAATTATGGTTCCTAGCTCCTTTGCTAGAAGTACTTCTACCTGCACTGAGCTGTTTTGATGTGAATCTGATGTTTGCAGGAGATTCTATTTATTTATTTAATTAATCAAATGTATATAGCTACCTGTTCTAACCCCCCTCGTCCCACAGCAACACACTCCGAGCCAAAGATAAGTTACGGCATTTAATTAACAGACAGACAGGTCCTTGGCAGCAAGCCGGCACAGACAAGCTTGTGCAGCAATCCAGCATAGATAAGCCGTGGCAGCTATCCACTCTGCCAAGCTCACAATAATGTTCTCCAACATTAGTTCCTGCGTTAACTTCTGCAAGAGGGGCGTGTGCACAAGCAGTCCTTTTAGAGTCTGGAGAGGAGCCTAATGACCACCAGCTGAGTACAATCACCTCCTGTAATTGCATAATTGTTCTTGACGCCTAGTAGCTCATCGTTGGCGGGCATCCAGGAACAACTTACTGCTGGCGTCCAGATCACTCTCCCTTGTCTCCTCCCCACTGGTCCAAGGCTCAGGTGCCTCCTGGTGGCCAACCAGCATCTCTGCGCCCTGCTCAGAGTCGGAACCCTGTCCAGGGTCCTCCACATCCTCCAGAGCCGACTCAGAGGGCCCCTCGCTGTCGGAGTCTGGTGGCAGCTCCAACCGCTCCTGCTGGGCCACAACAGCTACTCATCTCATTGAAGGTAACTCTGAGTGGCGAACAATTAGCTACCGACCCACTACCAAAAAAAGGCAGGCAAGACAAGAAGAGCAGCTCCGTCCTCATTGGGTCAATATGAATGCTGACTCCTGGAGCACTGGAATGCTTTGTTTCTTCTCCCCCTGGTACCCTCCCTTCTTCTTTCCCAACAATTGTATGGTAATAAATAATCTCTCGTTCTGGCTGGGACGTGCCTATTTTGCATTCTCTGAATAACACTTAGCAGCATTTTCAAGCACTTACTAATCATCTTTTATTTATCAGGTTTTTTTATCTTGACCTTCTCCTTGGAGAGCTCGATGTGGGTTTATCCCATGCTGTCCTCACAACAACCTGGGGAGGCAGGTCAGTCTAGGAGATTATGGCTCATTCCAGAGGTGATCTGATAGCAGAGCTCCCCAGCCAATAATCCAATTATCTCATCTGCTCTACTGGGTGAAAAGGAGGTGGCAGCTGAAGGTGCACAGGAAGTGCTGTTTTAGAGATCAATATTTTCCTATGCATTTTTCGTGTCATTTTCATACCTTTTCCCTTTCCTCCAAGTAGACATGACGATTTGCAGCTAGGCTGCCCTCTCCTTGTGTCTGTTCTTTCTGGATTCTTGGTTGAAATACAGTTAAACTGCGCAACTTTAATAATGTTACTTTTTCCCCTTAATAATGGGAAAAACAAGAGCAGAATTTGACAGGAGTGCAGAACTTTGCAGGATTCCACTAAAGCAAAAGAAAAAACTCACAAACACGGACACCAGAGGTGGGTTCCTACCAGTTCGCACCTATTCGGTAGAACCGGTTCGTCAAATCTACCGAACCGGTTAGAAGAGGTTCCACCAGTGGACCCGGAAAGCAGGCCACACCTACAGAAGAGGTTCCAAAATTTTTTGAAACCCACCACTGGTCCTTGGATAGGATTATTCTACACTATCATGCTCATATTTATAAAACTCAGGGCCTCTGTGAAAGGTAAGGATGACTACTGCGTTTGTGGTGCAATCAGAACATTGCGTGTGTTGAAGTTGTTTTAACGCAAACCAAAGATGCCTTTTAAAAAACAAGTTTACATCCTATTCTTATGCATGCCAGTGCTGTGTGTGAGGTAATTTAAGGTGGTTCTGACAAGTGTCGTCGGCATCTTCATATCCGGTCACATGGGCGGCAAGCCACTCCCATCAGGTCACATGGGCGGCAAGCCACTCCCACAAAGGCGGCCATACCCACAGAGTAGGTTCGAACAATTTTTGAAACCCACCACTGACCGACACCCTCTGAGCGCTACAAGTCTTCACCTGGAATGAAAGCAGACAAGAAGACAGCAACCTCCCTATTCCCTCTCTAGACTGAGGAATGCCTTGGCCTATCCTGAAGCAAATCCAGATTTCTCCCAGGGCACAACCTCCAGAGAAACCCACATGGGCTGCTGCTGTAAACCACCCTTGTTATTTTAAAAGCATATTTCTGGGGTCATCCATAGCCCAGAGTTATTTGGGGAAATATGGAGGCTTGCATTTTGTTTTGAAACACGCCAGGAGGTGCACTTCCTCTCTTGCGCTGTCTGGTGGGGTGGAGCTTGGTGGGCAACAGTGACGTGCGGTGAGGTTTATGGCTGGTGAGGCACTGACACAGGGGTTTCAAATTATTTTAGACTTGTGGACTTCAACTCCCAGAATTCCACAGCCAGGCATGCTCAGTTCCGATTTAAAGCGACCGCATTTGTTTTTCTCCTTTGCGAAAAAGTTTTCCTTCTTTCTTTTTCTTCTCAGACTAGATGAGGCACGTGGTTCTCCCGCCTCCTCCTGTAGAGGGCACTTTTTTAGAGGCTTTTTTAAACAGTTAAGCACTAAGCAGAGTCATCCACTGTGACTCTGGCAGCAACTAGCTCAGCCTTTTTCCTTTTACATTTTTTTTTCTTTTCATGATGACAGTGGTGAGGCTCTGCCTTCTCTGCCTCCCCTGACTGCACGTCCCTGGTGGGCAAGCATCTTGTTGGGAGACCTCTGCTGCTGGCTGAGGCCAATATGGGCTTCCTTTCTCCACTTTGGCCACTCATCTGCACGTCTGCTGCTGAAAGCTCTGTTGGATCAATGGGGTTCCTTCCAAAGATCTCTCTTATTGATGACATGAGTGCTGCTGAGTGATGGACTTGAGGCTGGGGGGGGGGGGGGCGGGGCGGGGAGAATTGGGTTCGCCCTGCCAACTGGCCAGCAATGCCCATTAGCTGATCGCTCTGCTTAGAAGCACCTTCCTGGCAGGGCAAAAAATTAATAAATCATTACTCTGGGGGAACTTGGGGAAGCATTCTTGGCTGAGCTTTTGCCAACTTGTTTGGACAGAGAGCCTGCAGGAAGAGCTCTCCAGCTCCTTTTCGATCACAAGTTGTGTGCAAGGGTAGCCATTTAAATCCAGTGAGATGGAGGCAGACGTGGGTTCCTACCAGTTCTCACCTATTCGGTAGAACCGGTTCGTCAAATCTACCGAACCGGTTAGAAGAGGTTCCACCAGTGGACCCGGAAAGCAGGCCACACCTACAGAAGAGGTTCCAACATTTTTTGAAACCCACCACTGGTCCTTGGATATGATTATTCTACACTATCATGCTCCTATTTATAAAACTCAGTGCCCCTGTGAAAGGTAAGGATGACTACTGCGTTTGTGGTGCAATCAGAACATTGTGTGTGTTGAAGTTGTTTGAACGCAAACCAAAGATGCCTTTTAAAAAACAAATTTACATCCTATTCTTATGCATGCCAGTGCTGTGTGAGAGGTAATTTAAGGTGGTTCTGACAAGTGTCGTCGGCATCTTCATATCCGGTCACATGGGTGGCAAGCCACTCCCATCCGGTCACATGGGTGGCAAGCCACTCCCACAAAGGAGGCCCCACCCACAGAGAAGGTTCAAACAATTTTTGAAACCCACCACTGGATGGAGGTGGAAAAAACCACAGCCCGTTTTCTTTCTTATGAGACGGGTATTATGCCTGGATAATCCACCACCCCTTTCTCTCATTTCCCTCTATTTCTTAGAAGCCCATGCCATGGCTATTTATCCACAGTTGGACTTCTTAGTCATAGCCACGGTTTTGATCCTGCTATAAGGCATCTCTCTCCCAATCTGCACATTTTTGCTTGCACAGCTTTGGGGAATGGAAACAAATTTCCCAAGGAAGGATCTTCTCGCCTATTCATTTCTGTTCTTATTCGGTTTTATGGGAATTCTTAGCAGAACAAGACTGTGTGTGTCACCTCTGAGTCCTTCCAATTCCCCTTGATCTCAATGGAGCATGTTCATCTGGCAATAAAGAGTCTCCAGTGGTGGGATTCAGCCAGTTCGCACCTATTCGGGAGAAGCGGTTGGTAACTTTCTAAGCAGTTCGGAGAACGGGTTGTTGGAAGAAATCTTTTGTTTTTTCCCACTTTACAGGGCTAATCCTATAAGGAAGGCAGGAAGGAAACTTTCTGGTGTTGTTTCTAGCCTAATCTTTATTGCCCTGCTTACAGAAACTGCCTCTCCGGTTAACCCTTATTACATTGTAACAGCTAAGGCGAAGCGCCCATCAATGTGAGTGATGTTGAGTTGGCCACGCCCACCCAGTCACATGACCACCAAGCCCCACCTACCCTGCTGGTCATTAGGACAGAGAACCGGTTGTTAAATTATTTGAATCCCACCACTGCTCCTGGTCCTTGAAGGAAAGACTAAGGTCCACCTCTGAGGAGCTACTGCTCATGGTCCCATTATAAGCAGATGTAGAATTCACATAGGGCAGGACTACGCCTGAATTTATGGGACTAATGCAGAGAAACATACCTGTGTATTTCTAAACAGAACTCTTAAAACATGTTACTGCAATGTATGTTTCTTATTATTGTGCTTTCGATGTTTAATGCGGTCATGTTGTTATGGTGTATCTTAAAATTACATATCATTCTCTCAGGATTACCGGTATTATATTCTGAGACTCATTTTGAAATATGATTTTATGAATATAATACATATGTGCATTCATCTATGTATCTATATATCTATATATCCATATATCCGTATATCCATATATCTATATATCTATATATCTATATATCCATATATCCATATATCCATTTATCTATATCCGTATATCTATATATTTATATATCTATATATCTATATCTATATATCTAGATCTACATCTACATCTCTCTCTCTCTCTCTGTCTCTCTCTCTCTCTCTAGTCTAATCTATCTATCTCTATCTATCTATCTATCTATCTATCATCTATCTATCTATTGATCTATCTATTGATCTATCTATATCTATATATCTATATATCTATATCTATATCTACATCTCTCTCTCTCTCTCTCTCTATATATATATATATATATATATATGTATGTATGTATGTATGTATGTGCGTGCGTGCGTGCGTGCGTGCGTACGTACGTACATACATACATACATACATACATACATACATACATACATACATACATACATATATATATATATATATATATATATATATATATATATATATATATACACATACACCTCTATGTGTACATACACATACAATAAAGAGTTTTAAATAATATCTGCCAGGTTATCTCAACCTTGAAGGCAGGGCTGTTTTGTCTTACTTATGTTCAGCTAATGAAGCTGTCATCTTAACCATGATGATTATAATGATAATAAACATAGTTTATTTAATTACCTGTTGCCTAACATGTTCAAGACAGGTGCTTTATTACATTTCCATCCCTCAAGGAAGCAAGGGAACATAATGGGCTTTCTGCCTTGAAGCATTGCCACTTGCAAAGTAATTCTCCTTGCCTTTCCTATGTGGAACATTATTAAAAGATCTATTAACAGACCATAGACCACATAAAGGAACCTATGGGAGGAAGCTGCCCTTAATATCTTGAGATGACACCTAAGTCTTTATTCTTTACCGATTAGATCCCATAGACTAGGCCTCCTCTGAGTTCCATCTGCCGGTCAATGCCGACTGGCAACTACGCGGAGGAGAGCCTTCTCGGTGGCAGCTCCGACCCTATGGAACGATCTCCCCGTGGAGATTCGTACCCTCACCACCCTCCAGACTTTCCGCACAGCCCTCAAAATCTGGCTATCCCATCAGGCCTGGGGCTAAAGACTGTAACCCACCCGAATGGTATGAATGTTGTGCTTTTAATTATGTATTGTTTTACGTGTTAAATGTTTGTTTCCCCCCCCCTTTGAGTTGTAAGCCGCCCTGAGTCCCCCCAGGGAAAAGGGCGGCATATAAATAAACCTTCATAACTCATAACTCATTCTAAAGACAGTGCTGGCAAAGTAGTGACACCTGGGTATCACATCTGCCTCTTGTGATCTTTTGTTCTTGGGTGGACAATCTTTTGCCACCTTTCATGTATGTTTTCCCCCTCTATCTCTCAGACTTAAGGCAAGCAGGTCATTAAACCTTGATTGGCCTGAAACTCTGCCCAACATTCATTGACTAGCTAATGTCAGAACCTTCACAGATTCAACACTACACACAAGCTATTTCACTGCAAGACACAAAAGATCTGTCCACTACAGAATGGAGAATATCAGCCCTGTCTATATATCAACCCAAGGTTAAAATGCTAAGTTTTCACTCTCAGATTTTAGAGTCAACAGACTTTGGCGCTTCTCTGACATGTGATTGGTAGGCAGAAAGCTTATATAATATCATGTCTGGCTTGAGCAACACTTCCTCAGCTTGCAGTTCACAATCTCATCCAGCACGATCAGCGATGAGGGGAACCTGATAGCAAACAGAAGGCCATACGATGCATCCCACACCACAGAAAGGACAGCCGATTCTGTCTTCAGCCTTCCAACTTAAGTGTCATAGCTTTAAATCTTGCACCTGTGGGTTGACAACACGGGATCCATCAAATTACCTGCATGAGAGGCAATTAATAAAGCTTCCAATTTTATTAAGAACAGCTGGGTGACACAAATAGATGGTCTCTTCATTTTACTGAGTCAACAATGGGTGCCACAATAATTTCTGTGGCTGCTCCGACCCTCTGGAGCGAACTCCCCGTGGAGATTCGAACCCTCACCACCCTCCAGGCCTTCCGCAAAGCCCTTAAAACCTGGCTGTTCCGACAGGCCTGGGGCTAAAGAACTGTTGCCCCCGTCTCGAATTGGTAGGACTGTTGTGTTTTAATTATGTATTGTTGTTTATGTCGTTTTAAATTCTTGTTTGTATCCCCCTTCCCTGGTTGAGTTGTGAGCCGCCCTGAGTCCCCTTCGGGGGAAAAGGGCGGCATATAAATAAAATCAACATCAACAACATCAACATAATAACATAAATTAAAAAAAATAAAGACAACATCAAAGGGGGTGGAACGCTAACTTTTAGCAACATGCTTTCTGTAGTCTCCTGCTTTCAATGGGCTTGACACAATAACAGCTTCCCCCTTCACAAGGTTGTTATAAGGAGGGAAAATATGGAGAAGGGCCATCTTAGAATGATATAATCTTATCCTATAGAGAATGAAAATGTATGTATATACATTTTCATACACATATGCATTCACACACACACACATGTGGTTTTCATGTGTGTATGCCTTAAATACTTAAATGCCTTTTATATATTACAGATTTTTGATTACAGGTTTTGCTTCATTTTCAGAATGCAGCAAGAGTCTGTTTTCCCAATTCTAGGGACCATCCATCTCTATACTTCATGTGACAGAGATAAATAGTAGGACTCCATTTCTAGAGAAATATTGTTAAAAGCTGAGATGGATCAAATCTCAGTTGGTCCACAAGTTCCCCCCACAGCAGTTCTCCGCCTGCTATTTAAGATACATCCAGCCTGTCTTTGCAAGTTGTCAGGTTTACTAAGACAACGAATAACCTTCGCAAAAGAGTACATAGAAATGCAAGAATTTACTTTTCAAAAGGAGGGAGAAGAATATCCCACATTATTTGTCCCCCATGGTTTCTTTTATTCTCCGTCCACCCAAGAACAGAGAACTTCTTAATATATCTGATGCAGTGACCTTTAATCCTCAAGTGCTTAGGCCACCTAAATGTGTTGTGCTTTTAAGTAATGCAAAGCTTTTTTTTTTTAAATGCAACTTACAAATTTTACTAGCACAGCCAATGCGAGGATGGAAACAAAAAAGAAGAAGAAGAAATGCATTTGACTTATCTGCTGGCTTCTCTATTCTCTACCCCTCTTTCTCGACTCCCACCTACTTCCGTAAAGGGTACTCTGCCAGGCCCACCCCTCCTGCACTCACACACTCCCCCACACATACATACATCAGCACTGTCCTAACCACCATCAGTTGGAAGCTGCCTTCCAGAGCAAGGATTGGGACCGGGAGCCTATGGCTGGACTGCTACAGAAACAGGTAGTGGAAATCCTTCCATCGCTCTTAGCCTCTCCATCAGTGATGGAGAGGCAGCTTGGAACGTACCATCTCATAGACCCGAGGGAGGGGAAAGCAGCCATCAATGAAGTCCCAGCTCTAAATCCGTAGATGTCTCTTGATTTCGGAGAGGCGGGGAGGAGTTGGAGGGATGGATCTGGTTGGGGTGGAGGGTGGGGCAGGAGGTTCAAATCTCTACCATTGGCTTTCGCCTTCTTTCACCATCCCCCCCCGCCCCACCAAGCCGTGGTTCCCCTCTTCTTTCTCCTGCCTCCCCCTCCCCCCTCTGCTGAGATTTGCAGCTGGACCAGTGCTCCGCGAGCCTTCTCCATCCTTGCAGAATGTAGGCACTGCGATGTCAAGCCGCAGCATCCCCGGGGCTGTAGTCAACTAGCAGCCCCCATCCTCGCCCTCCCCCCCCTGTCCCTCTAATCCTCTCTTGAAAGGGGGGAGAAATTGAGCTGAGGAAGTTCCCCCCCCCCTCCGCGTCTCCGGTTCTCGACTGGATCCGGGCCAAGCTAGAGAGAGAAAGGGGGGACCCCTGGTTCCCACCACCTCTCTCTCTCTTCAGCGGCCGATTCCCGAACAGCCTTCCTGCTCCCCACTTCAGTTGCTTCTGCTTCTGGCATGGCCCGGTGAGTACCATGCGGATAACCTGTTTTTTTGGGGGGAGGGGGGGTTTGCGTGGGAGGGGGAGATTGGGATGGAAAACTCTGTGTGATTGATAAGATAGAGACATGTATGTCATATATAACCTCATTGCGCCCAGTGGAGTTTGAGGAGACTTCCCCTCCTCCTTCTGAGAGGAAGGGAACCCGGGCAGTCTCCGTCATAGGTAATGCAGAAGGGGGGGGAGGGGGAGGGGAGCGGAATGCGGTTGGGATGGCGTGGGGACAAGTCACTGCAGAAAGCAGAGCTCGGTGGCCCTCAAATGGCGCTCCTCCCACCTTTTTTTAAAAAAGGTACTCTCCCAGACGCAGCCTAAAATTTACCCGGGGAGATAGCAAGGGGAGATAGGCGCTTGATAACACCTGCAGGGGTCCAGCTTTCCAAAACGGCTCTGGGAGGCTGGTTATTGGTATGCCAAAACGGGGTGGGGGGGGATTGCAAAATAGAATGGGGAGTGTAGCAAGTCCTTTGGCCGCATGAAGTCCCCTCCCAGCCATCGCCACCTTTCCCCCCCCCACTCCCCACCCGACCTCCTCAATGTCGACTTGGCTCGGCTTTCTCTCCTGCTGCACCTTGCGCGCTCGCCTGCCGGCATCTCAAGGTGACAGCGACGTATTCTTGAGGGGTGTGTGTTTGAGAGAGAGAGAAGGGGGGGGAGAGAGAGGGAGGGAGGGAAAGAGAGAGACTTTGCGTGCGCGCACACATGCTCAAGGAGAGGGAGCGCCGGTGACGTCCCTGGCTAGATCAGTAAAGGGGTGTGGGTGGGGTGGGGGGCCTGTTTCAAAACCAATAGGGATCCCCCCGCCCACCTACCCACTGCAGAGAGGTACCTGCATTAAGTGGGGGGCAGGAATTGGGCTGGGGCTGGAGGGGGGGGGTGTTAAATAGGCAGTTTTGGGCAGCAGCGAGCCTTCTCCATCCGCCATGCCATTCCCACCTTTGGTAACTAGAAGACAGAGGTGGAGAATCAGACCACACAGCATGTGATGTGTGAACATGAGAGCGAGCGAAAGTGCGACCCTCCGGAGTCAGACAGGACCTTTCAATGGGCTTGTTTCAAAGAGCCAAGGTGGCACAGTGGTTAAATGCAGCACTGCAGGCTACTTCAGCTGGCTGCAGTTCTGCAGTTCAGCTGTTCAAATCTCACCGGCTCAGGGTTGACTCAGCCTTCCATCCTTCCGAGGTGGGTAAAATGAGGACCCGGATTGTTGTTGGGGGCGATATGCTGACTCTGTAAACCGCTTAGAGAGGGCTGAAAGCCCTATGAAGCGGTATATAAGTCTAACTGCTATTGCTATTGTTCAGGGGAGCGGATCCCGGCGTGGACTGAGCGAGAGGGAATAAATAAGACTTTAGGGACGGGGGGGACGGAGGGAGGGGGGGGTTGGCGGGGAAAAGAAGAAAGGAACCGCTAGATTCAGCGGGGAGCTTGGACGGACGAACCACAGTTCGCTCGAACTTCAGCAGGCGGCGTATGCATCGCCAGGCCTAGAGGGGGAAGGACCGGCGGAAAAAATCCGGGGAAACTGAGGTCAGGCAAGGGTATGATTGCCTTGCTGAACTCCAGGGGGAGGTGGGGTAAAGAGGGGAGGGGGCGACGTCAGCATAAGGACATAAACCGATGTTGCTCAACCTTGGCGACTTTGAAGTCCTGTGGACTTCAACTCCCAGAATCCTCCAGCCAGCATAGCTGGCTGGGGGATTCTGGGAGTTGAAGTCCACAGGACTTCAAAGTCGCCACGGTTGAGAAACACTGACATTAAACGGCCTGCGTGGTGGGGGGGATGAATTGCAAAGGCTTCGTTGGCCCAGCCGTCGGCCTCGACAGAGCTGTGTACTTGGAGCGGGTCAAAGCAGGACAAGCCGCCCCTTCGGGACTTCTTCTATTCGGCGTCTCTTCCCTCTTGCCCAGCTCTGCTGCTTCGATGCTTTGAGTGACATCTTTCCCCCCGTAGACATCACCCCCCCCCCGAGAGCAGCTCGAGTCTCCTCGCCCCCACCCGGCCACCTCAAAGCGAGCGGGGGCGGGGGTAGGGGTGGGGGGGGGACCGTCACGACGCCGTCGCCTTCTCAGCCTGCTCGGCTCTCGGGAGAGGCGGAGCGGAGGTCTCTTTAGAGGAGCCCCGGCAAGGGGAGTTTGGCCTCCCAGACCGCTCCGGAGCCCAGGAAGCAGCGGTGAGGAAGAGGGAAGTGAGCGGGGTAGTGGTGGGGGTAAAGAAGGGGGAGGCGCCGCGCAGGGCCTGGCGTGGACCGCCAAGCCCGCCCGCCCATCGCCAAGGGCAACCGGGAGCATCTCTTTCCGCGGTCTGCTTTGGCGCATTGCTCGGGATGGGAAGCTGAAGCGCGTTCCGGCTCTGGCTTTTTTCAAGGCAACTGCAGGGGAGGGGGCGGGATCCACAGGCTGCCTTTCCCCCGCTTCTGATTGGTTGAGCGGTCCTGAGTGGCAGCCAGCGCAAGGGGTGGGGTGGGGTGGGGGGAAAGGGAGGAGGGGAGGAGCTCAGCCAGGAGGGAGCGGGATCCACAGGCTGCCGGGGGGGGGGGCTGCCTTTCCCCCGCTTCTGATTGGTTGAGCGGTCCTGAGTGGCAGCCAGCGCAAGGGGTGGGGGGGAGAGGGAGGAGGGGAGGAGCTCAGCCAGGAGGGAGGGGGCTGGGCTTGACCCACCTACCCGCCAGCGGTGGACTGGGGAGGGGGCGGGAGGACCGCAAGACCCCCTCCCTCCCTCCCCCCCCGATTGCGGCGCCCGGCCGGTAGCAAAGGGCAGGCTGGGATGGCGGGAAGGATAGCAATAGCAGTAGACTTATATACCGCTTCATAGGCCTTTCAGGCCTCTCTAAGCGGTTTACAGAGAGTCAGCATATTGCCCCCAACAATCTGGGTCCTCATTTTACCCACCTCGGAAGGATGGAAGGCTGAGTCAACCCTGAGCCAGTGAGATTTGAACCGCTGACCTGCTGATCTAGCAGTAGCCTGCAGTGCTGCATTTAACCACTGCGCCACCTTGGATCGCGATGACATCGTGTTATCTGCCGTTCAACCAACCCTTTTCTTGACCGAAGGTGGGGGGGGGAGAGAGGACTCTCCAGCCCGGGCATTCGAGGAACGCGGGCTTTCTGTTGCACGTACCCCGTGGCGCTTGGCCCCACCGAAAGTCCTTTGCTCGTGGCAAAGGCAATCCGAGGCCGCCCCCGCACCCCAAGTCTTGGCGAGGCTGGTTGGAGAGAACGTTTAACTCCAACCCGGGAGAAAGATCTTGGCGATCGTGACGCTTGTGATATTGCGCTTGGAATGAACTGAGCCTCCTCGCTTAGGGACAGTCTACCGGCAAACCAGCAGGGGGGTTGAAAGCAACGGAGGGAGATGGGCGAGGGTGCTGCTGTCGCCTCTCATGTTTTCCCCCGCCGCGATGGAAATAGACTGGCTGGCCCCCTGATGCAGGAACACAGCAGACCAGCGCCTAAACTAGGGCAGAGGGATTGCACCAGCACTGCCGCAATCATTTTGGGGAGGTGGGAGAGAGAAGCAGAGGACGAGGAGGGGAGGCGGAAGGGGGAACCCGAGAGGCGAGGAAAATGTAGGCAGAGAACAGGGAGGGGCCAAGAAATATTGGCAGTGGCCTCCCCCCTCCCCAGCAGTACAAGTTCACTGGGGGCTCCGAGCCAGCCCATCCACCCCCTGCCTCCCTCCCTCTCTCTGCCAACCTACCTCCCGAGGTTGTTGTGACACACACAAAAAAATCGGAGGAGGGAATCATGTATATTATACACTACCTCGAGCTCTGGAATCAAAGGCAGAGCATTAATTTAATACACCAATGCACCAGAAAGCTTTATTAGAGCATAAGCGCCCGTGGAACAGAGACTCGATTAGTTCACCAGCCTGGTAAATGCATAAACCATGCCTTTTCCCCTCTCCTCCTCTTCTACCCCTCCTTTTTCTCTCTCCTGTGAACCCCCGTATGCCAATTTTATTTTTATACATTCTGCCCCCCCCCCTCCCATTTTGCCTAATGTTCCCTTGATCCATCTCTGCATGCTGCAAGCTCTGTTAGACCATTCATCCTTTTCTCCCCCACTGATCTGGGGGGGGGGGCGGGGGCGGGGGAGAGGAGGGGATGGAAAACTCCTGTTGAACAGGCAAAAACTCAGCACCCACCTACGTCTTCTCCCTCCCTCCCTCCCTCCCTTCCTCCTCTCTCTCTTTTCTCTCTCTCTCTCTCCTTATATAACCCTGCATTAAGTAACCTACTCATGATTTCCCACTCGTTTTAATTCTTGTGTCACTCTTCCTGTCCCACTCCTCCCCTCAGGATCTCTAGGTCCCAGAGCTAACCAGGACAGAGCCTCCCTCCCCTCTTCCTTAAGAGAAGGCCACAGCTGGTTATTCTCCGTCAATATTTCGGAGGCGTGTTCAGCCTTGGGGATGAGGGAAGGCAATATGATTTGCACCAGGCTGCCTGCCTTCGCTGTGAGCTTGCAAAGAGCTGGCCGAGAGAGATTGGGCTTTTTTTATTTAATCAGATGGAGAATCTTACCCTTGAAAGCCAAACAAACAAACAAAATAACAGGATTTGTGCATCTGGCATAAGCCGGTGAGTCCACTGGGCTTTAAATGTTTTGAACTGGAGCTGTCCACTGTGTAGAACTCCAGTGCTGGCAAGCAGCACCAATTCTTCTCTGCAATAAGGACACGTCACCTGAAACAGAGAGAAGAAGAGGGTTAATGTCTCTGTCCAAAAAATGGCTCCATAATGCTGTCTCTGCCTCTGCCTTCTCTCCTTTTGGTCTTTTCTTCTTTCCCTTTGGTGGGCTTTTCCCCAAGTGTATCCGACCACAGCACAAATCCACGAATCTTTTTATTGCCGTGGCCTCTTCTCTTCGCCTCCCAAGCCCAGGAGTGAGACAAGCCTAAACCATCCCTAGTTGTACCACTGTTATAGTGGTATTTTCTCCCTTGTTCCAACACTGTCCAATCGGTTTGGCTTTGTCCCCTGTTAGACGACTGCCAGTGACCAGGAATGCGAAACTGAGGTGGGGATGAGATTCATCAATAGGAGCAGCAGATTTCCCTGCCGTTTTCCACTGATTCAGAGATGGGAGACAGGCTTTACATTTTCACAGTCCTTTCTGGGATTTCTGGGAACTGTAAGCTACAACTTACAAACCCAACCCACAACCCCAATTCTTGGAGGCATCATCCAGGTGCTTTTGACGAGCTTCTTGCAAAATGTTAACTTCTAAAAGTAGAGGGCTGTACTCAGAAAATGTCAAAGCCGTGTGCATAGAAATACCAGGACGTGTTCATTGCATTTGTTCATCTTGATCACATTTACAGCTGAAGTGAATTCAAGGAAATTTTAGGGGGGGGGGTTCCCCTGGCTTTGTCCACTTCTTGCTGTGCTGTTTCTAGCATCGCATTTAAGAGCTAAGCACCAAAGCTGGACTTACGCTGCTTGTCAAGACGAACCAATCTGGAAGAGTCAGATTGCCCTCCAGTTCTGTGCACTTCTCTGCCCCCCAATATCTCTGCAGATCCAAGTGGATCACATTCAGCCCTCAAACTCACTCTGCCTGCCTGTTTCTCAGTACAAGGATCATTTCCTTGAGAGTTCTCCTCTTCACCCACCTGGGTTCAGAGGGATGTTTCTCACCCACCCTCACAAATATCCAGCACCAGAAATGGACTTACCATTCGGCACCTGAGAGCTTCATTTCATGGTTTCTTGGGGAGGTGAGATAGTGGTGATCTGAGAATTTCAGTGAGCATGAAGAAGGAGGCAGCATTTTTTAAGACTGGGGTCTTTGATTTCTTAATTGCCTTAGGTATACTTGAAGCATAGCTTTCATGGACCTCCTTCCTCAAAATGATGAGATACGCAATTCAGTGGTGCAACCCTATGGAAGTTCAGGGCGATATTTAGCTTGCCAGTTGCCCGTTCTGATCCTACATATTGTTTGCAAAATACTTTTCACAAACCAGAAGACTTCAACGTAATTGCTATAGTGATGCATAACAGTATTGCAAAATTAATTTCATTCTTGTTTGCTACTCAACTACCTAAGAACGTAGCCTATTCGTATTTTGTTATGTCAAAAGGAAGACCTTTGTTTTTATTTAAGTATTTATTGGCCATTTAGGGGGCACCATAATCTTTTACTGCAGCCATACAAATAATCAAGTTTAGCCAATTCTACTAGATGTCTACTAGCTATCTGGTGTTGGTCCAGCTGTTGCTTTAATAATACACACTATTTTTTTTTACACAAGTGGTCCTTTATGAAATGCATCTCTTGCCTTGGCAATGCCATGTATATCTGTATGGGCAATTGCCATTGGGCCCAGCTGGCCCTTAAAGGTAATCACTGCTGACCTTATAGATTTCCTGTCAGTCTTGGGTCCTCTAGATGTATTTGATCACAGTTTCCCAACATCGTAAGTGAAGCTGGCGCCCTTGTGACCTTTCATCCCATTACTGCAATGTGGTGTATATGGGGCTGCCCTGGAAAAGCATTCAGAAGTTTCAACTGGTGCAGAGAGCAGCTAGACAGGTAGTTGCGGGTGTCAGATATTTGACACATGTAACATCACTGCTGTGTGAGTTGCATTGGCTGCCAATGTGCTTCCAAGTGCAATTCAAGGTGCTGATTGTCACTTTTAAAGTACTTCATGGCTTGGGCCCAAACTACCTAAGGGATTGTCTTCTCCCATTCATTTTTACCTGTAGAATTTGGTGCAGCAGGTTGGATAAATTACAGATCCTGTCCAGAATGTTGGCTTGGTGGGAGACTAGGAGATCTTCTCTCCCATAGCTCTCACCCTCTGGACCATTCTCCTGTCAGAGATTAGGATGATGTCAACCCTATTGGCTTTTCATAAGGCTTTGATTGGGTGAGCCTAGGTGGCGCAGTGGTTAGGGTGCAGTACTGCAGGCCACTTCAGCTGGCTGTTATCTGCAGTTCAGCGGTTCAAATCTCACCGGCTCAAAGGTTGACTCAGCCTTCCATCCTTCCGAGGTGGGTGAAATGAGGACCCAGACTGTGGGGGGCGATATGCTGACTCTGTAAACCGCTTAGAGAGGGCTGAAAGCCCTATGAAGCGGTATATAAGTGTGACTGCTATTGCTATTCTCACACCTGGGTCTCCAAGTTTGTTAAGGATCCCATTTCTTGGCTATATTGACACCTGTGGCAATAGTTTTACTTGGCAACCGTATATATTTAATTTGTATTCCTTTCCTTTTAAAAATTGTTTTATGTTTTTTACAAAATACACTGCCCGGAGTCATTTGTTCAGATAGGCAGCTCTAGAAATCAAATCAAATCAAATCAATCAAATGTTTTTTTTGTAAAGAATAAAATGCAAAGGATCTTGCAGTGAAGAAGCATCAAGTCCAAATGATTCCCAGCATGCTCAGTTCAATCCAGGAAGTGATGCTGGGCCTTCGTTTTGGCAGGCAATGTTGTTGCTCCATCATGCAGCTCGCACTCCCTGACTTATCATTGGTGATGGGTCTGTAGGCAAGTTGGGTGATTCTGGATTTCAACTCCAAGGTTCATGCTTGGCTGAGTTCTTCATCCTTCCAAAAAAGTGTCTTCAAACATTCACATTTGTCTTGTAAAGAAAACTAGGAGTCCCATGATGCCCTCAACATTGTGTGTTAGTCTGTAAATACAACCGATTTACAGTGCTCTGTGGTTTATCAGCTATAAAGTCGAGCTCATTCTACTTCTGCCTTCTCTGCCCCTTCCCAAGTCAAGTTTCATCTAACCCAGTGTTTCTCAACCTTGGCAACTTGAAGATGTCCGGACTTCAACTCCCAGAATTCCCCAGCCAGCGAATGCTGGCTGGGGAATTCTGGGAGTTGAAGTCCGGACATCTTCAAGTTGCCAAGGTTGAGAAACACTGATAACCAGATCCAGGATAATATAAGTGAAAGACCTGGCTTCAGATGCTATTTCAACACACACACACACCACATACGGTCCTATTTATGCACTGATGTATTCATCGAAGTGGAAGATAATAACGAAGGTGATTGTTTACTGCCCACTTTTTATTAAGGAGCTGGAAGAGGCACACGCAACATCCCTTCCTATTATTGTGTCTCTACCTTACGGTGTTGAAAACGACTGTTCTAAAACCACTCGATACGTTTCTGTTGACGGTGGGGAGACTAGAAGCTCAGCCTCCCCATTCCTAATGCAATATTCTCACCACTACTATCACCGTCATGGTTTCCATTAGGTTGGGGCATGTTTTAAGGCACCGCAAGAAGGGTCAATATTCAGCCTGGCTGAACGTGTAGGAAGAGATCATTCCCCTCGATCAGAAAGCAAGTCAGGGCAAGCCACTTCTGCAATAACCGTATGCGTTCTTTGTCCTATAATCTTATGGAATTCTGCTCCTAGGAGCAGAATTCTCTGACCTATATAGCTTATGCAGATTCATTGTCATTACTTTGCATAATTCATTCTGTTTTTCTTTAGCCACGGAGAGGAGGGGGGGGAAAAAAAGAGGTAATTCATTTTGGGACCACCTGATACCCCACTCCACATTTTATCCGGCTTCTGAGATTTCATCAGACACCGGTCGCATGTTCAATATAACCTATAGCTCCCCAAAGGCTAGAAAATCCTTTTCTGACAAAAAAAAAAAAAGTGGGACCCCGAAGAAGTCAAATTTTATGTTCAGTTTTTATACTCATATCCATGAAATGATAAGATACTTTGAGTCCCTCATTATATCATATGGCTGGCCTTGCTAGTTTGCATCAATACTGTTGCATAGTAATTCTCTCTTCTCTCCACTGCAAGCTATGGAGGTTAATCTACAAAGGGCAGGTTGCTCAACTTGATAGTGTGTTGCTTTAATTCATCTCGGTACACCCACGTCACACCTATCCTCCGCGAGCTACACTGGCTGCCTATTGGTCTTCGGATACGCTTCAAGGTGCTAGTCGTCACTTATAAAGCCCTTCATGGTATTGGACCTGGGTACTTGAGAGACCGCCTGCTGCCAATTACCTCCTCTAGACCGATTAGATTCCACAGATTAGGCCTCCTCCAAATTCCATCCGCCGGCCAATGCCGACTGGTGACCACCCGGAGGAGAGCCTTCTCTGTGGCTGCTCCGGCCCTCTGGAACGAGCTCCCCGTGGAGAATCGGACCCTCACCACCCTCCAGGCTTTCCGCAAAGCCCTTAAAACCTGGCTGTTCCAACAGGCCTGGGGCTGATGAGTTTCCGTCCCCGCTCGAATGGTGTGGCTGTTGATCGTTTTTAAATTGTGGTATTGTTTGTCCATGTCTTTTCTCCCTATTTGTATCCCCTACCCCGCCCCCCCTGACTTGGGTTGTGAGCTGCCCTGAGTCCCTTCTGGGAAAAGGGCGGCATAGAAATATAATCAATTCAATTCAATTCAATCTGTCTGTGACATAAGTAGTTGTAGTTGTAGTTGAGTTTATTTATAGGCCGCCCTTTTCCCTGAGGGGACTCAGGGCGGCTAACAACTTGTATGGGAGGGGAAAACATACAATAACATAAAAACACAAAGTATAATTAAAATCAAGCAACATTCATTCAACATTCGGGTGGGGGCGGATTATGCTCTTTACCCCCAGGCCTGGCGGGATAGCCAGATCTTGAGGGCTGTGCGGAAGGTCTGAAGGGTGGTGAGGGTACGAATCTCCACGGGGAGATCGTTCCAGAGGGTCGGAGCTGCTACTGAAAAGGCTCTCCTCCGCGTAGTTGCCAGACGGCACTGGCTGGCAGATGGCACTCGGAGGAGGCCTAATCTGTGAGATCTTATGGGTCGAGAGGAGGTGATTGGCAGGAGGCGGTCTCCCAAGTACGCAGATCCACTACCATAAAATCCACATTGGACTATTGTAAAAGGTCAAAGTTTCCCTGTCAGTCATGTCGATTCTAGGGCACAGTGCTCGTCTCTTGTTACTTGACTGAGGGAGCCAGTGTTGTCCAGAGACACTTCTGGAATCATGTATCTAGCATAGCTATACGCCAGAGGTGCACAGAATGCTGCTACCTCTCCACCGAAGTGGTACCTCTTAATCTACTTGCATTCGCATGCTTTCGAACCGCTAGTTGGGCAGGAGCTGGAAGTAAATTGACTGGGAAACTCCGTATGCTATTGAACAAGAGCTTCTGATTGGCATTAGCATTTTGGTTAATGATCAAGGAAGTTATAACTAAGTAATACCTGAAAGGTTACAAGTCAGTCAGTCACTCACTCACTTATTTTACTTCCCAAATTTATATGGCGCCCAACTTGCTATCAAGAGACTCTTATCATGGATACAAGAAGCTGAGATGTGAATCTTGGCAGAAGTGGAACCAGGGAGCCAGAGCAGAGTGCTCTGTGGGCCAGAATTCAAGCTCAGAAATGCATTTGGGAAGGGTGAGAAGTAAGATTCAGGAAAGAGAGGTTGGCAGCAGCCAAAGGGCATGGAACACAGACAAAATAGAAGCCTTGGTTAGTAAGACTGATGGCAACACTAATAGGGTCAGAGATGGTTGTTGTTGCCTAGGAAATGATCCAGAAGGATCAACCGGTGCACCATATCAGGAGAAGAGAAAAAAACTAGCTTGAAATTATTGGGGGCAGAACCATCCTGGAAATCAGTGTTGCCAATGGCTTCCTTTCCATTGTGATCTCACCGGCATGCAGAGATGAAAGAACTCCTACTTTTAAATCTCGGTAGCTCCTAGTAGCCTACTGAAAACTTCTTCTTTTTCCTTCTTTCATCTACCATTTATCATATGGCGCTAGTCGTCACTTATAAAGCCCTTCATGGTATTGGACCTGGGTACTTGAGAGACCGCCTGCTGCCAATTACCTCCACTAGACCGATTAGATCCCACAGGTTAGGCCTCCTCCGAATTCCATCCGCCGGCCAGTGTCGACTGGCGACTACCCGGAGGAGAGCCTTCTCTGTGGCTGCTTCGACCCTCTAGAACGAACTCCCCATGGAGATTCGAACCCTCACCACCCTCCAGGCCTTCCACAAAGCCCTTAAAACCTGGCTGTTCCGACAGGCCTGGGGCTAAAGAACCATTGCTCCCGTCTCGAATGGTATGACTGTTGTGTGTTTTAAACCATGCATTGTTTTGTGTCATTTTTAATTTTGTCTGTATCCCCCCTTCCCTGGTTGAGTTCTGAGCCGCCCTGAGTCCCCTTCGGGGGGAAAGGGCAGCATATAAATAAAATCAACATTCAACATATGACATACTTTCTGGAAGCTGAGAGGACAATCTATTCTCGATGACTCTCCTTCCCTCTTTATGGTTGTCTTGTCTTATGGCTTGCCTAGAGAGTCGAGGTGGCGCAGTGGTTAGGGTGCAGGACTGCAGGCCACTTCAGCTGACTGTGATCTGCAGTTCAGCGGTTCAAATCTCACCGGCTCAAGGTTGACTCAGCCTTCCATCCTTCCGAGTTGGGTGAAATGAGGACCCAGACTGTGGGGGGCGATATGCTGGCTCTGTAAACCGCTTAGAGAGGGCTGAAAGCCTTATGAAGCGGTATATAAGTCTAACTGCTATTGCTATTGCTATTGCCTAAGCAATTTACTGACATTACTGATCTTTTTTTCCCCTTTTGGCCTAATGCAACCAACCTCCCGAGGCTTTCTTGACCAGCAACAGCTTGTGCATGATCTAAGCAGGCAGTGCCAATTTGCATCAAATGATTTGATGTTGGCCAGGGAGAATAGTTGCTGCCTATCAGCACCAAGGACAGTTCTTAAGGGTAAGACTACCACGGAATGGCCGGTCGTGGGGAGGAGCTGCCTGCTGCAAGAGGGAGATCGGAACAACATGCGTAGCTTCTTACGAGTTGGCCATCAAGCTATAAAAACACTCTTCCCAAAACAAGTCTTAATTTTTTATTTATTCACGAGACAACAGATGAGTAAATGAAGGCTCATTTGGCATCTTTGGAAACACAAATTTTTAAAAAGACAACCATGTGAGCTTCTGCACGGCAGAAAGGAAGGAAGCCAGCAAATCACAAACTGAGCTGGAAACCTTTTTGTCTCTTCCTGAAAGAACCCAAATGCACGAGATGGGATGAGTGGCAATTGCCCCCTTTGAAGAGGTTCTCGGTACCCGATGGCAGGATTTTGGGGGAAAAGAATAGGACTCATCTTACTATGGATTGCTATAAAGGAGAGCCAAGGCTACTCAGGGCAAATAGTGCTTCTATATATAGGTTATTTTAAAAGGATGGGCTGGGGAAAATTCTCATACACAGAAGCTGCTGTGTTATGGACAAGATTTGCTACGCAGCAAGTAAAGGCAGAGCATGGGCATTAGTAGGAAGCAACGGATGTTTCATTCGGTAATTGTTGTACTGTGTCTGTTTTTAATAAGATAGTGTTTTCTTCCTTGTGAAAGATGGACTTTGACTACAGTTAATAACATTTAAAGCTGCATGTGAATGATGAGAGAAGGTGTCACAGAGAGGAGAGGCTCAGACTATTTCCCAAGGCAGCTGAAGGCCAAACAAGGAATAATGGATGAAAACTAATCAAGGAGAGATTCAACCTAGAAATAAGGAGGCATTTTCTGACAGTGAGAACAATCAACCAAGGGAACAGAAGTTGCCTTCAGAAGTTGTGGGAGCTTCATCACTGGAGGCTTTCAAGAAGAGATTGGACTGCCATTTGTCAGAAATGGTGCAGGGTCTCCTGCTTGGCTGGAGGGTTAGAGTAGATGACCTACAAGGTCCCTTCCAACTCTGTTATTCTGTTTTAAAGGTATCATTTGGTGTTCCTGATCAACAGATCAACTGGGGGCCGTCTAAGACAACTCCCCAAATCATCAACTAGCACAGCTGTTTGGATGGCACCTAGCTGGGGAAATCTAGCCTAAGCTCAATTATCCCTGGCAATTACAATTCTAGTACCAAATGGAGCAATTATTATTATATCCACAACTGCCAATTCTTTAGCTGGTGTTGGCCTGCATCCACATCGAGTACTTCCCAAGAACTTTGGACGTTGTGATGTATTCTTGTAGTCTTGTAGTACTGGAGTCTTCTGTAACCGGCAGGTAGAAATACACAGATTTTTCTACATGTCATCCAAGTTTTTTTTTGGTAGGAATCACTGGAACCTCCATGATTGGTTTATGCCATAATCTTCCAATTCCAGTTTTCAGATCTTGATACTTTGTGATCATCTCCAATTCTTCGTTTCCTATTCTATTCTTCCTATTCTCCCCTGGCATTGGCACATCAAATTGCCTGTACTTTCTTCTCAACTGCAGTTAAATCTGGTCTGCTTATGAGCTATGACTTTATCTATTAGTATTCAGAAATCCCACAGTATTTGCTCATTTTCAACTACTTTTCAACTATATGTTCCCACCGATTTTTTTTCATTACTGAACATGATAATGTTTGCAGGTGTTCCAGTGAGTCATTTTCGTGACTGTGTTAAGGTAGTTGTTTATAATCAGTTTGTGACTATAGAGCCGAGGTGGCGCAGTGGTTAGAGTGCAGTACTGCAGGCCACTTCAGCTGACTGCTATCTGCAGTTCAGTGGTTCAAATCTCACCGGCTCAAGGTTGACTCAGCCTTCCATCCTTCCGAGGTGGGTGAAATGAGGACCCAGACTGTGGGGGTGATATGCTGACTTTGTAAACCGCTTAGAGAGGGCTGAAAGCCCTATGAAGCGGTATATAAGTCTAACTGCTATTGCTATTGCTATTGTGTGATTATTATTATTAAAATTTGTATGCCGCTCAACTCCCAAAGTTTCTGTTTGGGATTTGTGTGTGAACTATTTCAGTCTGGATGAATGAATGCCACTGGACATTATTTCACTCAAAATGTGATATACCACCCCATAGGCACTTGGCAGAAATCCCAGTGACATGTATCATGACATCATCACACAAATGAATCAGAGGATGCAATTTTTTCAGTCAGATTACAATAGCAATAGCAGTTAGACTTATATACCGCTTCATAGGGCTTTCAGCCCTCTCTAAGCGGTTTACAGAGTCAGCATATTGGACCCAACAATCCGGGTCCTCATTTTACCCACCTTGGAAGGATGGAAGGCTGAGTCAACCTTGAGCCGGTGAGATTTGAACAGCCGAACTGCTGAACTGCAGTCAGCTGAAGTAGCCTGCAGTGCTGCACTCTAACCACTGCACCACCGCGGCTCTCTACAAGATCATGGTGCAAGTAACATAGAGTACTTAATACATTGTTATTTGACCGATGCAAATGCTGTCACTTGTTTCTTCTTAGTACTGCTATTACGGACACCCATGTGCCTCTAAACGCCGTTCTCATGGCACCACTGAGGATGCCAAATAATGTTTGGCAGTAGCTTAACCCTGATCCCTGTTTTTCATCTCATGGAAATGAAACAACTTTCTGAAATACCTATTCCTTGCAAGGCATCATGCTTTTCCTCCTTCCCCCGTGGTTGTTTCAGTACTGCCTTTGGATAACGCTGTTTCTTCACGAGTGTCATGGGGGGTGGGGGTGGGGGGAGAGAAGAGCCAGCAAATTGAAATGGACACTGGGGGGCAATTAAGGAAAATTATTCAAAGGAGAATAGGTAATCCATTATTAATCCCCTACTTGTGTTCATTAGGAAGCAAACACCAAACAGGAAGCTTTTCATTAACATGCCAAAAAAAAAAACCCCACTGTTTAATCGAATTGTGCCTGGATAGCACAGTGTAGCATTGTATAAAGTATTTGTGAAGACTTTCGTTTTCTAGCTAGCTAAAGCAGTGTTTCTCAACCTTGGCGACTCTAAGTCCTGTGGACTTCAACTCCCAGAATCCCCCAGCCAGCATAGCTGGCTGGGGAATTCTGGGAGTTGAAGTCCACAGGACTTAGAGTCGCCAAGGTTGAGAAACACTGATCTGGAGAGTGCTGTAATTTTTGGTGATCACCACTCTCCTCTGAGTATTCATTAATTTCCTTCTCCTTCCCCCTCAGATACAGAACCCACAGTACTGCAATGTGCTCTACATGGGGCTGCCCTTGAAGAGTATTCGGCGGCTTCAGCTGGTCCAGAATGCAGCCGTGCGAGCGATCGTGGGTGCACCTCGTTTCACCCACGTAACACCTATCCTCCGCGAGCTGCACTGGCTGCCTGTTGATCTCCGGGTGCGCTTCAAGGTGCTAGTTGTCACCTACAAAGCCCTTCATGGTATTGGATCTGGGTACTTGAGAGACCGCCTACTGCCAATTACCTCCACTAGGCCAATAAGATCCCATAGATTAGGCCTCCTCCGTATTCCATCAGCTGGCCAGTGTCGACTGGCAACTACCCGGAGGAGAGCCTTCTCGGTGGCTGCTCCGACCCTCTGGAACGATCTCCCCGTGGAGATTCGTACCCTCACCACCCTTCAGACCTTCCGCGTAGCCCTTAAAACCTGGCTGTCCCGACAGGCCTGGGGCTAAAGACTTCAACCCCACCCGAATAGTATGACTGTTGTGCTTTTTAACGATGTATTGTCTTCATGTGTATAACTTGTTTTGTCCTTCCCTCCCCCTGAATTGTGAGCCGCCCTGAGTCCCCTCAGGGAAAAGGGCGGCATACAAATAAAGTAAATCCAAATCCAAATCTCCACACCAAAGTGGGAAGCTGACCCTGATTCTTATCCTGCGCAGAAACTTAAATGTTACCCAAACTATGCTTGAAATTCTCTTCCCATCGTAGCCTTAACATTTTGTAAACTTTTGAATAGCATGCAGAAAATCTCAAGGTCATATCTTCTCCGGTAAAAAAACAAAAAAAAACAAATAAAAAACAACAACCCAGGATTAAGTAGCGAGAAAGGTCAAGAAAAGACTTTTCCTTTAAATTCTGGAGACTTAAGTTCTCGAGCAATGATAGAACTAATCCAAGCACAAGGCAAATGCCTCTGAAGGACTTTGAAGCACATAGAGAGCCAAGGTGGCGCAGGGGTTAGAGTGCAGTACTGCAGGCCACTTCAGCTGACTGCTATCTGCAGTTCAGCGGTTCAAATCTCACCGGCTCAAGGTTGACTCAGACTTCCATCTTTCCGAGATGGGTGAAATGAGGACCCAGACTGTGAGGGCGATATGCTGACTCTGTAAACCGCTTAGAGAGGGCTGAAAGCCCTATGAAGCAGTATATAAGTCTAACTGCTATTGCTATTGCTATATTTTTTTAGTTTCATAACTGCATACATCTGAAATCAGGTGGAAGAAGACTGTTTTAAGGGCCTTTCACACTTTTCTGTGCAGATTATAAAGCTCTCATTTGCTGAGCTTCATCGTGCTTTAACGGAGACCATTTCCTGTGCCAAACTCTCATCAAAACCTTGGCACTGCATCTTGTGGCCAGCCGTCACGGCCATCAGAAGGCATTTTCTAAGGCATCCCACCACAGTTTTGTGGTATGTTCTTTCCTTGACAACATAGAAAACCAAAGCTTTTCTCAAAAGTGCAACATCATCTCATGACAAAGAGGAATACGCTAGATGATCACGGAAGAACTAGGAACATTAGCTTCATCTCTTTACAGTTTCATGCGGTTTTAATGAGAATGAACTATTCCTCTAACATCCTTGGAGCGAAATAACACAACAGCAACATATTGGCACATGCTTTTAAAAAAAAAAAAAATCTGGGCCAACTTTGTACTCTGTGATATTAACATGTTATTAACCCAAGCACAGCTTTTTTTGGTTAGGCTTATGCATTACAGGAAGAAGCAATAACAGACATTGTGTATAGTATATGAAAGCATCTTTCATAATAAAATAGATGGATACAGAACAGTGGTGGGTTTCAAAAATTGTTCGAACCTACTCTGTGGGTGTGGCCTCCTTTGTGGGAGTGGCTTGCCGCCCATGTGACCAGATGGGAGTGGCTTGCCGCCCATGTGACCGGATACGAAGATGCCGACAACACTTGTCAGAACCACCTTAATTTACCTCAAACACAGCACTGGCATGCATAAGAATATGATGTAAACTTGTTTTTTAAAAGGCATCTTTGGTTTGCGTTAAAACAACTTCAACACACGCAATGTTCTGATTGCACCACAAACGCAGTAGTCATCCTTACCTTTCACAGAGGCCCTGAGTTTTATAAATATGAGCATGATAGTGTAGAATAATCATATCCAAGGACCAGTGGTGGGTTTCAAAAATTTTTGGAAGCTCTTCTGTAGGTGTGGCCTGCTTTCCGGGTCCACTGGTGGAACCTCTTCTAACCGGTTCGGTAGATTTGATGAACCGGTTCTACCGAATAGGTGCGAACTGGTAGGAACCCACCTCTGATACAGAATGAGTGAAGAATTGCAGTTGCAAGATGGGCAGCTATATAGGGTAAATAAATATAATAAGTAGGAATACTAATAGAAATCCTTTACAGTTAAATATGAAAATCTATAGAATTTGCTTTGAAGTAAGCACCACTTAGTTCAAGTTTATACCCTTCCTATGGATTGGAAAGTAACCCTAGCTATTTATTGGGAAGCATGCATATATTGGGTTTACTAGCACTGATAATGTTCCCTAGTTTGGGTAATGAAACATCTGCAAAGAAACGAGCAAGCTCAGATCACCAAGGACCCCTTGTACATTGGGTCTATTTCAGTGGTGGGATTCAAATAATTTAACTTAAGAGTTAAATTAATAATAATAATAATAAGAGTTAAATCCCTACGGGAGTGGGCGGCATACAAATCCTAATAAACTTGAAACTTGAAACTTAACAACCGGTTCTCTGCCCTAATGACCAGCTGGGTAGGCGGGGCTTGGTGGTCATGTGACTTGGTGGTCATGGACAACTCAACGTCACTCGCGTCGATGGGCGCTTCGCCTTAGCTGTTACAATGTCATAAGGGTTAACAGGAGAGGCAGTTTCTAGAAGCAGGGTAGAAACAACACCAGAATGTTTCCTTCCTGCCTTCCTTACAGGATTAGCCCTGTGAAGTGGAAAAAAAACAAAAGGAGATTTCTTCCAACAACCGGTTCTCCGAACTGCTTAGAAAGTTAACAACCGGTTCTCCCGGATAGGTGCGAACCGGCTGAATCCCACCATTGGTCTATTTTACTAAGTAATGCAGATACGTTTAGGAAATGTCATTTCAATGAACAGGAAGTTGCAGAGGAAAATGCTCTTAACACCAACTTTCACAATTCCACTTTTTTTTTTTCCTTTTAAAGAAAAAGAGAAGGCCGGGTTTTTCTTGGGATTGACTTTGGGATACAAATGTGCTTTTGATAATATCTTCATCTTCTAACATTGCATATTGATTCTAATGGTAAAATCCGAATCTTAACCCAGCTAGAGAGTGTAGCTTTTCTCCCTCTCTCCCATTTCAAGTTATTTTGCTTTGCTTTATGCCACGGAAGTTAAATGAAATGGGATCTGATCAGGGACTAAACTGAAAACTCTTTGAGATTTTTAGCTCCTTGAATGCCACAAAGGAAAAGCAAGGTCTTCGTTTATGCAGTCAGTTTACCCATTTCTTCAAGAATCAGCTACCCAGGGGTGCAGCGAGTCCTCCTTGAAAGCATTTTGGAGGTCTGCAGCATGATGCTACTGCTGAATTTATCCCCACCCCTTTTTGAGGCAGAAATCCAAGGAAACAATAATGTAAACCAAAAATAGACTTCGACACGGCTCACAAAAACGGAGACACCCCCTATCACCATCACAAACTAGGAAAAAGCCAGAAATCCCCGCATGCTTGGTAACATTGCAACCCTCTGATCACCCTCCAGAACTACTCATTAGTAGTCCGTCACAAGTATGTTCATTACTAAATTAATTACTTCAGATTAATTCAGGAGCAATGTCTCCAAATGGCGGGTGGAAAAAGACATCTCATCATGCTTTAAATTGCTAGAGGGGGTCATTTTCTCTGCTTTTACAAAGAATCAGCCTGTTTGAATTATGTTGGTCTTTCTGTTGATTATGTCCAACTTGTACATAAGAAAGAAAGAAAGAAAGAAAGAAAGAAAGAAAGAAAGAAGAAAGAAAGAAAAAGAAAGAAAGAAAGAAAGAGAAAGAAAGAAAGAAAGAAAAAAGAAAGAAAGAAAAAAGAAAGAAAGAAAGAGAAAGAAAGAAAGAGAAAGAAAGAAAAAAGAAAGAAAGAAAGAAAGAAAGAAAGAGAAAGAAAGAGAAAAAGAAAGAAAGAAAGAAAGAAAGAAAGAAAGAAGAAAAGAAAAGAAAAAAGACTCCAAGCATCCATTTTCACACCGGTTGGAAGGAAAGATGGAACTGGAAGGAACATCCTCTCTCATCCAAAGATGGAACCATTTTTAAATAAAGGCTGTTCAGTGAAAAAACATCACAGGCACTCCATATTTAAACTAGTGATTCCTGAAGTGGCTGAAGGTGCCTCATTGACTGTGCTGCCTTGAAAGAGCAATCTGTCAGGCTTAATATGGGATCTGTCCTCTTAGGGCAAGGAGTCCTTTTGCCCCTCCCGCTCCGTCAAAAAACAGTGACATCATTCAGAGGGAGGGAAGGAGGGAGGGAGGACACCCTGGGATTTCCAGAGGCAGCTGACAGCTGCAAGGAATTCCTGCAGCATCACCATTATTAACTGGGCTTCTATCCTTCTGCTGCAGGAGAATATCTGCCCGTTGTACCAGAAAATGGTCAGGCAGATGCACAAATCAGAGTGGGAGGGGGGGGGGAAGGGTTGTTTTATTTTTTAAGCCACAGAATTAAAATCCATCATCAAGGAAAAACAACTCCCTTGTGCTTCAACTCCCAGAAATAATCTTGACTTCTAGCCGGCTTTGGCAGAGGAAATGGCTGATGCTTTGGGAAGGCAAGAGAAAGAGCCAGGGCCATTGCTCCCGCTTCTACTATCTGAGCCACATCCAGAGGCTGGGAGGAATGGCACATCGGTCTGCTTCCCATTTCAAGCTGTAAGCAGAGGAGGATCCGGGTGAGCAACTGAAGGGCTGGCAATGGAGATAAATGCTATTATCCCCCCCCCCCCCGCCCTTCTGTTCCTATTAGAGTGTAAATCGGTGCCAAAATTGGAAGAGCTCAGGTGGAGCCAAGCCTTCTGGTTGTCGCATACACCTCTGGCAGAGGAGACAAGACAACCCACCGCTTGGACGTGAGCCTGATTGGGTTGTAAACCCGTAGTCAGCTCCTATCCTCCCTGTGGCAATTCTGATCAAGCTTTCTCAGAGCTTATTCCTGCTCCTGTACACCCATCTAAAGGACTTATTTCCAGAAACTGACATCACGCCTGCAATTACGGCAAGTGCCTCAGGTTGTATGCCAGTTCGGTACTTCTCCTAAAATGCAGCCCTTCTAACTACCAGTAAGCATCCACATGCATGAAGATCCCAGTAAGTCCGTAACGCTCTTCAGTCGCACCGCCACTGATAGAAAACTAAAACAGAAGGTTCCACCACAAATGCGCGAACAACAAAAGCGCGCCTGACTAAACCGTGGTGACAAAACCGCGGTGACAAAACCGCGGTGACAAAACCGCGCCGACGAATGAGTGCTGAAGCGTGCTGACAACAGCGCGCCGACAGAAGCGTGCTGTAACCTAACCCTAAGCCTAAGCCTAAACCTAAACCTAAGCCTAAACCTAAGCCTAAACCTAAGCCCAAACCTAAGCCTAAACCTAACCCTAAACCTAACCCTAAACCTAACCCTAAACCTAACCCTAAACCTAACCCTAAACCTTACCTTAACTTAAATCACGCTTCTGTCGGCGCGCTGTTGTCGGCGCGCTGTTGTCGGCGTGCTTTTGACATCGCGGTTTTAGCGCCGCGGTTTTGTTGGCGCACTTTTGACGTTCATGCTTTTGTCGGGTCACGAAAACAGAATGCAGTCTGATATAAGATCCCTTTAACAGTTCAACCACGATCCAATGGTTATTAGTAACAATCTCACTGAAGCTGTTAATGCATGTCAGGGGTGGATCCCAGCATATTATGCCTCCCTTTCCATTTCCAGCATGCAGTATATTGCCATTCCTATTTTATTAAGGATTACTGGGCATTCCAACACTCTCTTTAAGTTTCTGGATCAGCATCTTGCAACCTTGATCTTGAAGACTTAATCATCTCCAGTGTTTCTCAACCTTGGCAACTGAAGATATCTTGCCAAGGTTGAGAAATGCTGATCTACACTATTTGATCTATTAGTTTATGTCCTCTGTAAAAGCGAAGTCTGCAGTGGGTAGAATTCAGAGGTGGGTTCCTACCAGTTCGCACCTATTCGGTTGAACCGGTTCGTCAAATCTACCGAACCGGTTAGAAGAGATTCCACCAGTGGATCCAGAAAGCAGGCCACACCTACAGAAGAGGTTCCAAAATTTTTTTGAAACCCACCACTGGTCCTTGGATATGATTATTCTACACTATCATGCTCATATTTATAAAACTCAGTGCCTCTGTGAAATGGAAGAATGACTACTGCATTTGTGGTGCAATCAGAACATTGTGTGTGTTGAAGTTGTTTTAACACTCATATTTATAAAACTCAGTGCCTCTGTGAAAGGTAAGGATGACTACTGCGTTTGTGGTGCAATCAGAACATTGCGTGTGTTGAAGTTGTTTTAACGCAAACCAAAGATGCCTTTTAAAAAACAAGTTTATATCATATTCTTATGCAGGCCAGTGCTGTGTGTGAGGTAATTTAAGGTGGTCCTGACAAGTGTCGTCGGCATCTTCGTATCCGGTCACATGGACGGCAAGCCACTCCCATCCGGTCACATGGGCGGCAAGCCACTCCCACAAAGGGGGCCACACCCACAGAGTATGTTCGAACAATTTTTGAAACCCACCACTGGTAGAATTATAACGTTCTATTCACCTACACAGGTTGCCAGTCCAGTAATTGCTAATAAATAAGTAGTTTTACAAGAGAGGGAGGACCATGAAACTGACAAAAGTCAAGCTATTCAACACAGAATGCTTTCTGACACCATTATGTTGTGGACCATTATTGACCTTTCAGCAAGTGTGTAAGGCTTCTTATAAAGATTGTGGAACTGAAGCAGAGAGTTCTGAGAATCTGCATTTTGCTGGTGCTGGTGTAAATGTGTACCTAAATATAGTTCATTTCACCCGTGGTGGCTTCTAGATTATTGAATAGCACAATGCGTGTTTTCTCAACTCCCAAAGTATAAACTGAGATATATTGAGCTTTCAAGAGGATGTAATTTTTTTTAATCTAGCATTTAATCCATAGATCAGTTTTATAATGCAGTTGGAATGAGTTTTAGGAAACAAGGCTGCTTACTAAAATGCATTATTAAATGTGAAGTGGGTTTTGTTGATAATTTTCGTAAAGTTCAAGAAAGCAATCTACTCTTTTGCTTTTTTAAAAAACCTTTTGACGAAGTGTATGTAAGGGCCAGAAATATTGTTTCATAAATAAAGAATATACAGGAAATCAGAATGAGACGCTGAAGTTATTACATACAGTATACATTAGCTATTCCAAAATAGAATATTTCAGACATATGACAGTGCCCGCCCACTCACTGAAATACAAATGTACAGGTGAAACTGGAAAAATTAGAATATCATGCAAAAGTTCATTTATTTCAGTAATGCAACTTAAAAGGTGAAACTAATATATGAGATAAACTCATTACATGCAAAGCAAGATAGTTCAAACCGTGATTTGTCATAATTGTGATGATTATTGCTTACAATCTTCAATGTACAATCCTTGTTTTATTGCATGTAATATTCTAATTTTCTGAGATGGTGGATTTGCGGTTTTCATGAGCTGTAAGCCATAATCATCACAATTATGACAAATCACGGCTTGAACTATCTTGCTTTGCATGTAATGAGTCTATCTCATATATTAGTTTCACCTTTTAAGTTGCATTACTGAAATAAATGAACTTTTGCACGATATTTTAATTTTTCGAGTTTCACCTGTAGTCTGGTCCATCTTGGCAGGTAACCATATTTCTTGGTGGATCTTTTTTGGGCTGAGGAGGGAGTAAAACTTTGTACATGGGTGGGAGACAGAGGTAGTTAACTAGAGTGGAAAAGGATGCACAGCCATCACTTCTGGGTTCTGTTTGAACGAGTGCTGGAGCTGGCTTCCCTTGGGATCTTCGCAGTGTTTTTCATTTGCTTGTTTCCTCTGGTTGCCTTGCGCTTTCACTTGGGGACCAAGGTTCAAGGTTCAAGGTTCATTTCATTTATATGCCGCCCTAATTCCCGGCGGGACTCAGGGCGGCGCACAAACCCAAAGGAGGGGAAGAGAAACACAAGAACTACAACAAAAAGTACAGGGAATTTAAAACAACCAACAGCCACACAATTCGAGAGGGGAAGGGAACTCATCGACCCCAGGCCTGCCGACACAGCCAGGTTTTAACGGCTTTTTGGAAGGCCTGGAGAGAGGTGAGGGTCCGAATCTCTGCGGGGAGCTCCTTCCAAAGGGCCGGAGCCACCACAGAGAAGGCCCTTCCCCGGGTAGTAGCCAGATGACATTGGCTAGTAGACGGAACCCGGAGGAGGCCGACCCTGTGTGATCTAATGGGTCTTTGGGAGGTAATTGGCAGCAGGCGGTCTCTCAAGTACCCAGGTCCAATACCATGAAAGGCTGTATGATTTTCTTGAGACTGTGATCTCTTAACCTCAGTTGTCACCATTGCCAAACTTCAGTCAATCTGACAAGTAAAAGATTGTAGATCAGGATTGTGACCTGTTCCAGGCGCAGGTGATGCTGGGCAGCTGGTAATCTGAAAGCAAAGCACTGACCAAACTAGGAAAGGCCTCCCCCTCCTCCTCCTCCTCCTCCTCCTCCTCCTCCTCCTCCTCCTCCTCCTCCTCCTCCTCCTCCTCCTTGTCATTAAAGAATTCAGATTACAATTTTTCCATTGTATTACTGTAGGCATTTATTTTTAGATATCACTGGTAGTGTCGGGGGAGACCTCTTCCAAATGGAGTTAAAGAGCTGGAGAAGAGACTGGGGAAAGAAAGCATTTCAACAGCAGAAAGGGTCAAAAGAATTCCTTACTACTGAGATTTTGCTACTTTCCAGATGTGTTGGGTCTCCCAGAATCCCCTCCCAGGGTGGCCACAAGGGGTTGCTGAATCCTGCTCTAAACCCATCCAGATGAACATGAGTCGGCATGTGTATTTGTACCAGTGGTGGGTTTCAAAAATTGTTGGAACCTACTCTGTGGGTGTGGCCTCCTTTGTGGGAGTGGCTTGCCACCCATGTGACCGGATGGGAGTGGCTTGCCACCTATGTGACCGGATATGAAGATGCCGACGACACTTGTCAGAACCACCTTAAATTACCTCCCACACAGCACCGGCATGCATAAGAATATGATGTAAACTTGTTTCTAAAAAGGCATCTTTGGTTTGCGTTAAAACAACTTCAACACACACAATGTTCTGATTGCACCACAAATGCAGTAGTCATCCTTACCTTTCACGGAGGCACTGAGTTTTATAAATATGAGCATGATAGTGTAGAATAATCATATCCAAGGACCAGTGGTGGGTTTCAAAAAATGTTGGAACCTCTCCTGTAGGTGTGGCCTGCTTTCCGGGTCCACTGGTGGAACCTCTTCCAACCAGTTCAGTAGATTTGACGAACCGGTTCTACCGAATAGGTGCGAACTGGTAGGAACCCACCTCTGACTTGTACCATTATCTACAGTAATGCACACTATAAAATATAGAAACTGCTCAGGGAATGGAGGCTGAAAACTGCTGGGGATAAAACTGAAAGAACTATCAAAAATATTTTATGAGAACTAACTAATTGCTAAATACCTGGAGGAGCCCTGCCCTCCAGATGTACTGAGGTTATACCTCCCGTAATGATCAGAATGAAACACGGTGAGCCCACAGGCAGGAAGAAGTTGCTTAGAAATAGCCCACTACCCACTACCCTGGCACTTAGCAAAAGCCCTGCTGATTCAGGGACTCTAGGAATTGTGTTCCCAATTTGGCTGGTGGCGGGGGGGGGGGGGAGCACCAATTGCTTACCGATTTATTATTAGATTTATATCCTACTTTTATTTTGTTCAGCTGAAAGGCACCCTATATAACGCTCCCACCTACGACTTTCCTCTCAACTGGGACCATATTTTCTTGTAAAAAAGGAACGGCAAACTTGAAAAGGGGGCAAACCTAAAAGAGATTTATAAGGATAAAAAAAAAAAAATTGTTTACGTTCATAGCTTTGCCTTACAAAGGAAGATTCAAAGGCAAAGCCAGTGCAATACAAATTAAATAAATCTAAAGGATAGCTTTCTCAAATAGAGGACTGTCTTTTGTGGTGAGAAGAATGTGACTGAAACTCACTCAGCTGACTTTCATGCCCAAAGCAGGATTAGAACTCACAGTCTCTTGATTTCTAGGCCTGCACCAGTGGTGAGTTTCAAAATTTTTTGGAACCTACTCTGTGGGTGTGGCCTCCTTTGTGGGAGTGGCTTGCCAGCCATGTGTTTTCTTTCTCTTTCTCTCTCTCTCTCTTTCCTCCCTTTTGTCTCTCTGTCCCTTTTTTCTTTTTTTCTTTCATCTCTCACTCTTTTTCTTTCTTTTTTCTTTCTTTCTTTCTTCCTTTCTTTCTCTTTCTCTCTCTCTCTGTGTCGGTCTGTCTGTCTCTCTCTCTCTCTGTGTGTGGCAGTGGTGGGTTTCAAAATTTTTTGGAACCTCTTCTGTAGGTGTGGCCTGCTTTCCGGGTCCACTGGTGGAACCTCTTCTAACCGGTTCGGTAGATTTGACGCACCGGTTCTACCGAATAGGTGCGAACTGGTAGGAACCCACCTCTGGCCTGCACCTTAACCACTACACCAAACTGGCTCTCAATTTGAAGATGACTACTCTGAAATCAGGGCCCTTGATATATGAGTAGACCATGGTGGAATCTTATAAAATTAGGAAATTGGGAGCTTTAGTCCTCTTTGACCTTGGTTCTTTGCATGCAGACATTTCATTACTCATCATCAGTTTTCTCCCTTTCCTCTGCCAATCCTGAAATTCCTAGTCACCAAGAAAATTAAAACAATTTTTTAACACAATGCCCCCTCTCCATCAAAAGAGGGAGGGATGGCCTGAGAAGTCCAGTTACCTCAAGCAATCAATCGCCACAGAAGATGAAGATGTCAGGCCTGCATTTATATTCCTTTTAGAATTTTGGCCTGCCACACTTTCTCTTATTTCATTATGCTGTTTCATTAGTATAGTTGATGGGAGGGGGGAATAGACAGGAGTAGGATTGTGGAATGTATTGTTTTCATTCTTTGCTAGAAGACCAAGGTCATCTTTTGTCTCCGCACTTTTACACCTGACCGGAAGCAGCTGGGTGGAGACACCAGCGTGGAAGAGGAAGATTGGACCATGTGATGGATTGTGGGTGCGGGGACGAGATCGTGAACTTTTAAACTGGGTGGGATTCTGATGTCATTTCCAGAATTGGGATTAACACAGATGTGCCTAAGATGTCTGCTTTATTAAATTGGAACTTTAAGGATCGTTTTGCCTTGGACTCTGATTTAATTCTACATGAGAGTTGGAACGCTGACAGAAGGGACATTTGGCAGACGTGATCACGGAGGGAATGTATGGCTAGCTGATAGGGGGGAACCTCTACATTAAAAGACCTTGAAACATGATATGTAGATGCACCTGCCCATCTCTAAGGAAAGCGGAGCTGAGCAATGGGATGCGATGTTTCTAACATCAAATCTGCTGAGGGGCTATTATTTGCCGGCAACGCCTGTGATACCCCTCCTCCCCTTGACTCCCTTTCATCTCTACCCTGCACACCCCATTCCCTGCACTGGGTGTTTTGCTAAGCTGGGGAACGTGGTTGGAAACAGGCGGCTCCATCACCCATCGCTTGGCAACAAGCAGTAAAAATAGCTCAGGCTTCAGAGGAATCTGACTCCACGGAGGCTGCGGTTCAGAACACTGGCCTGAAAGTCAAGGGCTGGTTTGAGCCACGGAGAGCTGCAATGTAGAGCATCTCAAACTTTTGCCTCCCCCTCCTTGCCTTTTCCTTGGATTTTTCCCTACTTAGCAAGGAGCAGCTATTCCTGCTGGGATCTGGGCCTGCATGAGCAACAGCCCCACAAAGAGACCTGTCACACTTTGGCCCAGATGTCCTATTGTTGTATGCAAGACCGGCTGATCTTAAAGGCAATCTGATCCCTCCCTAAGTCGCCACCAGCAAGGATGTGATTAGATCATAGCCATAGCACTGGGAAAGAAACCTGGAGTTTCTTCCCAGTGCTATGGCTATGATCTAATCGGTTCCACCACAAAACCGCGGACGACAAAATCACGCTCGACGAAAGCGCGTACGTGACGTCATCACAGTGCGACGAAAACATCGCGCTGTGATCAATAAATGTAAAAATAAAGCGAAAACTTTACCCTAACCCCCCCAAACCTAACCCTAAACCTAACCCTAAACCTAACCCTTAACCTAACCCTAAATCTAACCCTAAACCTAACCCTTAACCTAACGCTAAACCTAACGCTAACCCTTAACCTAACGCTAAACGTAACCCTAACGCTCTAAACCTAACCCTAACCCTTAACCTAACCCTAACCCTAACCCTAAACCTAACCCTTACCTTTATGTGAATCGGCTTGCTTTAATTTTATTTTTATTTCAATTTTTAATTTTTTTCGTCGCGCTATGATGACGTCAAATGCGCGCTTTCGTCGAGCGTGCTTTTGTGGACCGCAGTTTTGACGGGTCACGGATCTAATCATCCTTGCTGGTGGCGACTTAGGGAGGGATCAGATTGGAGGGGGAGAGGAGCAATCCCCCAACCCCAAATCCCACAGGAAACCATGAGGATTTTCTTTCTTTCTTTGTTGAATATATTTTTTATTATTTTTACATTTAAAACAATGCAGTACCGCGAAGTCGAAGTGACCGTACGTTCACATTATATACAGCTAGTCTCAGCCATTAACAATTAGCCTACTTAATGCATTGTCTATCCTTCTGTCCAATCACAATATATACAGTTTGATTCAGTCTTGTTGCCTTAGTCTTATACCAGTCATAAAATCTCTTCCAGACTTCAAAATATTCTGATTCCCTTTTATTTTTAAGTTCAAGAGTGAGCCTATCTGCTTCCGCACACGCCACGTGAGGATTTCCTGTTAGGCACCCTGGCACATGCCCTCCTACCCCAGCTGGTTAGAGTACAAGGATCCATTTTCCCTGGGCTCATCTCCTTCTCTGGACCTTCGCCCCTGTCTTCTGATAAGCATCCCCAAAGACAGCCTGACTTACCTGCCTAAAAACCATCACCCCAAGAAACGGCAAAGGAGGAGAGAGTGTCTTGCCTGTGGGCAGAAAATGGTACTGCTTCCACCATGAAACATGCCCAGTGTTGAGTCAAGCACACTTCACCTCTCTAAAATGCTTTTGAAATCCATTCCACCTTCTTTGCTGAATCTGGCTCAGGTCACTTAATGCGCACCCATTAACCAAACCATCATGGCATTCGCTCCGGAATCTCTTTGCAACACCTGGATGATGGTAATGAAGAAGATGGTGACGGTGTTTTTCTGAGCATGTGAAGGCAGTTGTTTTCACCTCTTCCCTTCAATGTTGGGCGCATTAAAAATGAATTTGCAGGGGCTTCTTCAACAGTGCTTAGTTTTAAATTTGAAGAGGAAGGTTATAAATCAACATTAAGTGTTGTGGCCCGGAAGGAGCCGTTGGAGCTGCCACCAGACTCCGACAGCGAGGGGCCCTATGAGTCGGCCCTGGAGGATGTGGAGGACCCTGGACAGGGTTCCGACTCCGAGCAGGGCGCAGAGAGACTGGTTGGTCACCAGGTGGTGTCTGAGCCTTGGATCAGTGGGGAGGAGACAAGAGTGAGTGATCCAGAAACCACCTGTGAGTTGTTCCGGGATGCACACCGTCAAAGGGCTACTCGGCGTCAAGAACAACTACGAAATTACAGGAGGTAATTACGCTCAGCTGATGCTCATTAAGATCCTCTCCTGATTATAAAAGAGACTGCTTGTGCCACGCCCTTCTTGCAGAAGTGAACGTTAGGGACTAACGAGAAACAAACTTGGCAGGCTGGATTGCTGCCAGAGTTTGTTTGCATTGCTGCTAAGATTTGTAGGACTTGCTGCCAGAGTGCTTATCTCTTTGTTTATGTGGCTTTCAGCCAACGAGAGTCTGGACTGATTAAAAAACATTCTCATTTACATTTGTCTCGGCTTTCGTTCCTGGACAGAGGAGGGGGGGGGTCAGAACAATTATCCTATCCCGAGCTGACACCTATAGCTTTGCACAATGAGAAACTTACACATTGAGAAGGAGGTCAAGGGTTTTCTTCCTCTGGATGACTGCCCCAACCAGATGTGCTCCAGGTGTGTTTGATTCCATCTCCCATCATAGCAATAGCAGTTAGACTTATATACCGCTTCATAGGGCTTTCAGCCCTCTCTAAGCGGTTTACAGAGTCAGCATATTGCCCCCAACAACAATCCGGGTCCTCATTTCACCCACCTCGGAAGGATGGAAGGCTGAGTCAACCCTGAGCCGGTGAGATTTGAACCGCCGAACTGCAGAACTGCAGTCAGCTGAAGTAGCCTGCAGTGCTGCATTTAACCACTGCGCCACCTCGGCTCCATCATCCCAGTTTGGCAGTCAGGAATGCTTGAAGTTGTGGTTCCATCAAATGTGGAGAGCAGCACAAGGCAGGCCAGTCAGTTGTCTCTCACAAAGCACCCCTCATTGTGTAACCCTCAAACCAGAAGTAAGTAAGGATGTCTAGCAACAAGGAGTTTAGAGAGGAATGCAATGAGGCATCTTCCATATCTCGTGACTGAATCCCAGCATGGCCAGGATGAACTATGCAAAAGCAATTAATAAATGCTATCTGAAAAAAAGGAAACCGTGGATGCAACTATGATTTTTTTTTAAAAGCAATATAACTCTGTCTGCAAGATGCAGGATCCATTCTTAGATAAATGTTCAAGCAGAACTAGTGATAGTCCTAATTTGAGAAGTTTCAAGCATCTGTGGTTTAATGTGTGAGCTCCACCACAAATGATGGGAGAGATGGACGTGAGAGCTCAGGCATCTTCTGAATGATTAGCCAGCATGCTTACTTGAAGCTTCAGTAGCAGTCTTGGTGAAGCTAAGTCAGTGGAGGGGCCGCTGAGTTTCAATTAAACTCAGATAAATCCTCATGAATTACAGCAAGAATATAGACCTGAACTTGACTAAAGCTACCATATCTGAGATGCAAAAACAAAATCCAACAACCAGGAACTGGCAGGAAAAAGATACAGAAAATGCTAACCCTTTGTTGCCAACTGGATGGAAGCATCTGACAATTGCACCTACGATAGCCTTAAACATGATTCCTTATCTTCTTTCCTAACTCTCGGTCTTCTACTCTCTGACGGGATGCCCTCTTGTCTTCTTTGGGCACCAGAGTCAGTGCATTAAGCTGCTCTGGCCTTCCCCCAAGTATCTGCTCTCAATCTAACAGCTAATGGTTCCATTAGAAGCCAGGCCTTGAGATTATATTGCCCTTCCCAGCACCTCCTGGAACCACTCAAGGGCTGAATAATAACCTATATGGGGAAAGAGAAGTTTAAGTCACTCCTCCTTTTTCAATTTTTCCATTTCTCTTGGCCAGACGCAGTGAAAGATAAATTGTTCAATATAGGAAAGATGTATTTTGATGCAAGAAGCTACAACTGAGGTTCGGTACTTACAGCTTTTTAGGACTCCAACTCCTATCAGCCCCATCCAATACAGTGTATGTTGAGGAATGGTGGAATAGATTTGGAAAGCCACAGATTTCTCAGCCTGACGGTAGAGAGTGGTCAAGGAGGATTGTGGATTAGCAACAACGCATCACAGAATCTTGCTGCATGCACTATGGATCTGCTACTATGGAAGGAAAGAGCCAACTTTACTGAGAATAGTGAGCTGATGGAAGAGGAGGAAAAGGCTGTTCTCAACTCGGTGCTGTCCTTGGTACTACTTACTCGTTGCCTGATGCTCCTGAGGGACAAGAACGAAACAATACAAGAGGAAGAGAATGGATTGAAAAGTGTATTAGATCAATGAGCAGATTTGACAACGAGAGTCAAATGGCAGGGAGCATTAAAGCCTAAGTTCAATACCCGGCTTTGCCAATAAGCAAGGGACAGGCATTGAGGGCAAGGAAGAGGCTTTGGAGAAGAGCCACGCAGGACTTAAAATCAGAGGGGAGCTTAAACATTCATATGGAGGAAACTGGGAACTGAAAGCTCCTGGATCACTTAAGTCAAATAAGTGGCAGTTCCAGAATTCTTCCATGAAGTGCTCTCCATTGTACCAACAGTGTAAACAGAGGCACTTTTGTTGAGCACTTTTAGTATTCTTCGGTGTTCCCATCCAGAGAGAGGGGGGGAAGGAGAGGCCCTTAGCTAATTTGGGTCTAATCTGTGCCTCTATCTGTTCTGTCCCCCCTTCTCCGCTCGTTAACAGACGACAGGCAAACAAACTTAAAAGGAACTCTCTTTATCAGTTCTCGGCTCAGACTGGCTGCCAGCCCAAAAATAACATAAATAAAGTCTCTGACCAGATAACAGAATACAAAACAAAACTCTTACAAAACATTATGCACTTCTCCAAGTATCTCCTTGAATCAGAGTTACAGAAAACAAATCCCTTCTCCAAGGGTATCTTACATAAACCACGACCGATGATCAATCAATGTTGAACGAACCAAGGAACGTTGACTCCTGCAACTAGGGCGTGGCACCATCCGTCCTTTTATCCCCAGAACACGCCACTAACGAGCCCCAGCTGCATTGGTAATCTTGCATCCTGAAAAGACTCACAGAAGACATCTGCTGAGTCACAACACTATCTATGTATGCTTCCTCCCAATGAGTCTATGGGAAGCTCCCATATTATATGACCCCCATGTCTTTCAAAATGTAGTCAGCCCACTTGGTGACATTGGAAACCTCCTGCTCATTCAGCTCAGTGGGTCCAGAGCCTCACTCTTGAGAGGGGAGGGGGTGTTGTTGTTTTTAGATCATGTATCTGACTTTAATTTCAGCTTGCTTTTTCCAGGGCCTGATCTCTAACTGCCCACAATCCTGCCCTCTACAACTGAAGCTGGTTATGCTCTAGGTTTTCCACTTGCTACAGGAAGGCCTTGGTAAATGTCTTGCACAATAGTAACCAGGCTTAAACTTCTTATATCTTTGTATATAAATAAAAACAACCAGTTTTTTCCTGCTTAAGCTGACAAAAATACATGGTGTCTACTCTTTATTCTGCTTGAATAAGCAGAATATGAGCCGAGGTGGCGCAGTGGTTAGAGTGCAGGCCACTTCAGCTGACTGTTATCTGCAGTTCAGCGGTTCTAATCTCACCGGCTCAAGGTTGACTCAGCCTTCCATCCTTCCGAGGTGGGTGAAATGAGGACCCAGACTGTGGGGGCGATATGCTGACTCTGTAAACCGCTTAGAGAGGGCTGAAAGCCCTATGAAGCGGTATATAAGTATAACTGCTATTGCTATTGCTTTCCAACAGACATTTTTGGGGGGAATGGTACAGTTTGTTAATGTGTCTAAGCCAGCTTTGATCAGTCATAGACTCCCAATGCTTGTGATGGAGAGTGATGGTGGAGTGGCTATGTCTCAATGGAAAATCAACAGCCCATTAGCACATTTGTAACATTCTCCCTACCACCAGTGAGGACAACACATTCTGCTGCTCAACATGAACACCAATATAATAGGAGAGGCATCATTGTCAGCCACAGTCATGTAACTCAGCATGCCAGTTCAGGTGCAATTTTTTTTTTAAAAGCTACAAAACTTTTGAGATAGCGACATTGACCCCAAAATTAATGAGATTTATGGGCAGAACACCAAAATCCATGGACTAGTAAATCATGGTTCACGAGTACCAGTGGTGGGTTTCAAAAATTGTTTGAACCTACTCTGTGGGTGTGGCCTCCTTTGTGGGAGTGGCTTGCCACCCATGTGACCGGATGGGAGTGGCTTGCCGCCCATGTGACCGGATATGAAGATGCCGACGACACTTGTCAGAACCACCTTAAATTACCTCACACACAGCACTGGCCTGCATAAGAATATGATGTAAACTTGTTTCTTAAAAGGCATCTTTGGTTTGCGTTAAAACAACTTCAACACACGCAATGTTCTGATTGCACCACAAACGCAGTAGTCATCCTTACCTTTCACAGAGGCACTGAGGTTTATAAATAGGAGCATGATAGTGTAGAATAATCCTATCCAAGGACCAGTGGTGGGTTTCAAAAAATTTTGGAACCTCTTCTGTAGGTGTGGCCTGCTTTCCGGGTCCACTGGTGGAACCTCTTCTAACCGGTTCGGTAGATTTGACGAACCGGTTCTACCGAATAGGTGCGAACTGGTAGGAACCCACCTCTGACGAGTACATATCCAGCCAGTAATGGCTTAAACAACAATCATGGTTAAACAACTTCAGAATGGAATATGAAGTGTGAACTAAGGCTGCAAAAATAAAATAAAAATTGGCCTATGACAATGATTAGTTTCACAATACGAAATGTAACAAACTATACTCTCCTCCTGCTCCTCATCCCACACCCCTTTTAATGCATTTGTGGGTGATTGATTGAAGCTAGCTGGGGTCAGGGGGAGAGAAAGGTTATCTCATTAATATTTTGCAGGCAGCATCACTGCAGCTTCAACACGTTCTCCGATTCTAATAATGACGCCTGTGAATGGTCTTGAGGAACAAAGCAAGAACCATCTCAGGAATCGTCATCCCTGTTCGAAGATGCGGGAGCAGCAAAAGGAAAAAAAGAAAAAGAAAACCTAAGAGCTACACATCACTGGTGGAATCCCAGTGGCATAGAAACTAAGAGAATCTAAGTGGCAATCATGAATCTAACTTTCTTAAAATGTGTCCCATTCCTTTAGGGATGGGACAATTGGTGGTTCAATGTTTACCTGAAGTTTTGAGCATCTTTTCAAGAGATCAGGCACAGCCCTTCTGGCAAAAGCGATTAGTCCTTGGCAGTTATTATGCAGTGCTGTGGCTTGCCAGCAGCCAGCAGAGCTGGCAGCAGAGACAGACAGTGAGGAAGTTGGGGGGGGGGGACATGGGCCAGTCCTGGAGGCTGAGGAAAGCTCAGACGAGGGCTCTGCGTCGGAGGCAGAGAGGGAGCTAGGCAGCAATAAGACAGAGGAACAGCTGAAGCCTGTTCCCAGTGTGGGCAGGCGCAGAGCTGCCAGAAGTCAAGAACAACTAAGAAAGCAGAGTCGACTTAAGAGTAAAGCCACACCTTGCAGGGTGATTGGCCCATCCCACAGGAAACAAAAGAGGAGCGAAAAGTGGCCTTTTGCAGGAAACTATTTATTTGGTCATTTCAAGAGTGGAAAGTTCTGTTTGTGACTGTAAGAGACTCTGTGCCAAGTGTTGTCCTGCGTTTGGAAACTAGTTATCTGACAGCTCTCTAAAGGAAATAAGGTTTGTGTTGATAAATAGTCCTCTGAAAGACTGTTTGCTAGATCTCGCTGACTGTGAATGAAAGGAATTCACAGTCATACAGAGGTGGGTTCCTACCAGTTCGCACCTATTCAGTAGAACCGGTTCGTCAAATCTACCAAACTGGTTAGAAGAGGTTCCACCAGTGGACCCGGAAAGCAGGCCACACCTACAGAAGAGGTTCCAAAATTGTTTGAAACCCACCACTGGTCTTGGATAGGATTATTCTACACTATCATGCTCCTATTTATAAAACTCAGGGCCTCTGTGAAAGGTAGGGATGACTACTGCGTTTGTGGTGTAATCGGAACATTGCGTGTGTTGAAGTTGTTTTAACGCAAACCAAAGATGCCTTTTAAAAAACAAGTTTACATCATATTCTTATGCATGCCAGTGCTGTGTGTGAGGTAGCAATAGCAATAGCAGTAGACTTATATACCGCTTCATAGGCCTTTCAGGCCTCTCTAAGCGGTTTACAGAGAGTCAGCATATTGCCCCCAACAATCTGGGTCCTCATTTTACCCACCTCGGAAGGATGGAAGGCTGAGTCAACCCTGAGCCGGTGAGATTTGAACCGCTGACCTGCTGATCTAGCAGTAGCCTGCAGTGCTGCATTTAACCACTGCGCCACCTTGGCTCTTAATAATTTAAGGTGGTTCTGACAAGTGTCGTCGGCATCTTCGTATCTGGTCACATGGGCGGCAAGCCACTCCCATCTGGTCACATGGGCGGCAAGCCACTCCCACAAAGGAGGCCACACCCACAGAGGAGGTTTGAACAATTTTTGAAACCCATCACTGCAGTCATATAAATAAAAGGAGTTTTTCCGGGACCAAGACTCTGCTTCTTGCTTTTTAAGGAAGCCTGGGACAGAACATGCAGGGCTAGGAAACATGAAGAGGGTTCATACCGAAGGAATGAGTTCTGGTTATACAACAGGATGGCCCAGCCTTCCAAAATGAGTGAAAATCACCCACAGACTCTTCTAGATAGGTTCCCCTTTTCTTTTATGAACCCCTTCCATGCATCCTTCTGACAGATGCTACTACTAGGAGGTGAAGCATATAAGGGGCAATTCCATCTTTCCTGAGTTTTGGGGGGGATGCAACCAAGAGATTAAAGTTATGGGGGGGTGTTATGGAATACAGGGGTGTTGCAAGACATATCTGACAAATAAATAGAGCTCCTCAAATGAAGGACAAGCAAGGAATTTGCCAAACTAGATGCCAAACTTTAATAAGCATGCACTCTGTCTCCATTATTTGATAGGTTTTCTGAGTTAAAGCTGGAGACAATTAAAATTATATTGTAAAAAAAAACATATATTACATTCATTTCATTTCATTTTATTTGTCTTGTATGCCGCCCACTCCCGGAGGACTCCGGGCGGCTCACAATAGACAAGGGAAAGGGGATAAATAGACAAAGACAACACTTTAAAAAAGACGCAACATTCACAATTTCCGTGGGGCTGGATGTTTCACAAGCCCCCCGGCCTGCTGGAACAGCCAGGACTTGGTGGCTTTGCGGAAGGCCGGGAGGGTAGTAAGGGTCCGGATCTCAACAGGGAGCTCGTTCCAGAGGGCCGGAGCTGCGACAGAGAAGGCCCTCTTCCGGGGAGTCGCCAGCCGACATTGGCTGGCAGATGGAATCCGGAGGAGACCCAACCTGTGCTATCTAATTGGTCTGAGAGAGGTAATCGGCAGGAGGCGGTCTCTCGGGTATATATATACATATATATTTATTTGCTGGAAGTATTTAAGGGGTGGGGTCAGAAGTAATCCCTTCAGAATATAATATTCTCATCCTGTATTGCTGTTCCTACATTGATTATGGGTTTGGACTAGATAATCTCCAGAGTCATTTCCAAAAATTTTTGTAGGTTTATACGTTTGTATATTTCTTATGTTTCAGCAACAATAATCTCCCGGCTAAAAAGAGGGGAAAAACCCCAGAACTTCTGCAAAATTGTAACAAGTAATATCTGTCTAGTGTAATTCTGCAGTATCTTTTTTTGTTATGAGTTATTACTGCAGGTGGAGGTTTACACCAGACTCATTGTACAGCAGTATGTGTGATGGTGTGTCGGAGGAGGAGGAGGGGGAGGGGGGAGGAGGCTGTCCTGAATTCTGTCTGGGATGAGAGCAAAGCAGAACATTCCCAGGCTTAGTTCTTAGCATTGCCGCATTGTTGGATTGTCATGTTATAATAATGCACAAACAAATTAGGGGAATGAACCCATAACGATGTTGCGTTCCATCTTCTGCACTGAACGAGGCATACCTTCTTTCTGATTCTGTTTGATATGCTTCCTTTCCCTTCCCTTCCTTTCCTTTCCTCCCCCCTTTTCTCTTTTTTTCTTCTCTCTCTCTCTGCTTCAGCAGATAATGTATAATTTTTGTAGCCTTTTTTTTTTAATTGCACTAAACCAAGACAGATAAAGATATTTATTTTTGCAGCCCACCCAATCAACCACTGGAGGAATTTACAACATTGTTTCATAACACCTCAAAGACAAAAATAGCAATAGCAGTTAGCAGTTAGACTTATATACCGCTTCATAGGGCTTTCAGTCCTCTCTAAGCGGTTTACAGAGTCAGCATATTGCCCCCAACAACAATCTGGGTTCTCATTTTACCCACCTCGGAAGGATAGAAGGCTGAGTCAACCCTGAGCCGGTGAGATTTAAACAGCCGAACTGCAGAACTGCAGTCAGCTGAAGTAGCCTGCAGTGCTGCATTTAACCACTGCGCCACCTGCATCTTGGTTTTTGTTGCTGTGATACAGTGGTGGGTTTCAAAAATTGTTCGAACCTACTCTGGACTCTTGTGACGAGCCGATTGACAGATGATGGAAGCAGTTAGCTTCCTCCCATAATTGGGGCTTACCAGGGGTTGTGACACTAAATATATATTTGGCTTAATAATTTTATTCCTGTTTTGCAGTCATTTGTACCAATTGTTCCAAATTTCATAATATTCCGTTATTTTCTTTTGATCATTGTACATCGCCTGGAGTCGATTCTTGTGAGATGGGTGAACGGATGAATTTGATGATGATGATGATGATGATGATGATGATGATGATGATGATGATAATAATAATAATAATAATAATAATAATAATAATTTTATTATTATTATTTGGCATGTTTATGCCAAATCCGGCGAAACAACTGGCCGCTATGATACAATTGTACAATAATAATAATAATAATAATAATAACCAAAAATCAGATGGTCAAGATCTTATGGGATTTTCGTATACAAACCGACAAAATACTGGCGCATAATACACCAGACATCACCCTGGTTGAGAAAAATAAGGTTACAATCATAGACATCGCAATACCAGGTGATAGCAGGGTCGCCGAGAAGGAACATGAAAAAATCGCAAAATACCAGGACTTAAAAATCGAAATTCAACGACTATGGCACAAACCAGCAGTGGTAATTCCAGCGGTAATCGGCACACTGGGTGCTATTCCAAAAGCACTGGAATTACATTTAAAACAGTTAAAAATTGACAAAATCACCATCAGTCAAATGCAAAAAGCCGCACTGCTTGGATCTGCACGCATATTACGAAAATACGTTACGACGTCCTAGGCCCCTGGGTGGGGCCCGACTAGTAACCAATGCCAAATCCGGCGAAACAACCGGCCGCTGTGATACAATTGTATAATAATAATATTATGGTTGGTATATCCATTCTTTTCTGTGCCTCGTGGTTTGTATGTTTCGATTTTTAATCATGAGTATATTTGATTTTTTTTTCATAAGGATTTCTGCGTATTTGTTGTTTTGTTTGATTGTTGTGTTCCAGCCAGAATCGTTTCTTGTCAGATGGGCGATTTATTTATAAATATATAAATAAATAAATACCTGCAGCCTGACTTTGCAGTGCTGCAGAAAGAGCTGGCAGCCTGAGGCTCCCTTCCCTCCAGAGATTTCTGGTCCTACTGCTTGGGCTCCAGAAACTGCCAGCTGTCCCACTTTCAGAAACACCCAGCTGTTTATTGTTTCTGGGAGAACCCCCCCCCCTTTTTTTTTTGGTAGAAGCCTCATCCTTAAAATGGATGGCCTTGGCAGGGAGAGATATTTCAGCTGTTGTGCGTGTTCTATTTATTGCATAAGGCTAGGCTAGACGTTATGCGCCTCCCCAATGAACCTCTAGTACGCAAAGGCTTCGGAGATGCTATCAACCCCTAGTGTTTCCTAGTGTCGTATGCTCTGGATATCTTGGGCATTTGGCCACCACTGGCCAGCTGGAGGGTTTCAATCTCATCCTATTTGGAGGGTGCCAAGTTGGAGAATATTACAGAGCTGGCTGTTCTGGATCTCTTCATACAATATGACCCGGATGTTATTACTGTCTTAAAGAAGACTCTTCAAAAAGGTCTTCAGAACTTAGTGGAATGCTTTGTTTTTCTAGTTAGCCGACAGTGAGCAATTTTGTAGGGAGGCCACCTATGCGGAAGAGGAAATGCCTCATCAAACAAAGAACTAAGGACAGCATGAAATTGCATGAAATATATGCATAAAATATTCATCAGGATACGTGCACTTCTGGACATAATTGCTGCGATTTAAATGGGGATATAACTTTCAGTATTAGAAAGAAAATAGCCGTATGACCTCCATCTACTCTCTGCTGATTGACCGGTGCTGTCCTATTGCACTGGTTTTAAAATCAGATTTGGACTAGGCTGCACTTCAAACAGGACTAGCAATAGCACTTAAGACTTGTATACCACTCTACAGTTTTTTTACAGCTCTCTCTGAGTGGCTTACAATGTCAGCATATTGTACCCAACAATCTGGCTCCTCATTTTACCAATCTTGGAAGGATGGAAGGCTGAGTCAATCTCGATCCCCATCAGGATCGAACTCCTGGCTGTGGGCAGAGTTAGCCTGCAATACTGCACTCTATCCACTGCGCCACCGTGGCTCTTACTATGTCGGCTTTCAACTCCTTAAGAGGACCGCCTTAAAAGAAGAGAACGGATATTGATCCCAGACCAATGGTTTGGGTGACTGTATATTTAACTATTTCTGAATTAGTTGCTGAGAGATTCAGTTTGAGTTTGAGAAAACATAAGGATATTTAATCTACCCTTTTCCCTGAAGATTAGAGGAGCTGGTATAAAGCATCAATTTGTGGAATAATGTTTTGTTCTAACTTGATAGCTTCTTTGGAGAAGAGGCTTTTTATGTGAAAATAGGGTTGTGTTCCACAGAATCCTTCCTTCTCCTTTGCGTCTGAATTCTTTAGAAAGAAAGGTAGGTAGGTAGGTAGGAAGGTAGGTAGGCAGGGAAGGGAAGCAATAGCAATAGCAATAGCAGTTAGACTTATATACCGCTTCATAGGGCTTTCAGCCCTCTCTAAGCGGTTTACAGAGTCAGCATATTGCCCCCCAACAACAATCCGGGTCCTCATTTGACCCACCTCGGAAGGATGGAAGGCTGAGTCAACCCTGAGCCGGTGAGAAGGGAAGGGAAGGGAAGGGAAGGGAAAGGAAGGAAGGAAGGAAGGAAGGAAGGAAGGAAGGAAGGAAGGAAGGAAGGAAGGAAGGCAGGCAGGCAGGCAGGCAGGCAGGCAGGCAGGCAGGCAGGCAGGCAGGCAAGACTATAGATGGGAAGTGGCTGATGGGCATGCATAGAAATCTTTCGTGAAGGATGCTGGCTTTGGGGGAAAAGGTCTTAGTACAGTAAATATTTATTGTTTTGAACCCATTTCCAGTGACCAGGTTCAAGAGAGCTGCCATGTTCACTTCCTACAGAGATTTAATAAAGGTGAGTCAAAGGGGCAAGTAATTAGGAAGCTCTCCTCTGCTTTGAGCCCCCCAAGAGGAGGCAATTAGAAGCCCACTACTGTTTCTACAATTGGTAGGAAGTGTTGCTAAGGGTGAAGGCAGCCTCAAGTTGTAATTCAGCAACTGCTAGAATGCCACAGATTGCCTGAACCATGAGAAAGTGATGCTGTTTATCACTTAGGCCCCCCCAAATTCCAGGAGGGTGCTAGGTAGAGAGCTTTTAGAGGGCGGCATCCCTTCATTTTGTCACTGTCCCTGCTGCCACTGCTTTGCCCTTTCTTTTCAGCCCAACCCACACAACTTCCAAAAGAAAAAAAGGGGGGTGGGGAAGAGGGAGGGAGAAAGAGAGAAGGAGGGAGGGAGAGGGAGAGGGATGATTGATGCTGTTGCTCTGATTTGCCACACTTGCCAATGCGTTCTTGCTCAAACATAGCAGGTAATCAGGCAGCTAAAGACCAGAAAGTACCACTGGAGAGGGGGGGGGGATTTCTTGAAGACATATTGACTTTGGCAGGTGCCTATTTACGCATTGCAATGCGCCATAAAAATACGCATTTGAACTGCTAGGCGAGCTCACTTTGTACAGGACTGAATTATATCCCTTCCTACTGAGCAGTATCGTGAAAGAGGAGGTTGGATCACCAGTGCACAGTGTGTCCCTAAATCTCTAGGCAACAGGTGCCCTGGATTGGTTGAGATATCGCATGCTAGTCTAGGGGGGAATCAGATCCTTGTTCAGTTCAGAAGCTGTTGGTATGGCCATGGGCCAAGCACTTTCCTTCTACCCTCATCTGAATCATGGGTTCCACCACAAAACCGCAGATGACAAAATCGCGCTCGACGAAAGCGCGCATTTGACGTCATCACAGCGCAACGAAAACATCGCGCTGTGATCGAAAAATGTAAAAATAAAGCGAAAACCTTACCCTAACCCCCCCAAACCTAACCCTAAACCTAACCCTAAACCTAACCCTTAACCTAACCCTAAATCTAACCCTAAACCTAACCCTTAACCTAACGCTAAACCTAACGCTAACCTTTAACCTAACGCTAAACGTAACCCTAATGCTCTAAACCTAACCCTAACCCTTAACCTAACCCTAACCCTAACCCTAAACCTAACCCTTACCTTTATGTGAATCGGCTTGCTTTAATTTTATTTTTATTTCAATTTTTAATTTTTTTCATCGCGCTGTGATGACGTCAAATGCACGCTTTCGTCGAGTGGGTACCTGTTCAGTCCCACCTCTCTGTTTCCTGTTCCTGTGTAAGAAATGTATTCTGATTGGTTGTCAGACTCCCATGGGGTCATGCAGGGGCAACTCTCTGGGCTGTGTTTTGAATCCAGGTTTAGTTGAGTTCTCAGATGCCATGTGGTCAGTTGAGTAAAGGGCCAATATTATCATGCCTTTACTCCCATCCCCCCTGGGGCTGCAGTGGAGAAGTCTTTATTATGTAAAAGGGACTAGCCTGGCCTTCTTAATGGCCCATTGACAAAGTGGGGATGGGCAGGAAGCTACAGGCAACTATTCTGTCTTTTAAAACATGTTTCTTTCTTTTCATATCCAGATAAACATTCTGCCTTTTCAATATTTCCTAGGATATTTCATTTTTATGGGAGAGGGCTGGGTGATAACTTCCCACAACAGCTTCCTAGCACAATGTCATGCTACTAGGCTCTGATCAGAACTGACCCTTTAGCCAGCCACACCAGTTGGAGCATTTTAATTCCAAAAGGCAATCAATCTTGAGATTCCCCCCCCCCCCTTTACTCTGCTACATGTAGAACATGCCCTTGGGATGAATTTGGAGAGTCCTCTGGACTCAGCTTGAGCCCGAAGGTTTTCCCTTTTTTGCATAATTCTTTTTACAAGCTTCTGGGAAGCAAAGTGCAAAGGAAATTGAGCTCAGCAATAAAACAGAAGGGCGGAATTTCCTGCTGACTGCTGCTAAATCTGGCCAGGACTCCCAGTGCCCACAGTGGGGTGGAGCAGAAGGGCCAGCAGGTGAATGATCAGGGGGGCCTTGCCAGGCTATTTCTGGAGTCCACTTAGCATAGCAGCATCTCATGCATGAGGAGCTATGGCGCCTATTGTGCTCGGACAGCTTGCATAGCTCCCATCACCCACAGCTGACCAGGCGTGACTGGAATTGTCAAAGACATCTGTAGAATTCAGTGATGGCTGTTATGGACTTTCGTATAGTTTTTATATAGCTTTGGCACTGTGGGTGTGGCCTCCTTTGTGGGAGTGGCTTGCCACCCATGTGACCGGATGGGAGTGGCTTGCCGCCCATGTGACCGGATATGAAGATGCCGATGACACTTGTCAGAACCACCTTAAATTATCTCACACCCAGCACTGGCATGCATAAGAATAGGATGTAAACTTGTTTTTTAAAAGGCACCTTTGGTTTGCGTTAAAACCACTTCAACACACGCAATGTTCTGATTGCACCACAAACGCAGTAGTCATCCTTACCTTTCACAGAGGCACTGAGTTTTATAAATAGGAGCATGATAGTGTAGAATAATCATATCCAAGGACCAGTGGTGGGTTTCAAAAAATCTTGGAACCTCTTCTGTAGGTGTGGCCTGCTTTCCGGGTCCACTGGTGGAACCTCTTCTAACCGGTCCGGTAGATTTGACGAACCGGTTCTATTGAATAGGTGCGAACTGGTAGGAACCCACCTCTGATGCACAGTACTTCTTCCTCTTCCTATTTCCCCCACAACAACAACACTGAGGTGAGCTCAGCTGAGCTGAGAGTGACTGGCTCAAAGTCACCGATTTGGCTTGCATGCCTAAAGCGGGACTAGAACTCACAGTCGCTTAGCTTCTAGTCTGGTGCCTTAACCACTAGACCAAAATCCCATAAGTCTCACTTCAGAGATAGAGTAACCATACATGATCTGGAACTCAAGTATGAACTGAAGAAATAGAAAAGTGTATGGCAAATTCTCCATGAGACAGTTTCTCCTCTGGAAATGTTGTTTGGGGGGGGGGGAATAAGCCAACAGTAGATTTGTCTTTCTTGATCTGAGAACAAAGAAGGCAAAAGCAGAGTGTGTTGGAAACTCACACAGATCTCATCCTCTGGCAGTTTTTGCAATCTTCAAGATCTCATTAGAGATGCTGGCTTACCATAGGGCAGTTACTCATCTCAGTATTGGAGATATTTCCCTGATACCTAGGTGTCTCCTTCCAGTGTCTCCAATGCATTCTGGGAAATCATTCCACTAGGATGGTGTTCCTTAACCTTGAATTATGTCACTCATCTTCCTCAGCCATAGACCATGTCGATTGTGGCTGATGGGTATCAAAACTAAAATAGAGGGAAGGAGCTGTGTGGAGGAAAATGATATGGAAGCAGAGGTGGGTTCCTACCAGTTTGCACCTATTTGGTAGAACCGGTTCACCAAATCTACCGAACCGGTTAGAAGAGGTTCCACCAGTGGACCCGGAAAGCAGGCCACACCTACAGAAGAGGTTCCAAAATTTTTTGAAACCCACCACTGCCCCCCCACACACAGAGGCAGACAGACTGACAGAGAGAGAGAGAGAGAGAAAGAGAAAGAGAAAGAGAAAGAGAAAGGAAGGAAGAAATAAATAAATAAAAAGAAAGAAAAAGAGTGCGAGATGAAAGAAAAAAAGAAAAAAGGGACAGAGAGACAAAAGGAAGGAAAGAGAGACACAGAGAGAGAGAGAGAGAGAGAGAGAACACATGGCCGGCAAGCCACTCCCATGAAGGAGGCCACACCCACATAGTAGGTTCCAAAATTTTTTGAAACCCACCACTCTATGGAAGGAACAGGTAAAGGGAAGCCAAACCAACCTTAGCCTGCAGTTTAGATGAGGAGAGATCATTGGGTAAAAGGCTACTCCTTGAGGCTCAGTTCAACACTGCTCTGTGGGAATCTGAAGCAGGGACAGAGGGTGCACTGCAAGCTGCAAAACTGATTTCCTCTGCATTTCCTTTTTGCACGTATCTGTAAAGCGTACACACACAAAACCCTGCCCAAAAGCAAATACCGTAGAGGCAGCTCAAACAGAAAGAAGGAGATCTAAATTGCAGCCCAGCTTGGGATAATGCGGGATGAGTAAAAATACATTTTATAAACTGTAAAAGCTAGAATAAGTAGAACAGGTCGTGTTAAAGATGCACGGCCTGCTCTAAAGAGGAACTGGGGGGGGGAAGGGTGACCCAAAAGGCAGTGGCAGCCATATTTATTGTGACGTAAGCTCTCCTCAGAGGCAGGGAACGTTGTTTGCTGCTGTGTCAGGGGTGCATGTATAAGTATATTTGCCAGTGTAATGAAGGAGAGGGATTGTCTGGCCTTGAAAGGTGAGGGGCCCTTATTGCAATCCGTGCCCTTCCTGCTAGAACGCCTTTGGGGAAATTTCTGTTAAGGGATGAGTATTCATAAGCTTCCATGTTGTATTTGGCTGATCACGCAGAGAAATCAACAATAGAAATAGCAGTTAGACTTATATACCGCTTCATAGGGCTTTCAGCCCTCTCTAAGCGGTTTACAGAGTCAGCATATCGCCCCCACAGTCTGGGTCCTCATTTCACCCACTTCGGAAGGATGGAAGGCTGAGTCAACCTTGAGCCGGTGAGATTTGGACAGCCGAACTGCAGAACTGCAGTCAGCTGAAGTAGCCTGCAGTGCTGCATTTAACGGTTCCACCACAAAACCGCGGATGACAAAATCACGCTCGACGAAAGCGCGTACATGACGTCATCACAGCGCGACGGAAACATCGCGCTGTGATCGATAAATGTAAAAATAAAGCGAAAACCTTACCCTAACCCCCCCAAACCTAACCCTAAACCTAACCCTAAACCTAACCCTTAACCTAACCCTAAACCTAACCCTTAACCTAACCCTTAACCTAATGCTAAACCTAACGCTAACCCTTAACCTAATGTTAAACGTAACCCTAACGCTCTAAACCTAACCCTAACCCTAAACCTAACCCTTACCTTTATGTGAATTGGCTTGCTTTAATTTTATTTCAATTTTTAATTTTTTTCGTCGCGCTGTGATGACGTCAAATGCGCGCTTTCGTTGAGCGCGCTTTAGTGGACCGCGGTTTTGACGGGTCACGCATTTAACCATTGCGCCACCTCAGCTCTTCACAGGCAAATGATCCTTGTTCCTCTAAGGGCTCTTCTTTCTCATCCTGGTTCAGCCCAGGCCACCACTGACACTCATCTCTCCTTGCCTCATGCCTTAATGGGGACAAGCATGGCAGAGTCAGATCTCCTGAAGTCTCTGAAGGGCTCTGGGCTCTGAAGATGAACCTGATGGAGCTGTCACTCGCAGGGGGAGGAATCTCCTTGGGAACAGCACCTTTAGCTAGAGAGTTGCTGGTTCTTCAGGCATGTTGTATTCGTTTAGTTTACTTTATTGTCATTGCACCTTGCACAATGAAATTGAATGCAATCTTCGGTGTACAATGACAGTTCAGGTTGTGGTTGTTAAGGAATCATGCGCAGTCATTAAGCACAACATCAGGTGGTGGCTGGTTTCCTCATTGACTTGACTTATTGGAAGCTGGCAGTGAAGATCCCAAGTGGGGATGATGTGACTGTGGGAAGATGTGACCACTGTAACTGTATGCCAGTTGCCAAGTGCCCCCATCATGATCCTGTGACTGTGGGGACACTGCGATGGCCACAACTTCAAGGACCGGCCGTAAGTCTTCTTCTTGAGCACTGTTGTAACTTCGAATGGATGCTGAAGAAGAAGTCACTAAGTGGGGACTACCTGTATAGTCAAAAGCCCTTCCCTGTCTTTCATGGTTGACAAAGTATAATGCAGTGGTGGGATTCAAATAACTTAACAACCGGTTCTCTGCCCTAATGACCATTTGGGTAGGTGGGGCTCCGTGGTCATGTGACTGGGTGGGTGTGGCCAACTCAAGGTCACTCAGGTCGATGGGCACTTCACCTTAGTTGTTACAATGGTAATAAGGGTTAACCGGAGAGGCACTTTCTGTAAGCAATAAAGATGAGGCTAGAAACAACACCAGAGTGTTTCCCTCCTGCTTTCCTTACAGGATTAGCCCTGTAAAGTGGAATAAAACAAAAGGAGATTTTTTCCCAACAACTGGTTCTCCCAACTCCTTAGAAAGTTAACAACCGGTTCTCCCGGATAGGTGCGAACTGGCTGAATCCCACCACTGGTATAATGATAACTCTGACAAACAACAATCAGATCAACCACTTGGTGGGGTCTCTGGCATGCTGGCAAAACCATGTCTTCCTGCTTTTTGAAAGATTGTCAGGGGAGGGGGGAACCGTATTATTTCTGCAAGGATGCTGTTCCTCATATACCTTCAATTCCTCTCAGCTGAAAAAGAACGCCTGCACAACATCCCCTCTTTCTCTTCCAGTCCCTCCGTTTTCTCCTCCTCCTCCTTCCTGCAGGGATAGCAATCCATGGCTCCGCCCAGAGGCCTAGCTGCCTCCTCCGGTATTTTATGAGAACATATAAAATTATTAGCACACATTCGCCGCCAGATTAAAAGAATGGTTGAAGAAGGGTCCAGGATGGCTGGTTCATGCCTTCCATCCAGACAGTGAGTAACCCTTTTCTCGGTCTTTCAGCCTCAGGCTCCTGAAAGGACCCTCCCCATTAATAAATAGAGTACTTTTATACAGTCTGGGAGAAGCTATACAAATGGCTTGATGAGTCAGTGAAGACCTAGACATAAAAAGAGATAGCTGACTAACCTAATACGATTAAACCAATAACTCAAATGAACAATATACAACAACTGAGAGATAAACGAAAGGAGAAATGTATCAGGGGCGAGAACCCACCGTCGAGCAATTTTGTTACGCTACAATGTCGGGAAAACTTTAAAAAGCTGATAGGAAATCCGCTATAATTACCTGCATGAAATTAGCGATCAAACTTCATTTTAGATGAGGCGAGAGGACTTATAATCCTTGCCTCTTCAAGCAAGGAAAGGGAAAGAGAACCAGGTTGTCCTCAGCAGAGGAAAATATGCAAATGTAACAAAGGTTAGAAGGGAGGGAAGGAGGACAGTAGGGAAGTCAGGATGGAGAGGAGAAAGGAGAGGAATAGGAAAGGCAGAAGAAGGGGGGAAGGATAAAGAGGAGGAAGAGAAAGAAGAGAAGAGAAAGAAGGTGGGAAGAAAGAAGGAGAGAAGAAAGAGAAAAAACTGGGGAAGGAAGGAGGGAGGGAAGAGAAGAGGGTAGTAAAGAGGGAAAGAGGGAGGGAAAGAAAGAGAGAAGGAGAGTTGAAAGGACGGAAGGAAGGAGGGAGGAAAGGAGGGAGATTAAGAGAAAAGGAAGGAGGAGGGAAAGAGGCAGGGAAGGAGGAAAGGTATGTGAGAAGGAGGGGGGGACCGAGGGAGAGAAAGGAGGGGGAAGGAAAGGAGGAAAGGAGAAAAGAAAGGAGGGAAGGCAGGGGAGAAGGAAGTAAGGGGGGGAGGGAAGAAAAGAGGGAGGGAAAGATACCTAACCTTTGATGTTTATAATGATTTGATAGTATGGGAATATCTCGAAATGTAGTTGTATTGTTTGTTACAAGTTATGGATGTTGTATTTTCTTTTTACCAATAAAATCTTTTAAAAATAATAATAATAATAATAATAAATAGAGTACAAGAGCTAGAAGGCTACGACTCTTTCAGCCAGTTGTTCTTCTACGTGCAATAATATTTTCCCCGTGAAAGGATGGGAGAGGATTTGGTCTATGTTTTCTGGATAGGAGAATGACATGCAGCGCTTCGGTGCCCCTGCTCAGCTGAGCAGACTTCCTCGCTGACTGTGCCGATTCGGCTCATGAGCAGGAGCCTCAAGAAGACCACTCCGGTTGCTCCCTCCACAATCTTGCCAGGGGTTTCCATGGTTTTTAACTCGCGTTATCTCCTAGAGTGAAATGAACTTGAAATCCTAATGCAGTCTGCCAAAAGTAAAAAAAAAAAAGAGAGAGAGAGCAACAAAAACAAAAAGGAATAAGCATCACATGATGCACTTCGGTGCAATTTGAAGTTCTCTAATTTAAGCTAATGCATTTTGAATAAAAATAGGAATTGATTGGGATAGGAGAGTCGAGGAGGAAGAAAACAGGGGTTGTGGCAGCCAAATGCATGCAGCAGTAGCTTTTAAAGCCCCTCAGTTGGTTCGTAGAATTACATTAATGCATTGTAAAGTTGTCAGCCCAAGGCTGACCTCTTAGAAGTACGGGCCCTGCACTATGGAGAAAGACCATGTGCCTTCTGATTCCCGCTTCACTTAAAATGGAAGCTCCGCCCCAATTTAATAACTAAAAGAGTAGAGTAGAGTAGACTAGACTAGACTAGACTAGAGTAGAGTAGACTAGACTAGACTAGAATAGAATAGAATAGAATAGAATAGAATAGAATAGACTTGACTAGACAATGGAATGGAATGGAAAAGAAAGGAATGGAATGGAATGGAATGGAATGGAAAGGAATGGAATGGAATAGAATAGAATAGAATAGAATAGAATAGAATAGAATAGAATAGAATAGAATAGAATAGACAATGGAATGGAAAGGAAAGGAATGGAATGGAATGGAATGGAATAGAATAGAATAGAATAGAATAGAATAGAATAGAATAGACAATGGAATGGAATGGAAAGGAATGGAATAGAATAGAATAGAATAGAATAGAATAGACTTGACTAGACTAGACAATGGAATGGAATGGAAAGGAATGGAATGGAAAGGAATGGAATAGAATAGAATAGAATAGAATAGACAATGGAATGGAATGGAATGGAAAGGAATGGAATGGAATAGAATAGAATAGAATAGAATAGAATAGAATAGACAATGGAATGGAAAGGAATGGAATGGAATGGAATGGAAAGGAATGGAATGGAATGGAATGGAATAGAATAGAATAGAATAGAATAGAATAGAATAGTATAGTATAGTATAGAATAGAATAGACAGAGCCTGGGGGCAGAGTCAAGAGAGGAATTAGCCTGGAGTCAATATATTGTCACAAGCAATCCAAGTCTAACCTCCCCCCCCAAAACCGAATTCCACTGACTCTTATCTAGTGCCAATTTAGTGCTGAACATTAGCAGGTCAAATTCATGTGTATAGGCATGAGCAATACATCTTCTTAACTGGAACTTAACATGTGTGGCAGTGGTGGGTTACGACCGGTACGGCCCGGGTACCATTTCGGTACAGTGCTCCGGTGGGCCCACTTGCTCGTCTGTGCTCCTTACTGGTATTTGAGGTTTTCGGGGCTTCCACGCATGCGCACGGAGCATACGGCGCCTCCGCCGTGCAGCTGAGCATCGCGGAGGCATTGCGGGTGGTAAGTACGCTGTGCACATTCATATGGTGGACGCCCAGCCCCGTTGCACCGTACCGCTTGCAACGGGATCCGGAACCCACCACTGATGTGTGGTCCTGATTCTTAGTACCTGATAACAGAACAGAACACACAGAACAGAATGCTCATGGGGACACTAACCTTGAAAGTCAGAAGCTGAGCAAATCCAGGCAAGGCTTTAAAAATCCTGTCTGAGAACAGGAGTTTTGCTGCTCCATCTAGGTAATCTGTTGTAATACAGAGCAATGCTCTGATTGAGTGTGGAGCTTCCTCTTATTTTTCCTATATTGGTGATACAGCGGCAACCAGAAGGAGCCCGCGTTCCATATACTTCAGGTCTTTTTCTTAGGCTGGAGGTGTTTTCTTTTAAAGTGCAAATAAATGTTTAAAGCCTTGTGCAGCTCAAATTCAAGCTTCACCGTGTCACCATTGCTTTCATCTTCCCTCCCTTTCAGTCACTTGGTCCAGCTTGAAGGCTGAGAGAAATGCTTAAGGAATCAAAAGGTATTTGACCAATATTCATTAAAGTGGTGCCTTTCTATGCTTTGTAGGCCCTAAGAAAGGTCAGTTTTCCCAAACTGAGGGGAATTGTAGATTGTATCTTTACGGAGATCAACTGGGAGAAACGGTTCCACCACAAAACCGCGCTCGACTAAACCGCGCCCGACTAAACCGCGTAGCTGACATCATCAACAGGGCGACAACAGCGCGGAGACAGAAGCACGCGGTAAACCCTAAACCTAAAATTAACACCTAAACCTAAACCTAACCCCCCTAAACCTAATCCTAAACCTAACCCTAAACCTAACCCTTAACCTAACCCTAAACCTAACCCTAACCCTTATCCTAACCCTAAACCTAAACCTAACCCTAACCCTAAACCTAACCCTAAACCTAACCCTAAACCTAATCCTAACCCTTATCCTAACCCTAACCCTAAACCTAACCCTTAACCTAACCCTAAACCTAACCCTAAACCTAATCCTAACCCTTATCCTAACCCTAAACCTAAACCTAACCCTAAACCTAACCCTAAACCTAACCCTAAACCTAATCCTAACCCTTATCCTAACCCTAACCCTAAAGCTAACCCTTAACCTAACCCTAAACCTAACCCTAAACCTAATCCTAACCCTTATCCTAACCCTAACCCTAAACCTAACCCTAAACCTAACCCTAAACCTAATCCTAACCCTTAACCTAACCCTAAACCTAACCCTAAACCTAATCCTAACCCTTATCCTAACCCTAAACCTAAACCTAACCCTAAACCTAACCCTAACCCTTAACCTAACCCTAAAGCTAAACCTAAAGCTAACCCTAAAGCTAACCCTTACCTTAAGTTGAATCAGCTTGCTTTCAAAGCGCTATTTAAAGCGCCCTTCTTTCTCCGCGCTGGCTGTTGTCACCCTGTTGATGACGTCAGCGACGCGGTTTAATCGGGCGCGGCTTAGTCGAGCGCGGTTTTGACGGGTCACGGGGAGAAACTTCTGAAGGTTGTTTTAAATTGGGCTTAGGTAAATCTGGAGTGAGCAAAAGTCTCTTAAATTGAAGGTGGTGGAAAGAGAGGCACCACAAACACCTTCCCCATTCTTCTCTCAACCTGACACAACGCGAATACTTTTAAAGGTCAATTGTATCATATTTTCTTCTATTTTTAAAATTCCCAAACTGCCTTGCATTTTGCAAACAGTCCATTCCGTTCGGAAATCCAATAGTGACTTAATCAAATCACTGAATCAAATTAAATTTCCACATCAGATGGCGGAATCAAATTCGTCATGTCGCTTTGCGCACGTACAAAAATACCTTTTTCCCTGGTTCAATCCACTTCCCAAACAGGATGAAATCAGTTTAAGGGGGGTGGGGGCGGCTCACTTTAAAAAAAAAAAAATCCAAACATGACCAATTTAGAAATCAAATCGGCGTGACTTTGAAATCTGCATCTGAATAACTAAATTGAAATGGCTCTGATCTGTTTCCCAACCTTCTCCTGTGTATGGAGGAAAAGTAGTGGTAAAGGTTTGGAGAGTGGCCGGCTGGAGACCACTTGGGGGAGAGCCTTTTTGGTTGCTGCTCCAGCTCTGTGGAACGAGTTACCAACAGAGATCCGGACCCTCCCCACCCTTGCAGCCTTCCAAAAAGCCACCAAAACCTGGCTGTTCCGGCAGGCCTGGGGTTGCTGACTCAAATCAGGTCAACCCCCAATTAACCCGGATGTATGTTGTCTTTTTAAAATGTTTGTATTGTTTTACGATCTTCCCCTGTATGTTATTTTATTTTATTCGTACTTGTAAGCCGCCCTGAGTCCTCCCCCTGCCCCCCGGGATTGGGCGGCATATAAACCCATTAGATTGCTAAATTGCTAAATTGAGAGAGAAAAATTAAGGAGAGGATATAATTGCTGAATGGAATTTATGCTGTGCATTAAAATGGGGAAGGGTTTTTATATCCCTCTATCACACTCAAGGCCCGCAGGCCACATTTAGCCTGCAGGATGCTTAAATCCGGCCCATGGGGCTGCCCTGGAAACAGCAAAGGACTGGCCTGTGTTGCCTCTGCCAGAGAAAACAGAGCTCGGGAAGGCCGCGTGCCATCTTCCCAGGCTCTGTTTTCGGCTGCAACGGCCTCCTGCAGTCCTCTGCCAATGAAAACTGACCTCTGCGAGCTCTGTTTTCGCTGGTAGAAGACTGCAGGAGGCTGTTGCAGCTGAAAATGAGTGACGTCAAGCTGACATGAGTGATGATGATCTGTCCATGCCAGTGGTGGGTTAAAAATTTTTTTGAACCTACTCTGTGGGTGTGGCCTCATTGTGGGAGTGGCTTGCTGGCCATGTGACCTGGTGGGAGTGGCTTTCTGGCCATGTGTTCTCTCTCTCTCTCTCTCTCTCTCTCTCTCTCTCTCTCTCTCTCTCTCTCTTTCCTTCCTTTTGTCTCTCTGTCCCTTTTTCCTTTTTTTCTTTCATCTCTCTCTTTTTCTTTCTTTTTTCTTTTTTTCTTTATTTCTTCCTTTCTTTCTCTTTTTCTCTCTGTGTGAGTCTGTGTGTGTGTGTTTGTGTGTGTGTGTGTGTGTGTATCAGTGGTGGGTTTCAATTTTTTTTGCAACCTCTTCTGTAGGTGTGGCCTGCTTTCCAGGTCCACTGGTGGAACCTCTTCTAACCGGTCCGGCAGATTTGACGAACCGGTTCTACCGAATAGGTGCGAACTGGTAGGAACCCACCTCTGGTCCATGCCCACCTGGCCACTCACACCCGCCTGACCCCCCCTGAGGTCAAACACAACCCTGACACGGCCCTCCATGAAATCGAGTTTGACGCCCCTGGTCTATGTCTATTTTCTAGGTAAAGCTTCATCCACTGGATTTGAGAGGCTAAAATCAGCTTGCAGTAATGAGCTGGCCAAAAAGGACACTGGGACAGATCCCCACAATTCCCTTGAATTTTCCAGGTCCTGTTGTCCTCTTTGGTCTGTTCCTCTCCACTTGCAGCCAAGAATGCTGAGATGCCAAGAGATAGAAAAGGACAAAACTGACTTTTTGTCCCGTAGTGTCAAAGCCAACTTTTGACTAAGATGCTTTTAATCTCGAACGGTGCTATTATTAGCAAAACACCTTGCCAGGGTGAAAGAAAATGAGCAGAGTCAGTCTCTCTTAGCCAAAGCACTGTCAGGTTAGGGATGTAACAAAATGATGAGAGGAGGAACAGCAGGAGGGAAAATTACAGATACAGTTTATAGAAGGAAATAGATGCTCCTCACCACTGAGATAAGGGTGGTGCATAAGCAGGGTGAGCAGGGATGCCAGGTTTAAATTTAGAAAATCTCTGGAAGAAAGCAATCGATTGTGAGATGTGATTTAGTGACAAGACAGAGTAGTCCAAAATCCAGAATCAGTTTCCTTGAATTTTTTTTTAAATTGGATTTATATGCCGCCCTTCTCCCAAAGGACTCAGGGCCGCGTACAACATTTTAAAAAAAACCACATTACAAAAGTTAAAAAGGAAATTAGATAAGAGTATCCAAAAAACAAACCCAATTAAAATTAACAATAACATTTAAAAAATTCGAATTAGAATTAACAATAATCAATCATTTATTTTGTTTTGTTCAGGCCAGGCCGGCTTGCTGGAAAAGCCAACTTTTTAGGGCGCGCCGGAAGGACCGGAGGTCGGGGATTATACGAAGCTCCGGGGGCAGCTCATTCCAGAGGGAAGGCGCTCCCACAGAGAAGGATCTCCCCCTGGGGGTCGCTAGCTGACACTGTCTGGCCGACGGCACCCTGAGGAAGCCAATACTGTGGGATCGCACTGGATGGTGGGAAGCTACTGGTGGCAGTAGGTGGTCTCGCAGGTATCCTGGGCCGAAGCCGTGGAGTGCTTTAAAGGTCATAATTAGTACCTTGAATCGCACCCGGAAGACAACCGGCAACCAGTGCAGGCCGCCTAAAAGGGGCGCAACATGGGAGCACCTAGGTACCCCCATGACAACCCGCGCAGCCGGATTTTGGACCAGTTGAAGCCTCCGAGTGCTCTTCAAGAGCAGCCCCATGTAGAGAGCGTTACAGTAGTCCAGGCGAGAAAGGACACTTAGTAACTTAGTAACTTAAATTCTGAGCTTAATTTACTGCAATAGCGTGAGTATATTCTAAGGTGGCAAGAGAACAGGGTGATGCAAGGAAATTCCTTGGGGGAAGATAGACTAGGAAGAAGGATGCTAAATTGTCAACTGTTCAAAAGAGAAACAGTCCTTTTCTTCCCTTCCCTTCTTTCTCCTCTCCTCTCCTTCTTTTGTTCTGAATGGCAGCACAATTCGCAGAAATGCAAACAATTATTATGATTTTTCCCAATTCATGGTGATAAATGCAATTATTGCATTATTTCTTCATCATAATTGCTCTTCTTTCCCCAAGAAACCTTCCCTGCAAAGAAGGCTAGAGTGACAGATAAATGACCAGCACTTTCCTAGCACAATATTGGCACAGGTCTTCTTAACTGAATTCCAGGAGTCTGCTCTCCTGTATCTACCCTATACAGGTAATCCTTGATTTATGACCAGGATTGAGCCCAAAAGTTCTGTTGCTAAGCAAGACAATAGTTAAGCGAGTTTTGTCCAATTTTACTACCTTTCTTGCCGCAATTGTTAAGTGAATTACTGCAGTTGTTAAGTTAGTAACACTGTTGTTAAGTGAATCTGGCTTCCCCATTGACTCTGGCTTTTCAGATGGTCTCAGAAGGTGATCACATGATCCTAGGACATTGCAACCATCATAGATACATGCTAATTGCCAAACGTCTGAATTTTGATCATGTGACCACAGGGGTGCTGCAGCTATCATAAATGTGAAAAGCAATCATAAGTCACCTTTTAAAGTGCAGCTGTAGTCATTAAATAAATTGTTTTAAGGACAACCTGTATTGATAGTTATTCTAACCACATGATTTTTGAGAAATATAGCACCAGAGGTTCATTCAAAACTCAAAATGTAAACGCTCATTTAAAAGTTTGTAACTCAAAATACAGAAGTGACCACTTAAGCATAGACCAAGGATCCTTTTGAGATATTTTAAGATCAGGAAAACAAAATTTCGGCGGTGTGGGTTCCTTACAGATGTTTAAAGTGAAGTGCAAAGTTGCACCTGCCAGAATCCTATCTCGTATAGAAAAGCATTTAAAGCTTTACTCAGTATACCTGAGACAGGTGCTGAGAAGCACTCAGTTTAAAGGTTCCTTTTCCTTGGAAAACAGTACCATATCTCGCTGTTTCCTTTGCCAAAGGATAATGATGATGACAATGACAACAACAACAATAATACTTGTTGACTTTTGGTGACTCTTTCAAGAATTATTAAAAGTCATATTGACATATTTGCCTCCCTTGAAAATATATTTCCTCCAGCCTTTTCTGAAATGAAATCTACATTCAAAAAACACCATGCAATATTTACCAGGAGATCATATGTCAGTCAGAGTGCTCCCTCCACATACATATACCCTCTTCAATCAATGATAGCAAATAATATACATTGGGGGAAAAGTATTTTAAGCCTGTCCTCTCAGTGATCAATGTGCAGGGATGCCCGGTCGATAGTAGAATATTAACCAGTATTTCTCCTATGATTTTAACGTAATACAGTCATAGGGCACCTGGGTTGCCCAGTATATATATAGGCACTTTGTTTTGATCTACTGCAGCAGAAGACAGGAGTCCAAGTGTCACCCTATAGACCAACAAATTTAATATTGTTGCATAAATAGGTTATGTAATAGTGAATACATTAACCCTAAAGGTGCCAGAAGATTCTGCTGTTTTTGCAAAGAGAAGATATAGAATGAGATGGCTGCAGTTCTCCCCAACAACCTCAAAGCCAAGGTCATGGTCATTAATTCTGATTACATTTCTTTCTGCTCCCTTACAGTTTATGATTGATTTCTCTATTCATTATTTTATTTAACTGCTTTCAGCTGAATATTTTAACAGAACGAAATCATTTTAAAAGGATGTATGTCCTCCATAATTGATTGCAATTTGTATATCTTTTGTATCATCCAAAAATCAGATCTGATTCTTTCTTCCCTGTTATTAACACGTGGTGGGCACCTTTAGGAGCCTGTAAAGAATTCACTTGTTCCCTTCTAGTGGGGGGTCACCAAAGGTTGTTGACCCTGTTTCCAAGGAAACTGATATGACATGCATTTATATTTTGTTGGACAAAATTCTACTCATGTTTGAGGAGGCAAGTTAGTCCTATAAGAGTTCATCAGTTTACCTATTTGTTATTCTAGACAGAGCTATTATATGCAAACAGTTTAAATACAACTTTCCAACAAATCGTATATCCACTTTATAGTTGAGCCTCTAACTTTCCTTTCATTGGATTGTTGCTGCGCCTACTATCATTATTACTATTCCAGTTATTATTGATGATCCTATGATTATTTCTATATAGCCGTTGCTGAATATACAAAGTATTTAATACAGTATAACTTTTCTATTCCAATGTGGGAAAATGAACATAACACACTGTCCAGTGGAATGTACGTCCATGGGATATCCCAGCTGCTGCAAAGATCAAGTACTTTAAATGGTTTTCTTTAATAGATAAAAGTAAGATTTCTTTTTTAAAAATTTAATTAAACTTATTTAAACATTAAAAAGCAAACAACAATACTGTTGTGGACTCGCTGTAATGAGTGGAAATTTGTGGTGGTGTTTTTTTAAAGGAAGATTTCTTAATGCCTACCTTAATTTTCAGAGACATTATACCCCTGACTGCCTTCATCATAACAAGGGATGATTTTCTGCCTCCAGAATCATATGTTAAAAAAAAATAGCAATAGCAATAGCAATAGCAGTTAGACTTATATACCGCTTCATAGGGCTTTCAGCCCTCTCTAAGCGGTTTACAGAGTCAGCATATTGCCCTCAACAACAATCCGGGTCCTCATTTTACCCACCTCGGAAGGATGGAAGGCTGAGTCAACCTTGAGCCGGTGAGATTTGAACCGCCGAACTTCAGCTAGCAGTCAGCTGAAGTGGCCTGCAGTACTGCACTCTAACCACTGCACCACCAAACCTCCCTGTGTCATCCGCATGGCCATTCTCATGGCCAAAGGGGATAAACAGCCAATTATTTGGACTAAGCCTTGAGATTCTGGTGGGTGTAAGAATAGCTTTTTTACCTTGCCTAAGAAATAAAATAACCTTAGAACATTGTGCCAGGGGGAACAGTGGCATATGTTATTTTCCTTGCTTCCCCTCCTTCTATTGCTATGTTTACTAGAGGGAATTCTTTCCTGTAACAGTAATACTCGGGCTCATCCCATGAAATGAAATTGATGGGCAAGAGATTTGGGACAGAGAGAATAAGCTTTTATTTGATTGCTGCTAAGCAAATAGATTTAAAGGGGACAGAATAAATTCATAGCTGATAAATCATGACTCCTAGATAGAAATCTCAGATTTTACGACAGTATTTCTTTACATGCTTATTCCTGGAAGACAAATGGAAGGGGCCTATTACTTTCACCTCCTATCCATGGCCTTGTTTTCATTTACTTAAACAATTTGTTTGTTTTATTTATTTCATTTTCATTCTCATAATATAAAATACAAACGAAAACAAAGATAATAGGGAAATGGGAAAGGGAAAAAAAAGAAGGAAAGAGAAGTGTGGAGTAAGGGGAATAAAAGAAGAAAGAAACTGCATTAATTTCCATTTTTTTTCAGTGTAGCAGAATAAAAATAATCAAAACGCAGCCTTAATCTTTTACTTTTATATACTTTGTATATACTAGAGATTTCAATAGCAATACATTCTTATTCTTATACATAGCGAGCAATTTGATAGTTTGTGAAGTCAGAAATTCGGACTCTAGAACATCATCTGTCGGCTGTGACCAGGGGGACCTTTGCCCAGGTTCACCTGGTGCACCAATTGTGGCCCTACCTGGACCGGGAGGCCCTTCGGATAGTCACTCACGCCCTCGTCACATCAAGACTGGACTACTGTAATGCGCTCTACATGGGGCTGCCCTTGAAGAGTGTTCGAAGACTTCAGCTTGTCCAGAATGCAGCCGCACGAGCGATTGTGGGTGCACCTCGGTACACCCACGTTACACCTATCCTCCGCGAGTTGCACTGGCTGCCCATTGGTCTCCGGACACGCTTCAAGGTGCTAGTCGTTACTTTCAAAGCCCTACATGGTATTGGACCTGGGTACTTGAGAGACCGCCTCCTGCCAGTCACCTCCCAAAGACCTATTAGATCCCACAGACTAGGCCTCCTCCGAATTCCATCTGCCGGCCAATGTCGGCTGGTGACTTCTCGGGGGAGGGCCTTCTCTGTGGCTGCTCCGGCCCTCTGGAACGATCTCCCCGTGGAGATTCGGACCCTTACTACCCTTCCGGCCTTCTGCAAAGCGGTTAAGACCTGGCTGTTCCGGCAGGCCTGGGGCTGTTGAACTATCCAGCCCCATCCGAGGTTATGGCTGTTGTAGAATTTTAAATTGTTGTTTTTATTTTATTTTTTGTATCCCCTCCCTTTTTTTATTGTGAGCCGCCCTGAGTCTCTCGGGAATAGGGCGGCATACAAACTCAATAAATTGAATTGAATTGAATTCTCCTTGTTGAAATAAGTCTATGATGCCACAATGAGCCAGAACAGCTCTAGACTTTTAATACTAGAATTGACAAATGATAATCCAGTTTATATAATTGATAAAATCAAAAACATTACTGATTGGCCCACTTCTAAGAACAAATAATAAATTGCACATTGGACTACAAAATCAATCTCTTTTGAGATTGATTATCTCCAAAAGGATTTATCTCCTTTTGGAGATAAATAAGGGAATGGCTGGTGTCTGTTTTTTTTCACTGACAGGATTACTGAACAGTACAAGCAAATTCAATATGAGAGAGGAATCTACTTCCAACCTGTATCCTCTAAACTTTCTAAAGCATCCCTCTTAAAATAAGAATGAACAGTGCAGTATAGAAATACGGTATACAACACAAAATTCCTTACAATAGATTTCAAAGCAATTTCAGCAATAACTCAGCAGGGAATTTTCTATAATTTATATGTGTAATATCATATGATATGATATTACACATATAAATTGTGGATGGAGAATAGATAATAAATCATGGGGAAAATGTGAGCATGAATACTGTATTAGCCACTTGTCTGAATATCTTGGAATCAATAGTAAACAGAAAACTGACTGAAAGGTCTTTTTCAGTACCCTGGACAGTTCCTTAACCTTGTCAATAACAGTACAGTACAATCTATGTTTTCTGCCTGTGCTTGGAGGACCACTGGTGGTCCTTGAAGATACTGCAGGTGGTCCTGAGTTTCCATACCCCGACACTTTCCCAAGTGCTACCAAAATTTGAAAGATATTTTTGGTTCAACCAGTGTTTTTGGTTGAAAACTCGTACAATACTGGCATTTTCATTTAATTTTTTGCAAGAGATTGGCGTCCTCACTTGAAATTTCACGATATTTCAGGTAGCAGAATAACTTTCTCCTGAAAGTTGGATATCTTTCAAAATATCGATCATTTTAATTTTAAAAATATATTTAATTTTGAAGTTCCCTGGGCACCATCAAGAAGCCGAATACATGTAAAGCAATTCGCATAAAGGAAATAGTCTGGAATCACTATCTCCACGCTGTTATACTGGGTACCAGTGCTTGTTCTTTCCTAGTAGAGGTTGATTTGGGAGGATGAAAAAATAATCATTTGTATGGGAGAAAGGAAGGAAGACTAAAAGCTGGTGTTTCATTCCTCGATAGTAGCAGCCCCATTGGGCCAGAGCCTTGTTTCTCTGAAATCCTATGAAGAAAATGTTCACCCTCAAGGGAGGAGCAGGAGATAATGAGACACAGATATCTTATTTACATTAGGTGTTTTGTGTTTATATATGCTCTTTTTGAAGACAAGAAGACAGCACTGGAAGTCAAACATTTGATTGCTCAAATATCCCATTCCCTCTTTTTGACCATAGTCTCAAAATGTTGCAGATTATATATTTGGAATGAATTACATAAAGGCAATTAATAAACAGAGCAGAATTGAGTTGAGTCTTGGAAATTCTTGAACTTTAGAAGAGGTGTTTAGAAGCCATGGTTATAGGGTTACTTGTTGAATCTAGATATGTTACACTAATTGCATTTACTACTTATGAATCATTTAGTATGATCACCATACATCTTAAAGCCTATATATGCTTATATTATACCTACCAACTCACCCTGTATGATACCCTTACCTCCACATAGGAAGATGTATTCACAACATTGGCTGATTCGGTTGGTTCCTGATCCAGGTTTAAATCCACTACTCACTGAGAGATGTCATGTGTTTGTGTTGGATACAGAGCACTTGGGAAACATACTCACACGTACTTATATAATTAGGACCGAGGAGCATTTCAAATTCATTTCTAAAAGTCAAATGGAGGGCATCCTTTGGAAAAGACACAGCTGTTGCAAGGAATTTGAAAATTTTAAACATCTCCATGTTCCAAAGCACTTTTTTAAAATTAGAATATGAAGTATTATTGAGCCCTAAGGTAAATTTACCAATTTCATGCGGGTTCCTTAAAAATTAGGAATCTATTTTCTTTTTTGGCTGAAACTCACAGATTTATATGAAAACTGTAGGCTTTGTTTATCTTTCACATTCAAACATGAGACCTGTTTCTTTTCATTGGTGATTAATTGACATTACAGTCTGAACTATGCAGATATCCATTCCCCCCCACAAACATTATGTATATTTACCAGTCAGATCTAGAAATAAGCACTTATTTCCCCTCTTTTAACTGAATATGACAATTCCTGTTATCAATTTATCAGTTTTGCTCTATAATAAAACACTGATGTGAGATAGTTTGTTTGTTTATTTATGCATGCATGTTTGTGTGTGTATGTGTGCATGCGTTTGGGTGTGTTATGTATTACATTCTTACATCTTTTAAATGGTATGTTACAAAGAATATTGAGGAATTTCTTTTTATTGCTTGATTCAAATGCTTGAAGCTTTGATTTATTAATCTGGTACATTTGTATCCCACTTTTATCAATATATTTAAAAAGACAAAGGAAGGGTTGGATAATATGCAAAGTAGTTTATATTTAATCCCTTGATTCCAAACCCTGCTTGTAGTTAAATAACAACTTTGCTTTTTTTTTTTAATCTTGCTGTCTTTTATAATATATCAACTTTTATTCAGGCCCTTGGGATCTGCAGGCTGTTCCTGGGAAAATAGCATTTTAAAGAATATCAACAAATTAAATCTGATTAACCAGGAAAGGTTAAGGAAGCTGGAGAGACAGCAACGTGTTTTTAAATTGCACATCATACTACACTATGCAATGTTTTAATCGTAGTTCTTGACTGAGGCACATTGATTAAGCCATAAAATGTTGATTGGCAAACATTAATGTTTGAGTTCATACAACAGGCTGGCTTAAATTTAAATATGATACATTGGGGCTTAGCGGAAGGGTGCAAAACCCATGGGCTACCAACACCCTTTTTTGCAGATCTCTGGATTCCCCAAAAAACATTTAGGAAAAGAAAAGGAACATAAAATCTTAGAGATATTTAAAGGCCCCTATTATGCTTCTTTAAACTCTTCACATGGAGAAAGACACACATGTCCTGGCCAAGCCTATTTGGGGGAATTAGCCCTTAGGTCAGTGACGTGCGGTCAGCTTTAGGTCTGGTGAGGCACTTTTTAGACTTGTGGACTTCAACTCCCAGAATTCCACAGCCAGGCATGCTCAGTTCCGATTTAAAGCGACAGCATTTTCCCCCCTTGCAAAATAAGTTTTCCCATTCTTTTTCTTCTCCCTCCCCCTCCTTCCTCCCTCTCTCCCTCCCTCCCCCCTCTCTCAAACAGACACATGCACACAGAGAACTTCGATCCCTCTCTCATTCACTCACTCTCAAACACAAACACAGAAGTTGGATTGGATATATTTTCCAAAGGCTTGAAAGCAGCTCCTCTGCCATACCCCCCCCCCAATTCCCCTGCTGCCTTCCAATCAAACTTTTTGAATTCCTTCCCCCTCCCCACACACGCACCTTTTCCAGCTGTTTCAGAGACAATTTCAACTCTGCTTCTCCCTGCCCTGCCCTCATGAAAGGCCAGAGCTCTGTCAGACTGAGCTAGTTGCTCCCAGAGAACTCTAAAAAGCCGCTAAAAATGCCCTCTACAGGAGGCGAGAGAATACGTGCCTCATTTGCATAAGGAATTTTTTGCTTGTTAACCCTTGCTTAACTCTTAAAAGGTGAAAAATTCCTTATGCAAAAGAGGCCCCTAGTTCTCTGGCCTCCTCCTATGGTTAACACAAAGCACTGTTCCAAGTCACTGTGAATCTGGCAGCCAACTACCTTGGCTTTAATTATTTTTTAAAAATTCTTTAAAATTCTTTTTCTTTTTCTCATGACTGGTGAGGCCACGCCTCCCTTGCCTCTAGTGACTGCACGTCCCTGCCTTAGGTCTAGTGCAGCCATTGTGCTGATGGAAGTTATACATTCTTGACTTATTTCTATGTGCCATTGCAGACATTGGTTGACCTGAGAGCTTCAGGCTTTGCTGACGTGAATGAATGGCAGGAGTTTGATTACAACTGTTGCTTTTCCAACAGGTTTCCTTTGGGCAGCAGGAAAACCCTTTGTGCCAAACCCTAAGAAGGCCTTCGTCTCTGCCTCTTCCATGGCTTGGCCCCCTGGCTGGCTGGCCTCTAGAAAACCTTGTGGCCCCACCCCTGAGGCTCTATAGAATGAATCCAGGAGACAGCCAGGACTGAGCAGGTAAGCAAGATGAATTTGTAACCCAGAAACAGTGGGTGTGGACATTCTTTGCATAGATGATATTTTCTCTCTGGCCAATGTATGCCTTTCTCTGTTTCCCTCCTCACAGGTTTTTCCTTCTGTCTACCAGACTAACCTAGCTCAAGTCTACTCTTCATCCCCCACACATCTGCCCAGTGTACCCAGCTGGGCTGCGGCTCACTTCCAACATGGGAGAAATGGCCAACAGCGCTGTGGATTTTTATCCCAAAACCCAGCGGCGAGAAATGAACCATGCAGGTGGTTTTGGCTGCACCCTGTCGGAGCTGCGCTCCCTTATGGAGTTGCGTGGGCCTGAAGCTCTCCAGAAAGTCCAGGAGAGCTACACAGATGTCAACGGGCTCTGCAGGAGACTCAAGACTTCCCCCACTGAAGGTACCAGATAAATGACTTGGGCGGGCTCATAATCAGTGGGATCATCAGGTCAGGACTTGGGAGCAGGACCCAAAGACATAGGCAGCAGAATAAATAAAGAGGAGCCGAGGTGGTGCAGTGGTTAAATGCAGCACTACAGGCTACTTCAGCTGACTGCAGTTCTGCAGTTCGGCTGTTCAAATCTCACCGGCTCAGGGTTGACTCAGCCTTCCATCCTTCCGAGGTGGGTAAAATGAGGACCCGGATTGTTGTTGGGGGCAATATGCTGACTCTGTAAACCGCTTAGATAGGGCTGAAAGCCCTATGAAGCGGTATATAAGTCTAACTGCTATTGCTATTGCTATAAATAGGGGCTTCCCTAGGACCCACTGCAGATGAAAGCAAGGAAAAGCATGCATAATCCTTATCATCTAAGGGACATCAGTGGCATGAAATAAAGGAAGCAAAATGCATTATTATACGTATAATAAGAATTGCCAGAGGATCACACATTTTAAGGAATGCAAAGTAATAACTTTTATCATCTTAAGAGGGTCCTTTACAAAATGTTTAAATCCAATTTATTTTTCATATACATCACTTTCAATAATGTCAAATTGTTCTCGTTGTTATTTAAGGATGCTTTGATCTCTCTTTATACCTGTAGTCTCAATATCACAATGGAAACTTGCTAAAATGTAGCCATTCCTTTCTTTTAAAATGCTTATATTAAAACTGTTCTATGACTTATAACCCACCATTTCAAAGTCAACCCTCTAAGAACTAGCACTAATAATCTAGCCTGTCCCTAAATAATCTATTATTATTCCAAGAATTAAAACATTACTTTCTTAACAAATTAATCAGACCTACTGATTTTAGTGGCAATATTTATTTAGGGGTATATATACCTGCATTGATGTTGAGGCACTACCGAAAACCCTTTCAAAACAAAGTCAAAGGGGAAGCTGTGTCAAAGGGAACAGCCATTGGATTGGCTACCCAAACAGGAAGTCAAAATGATTGGGGGACACATGCTATGGATGCAGAGAGGCCTCTTCCCGTGATAGCACCTGGTCTCATCAAGTTGGATCACCTCAACCCTTTAACTTTGAGGCATCAAAGTGGAATTGCTTGATTTTCCAAATGAAGGCACTATCTCAAATTACAATGCTATGGAGGTCTAGACCAATGTGACATATTTGTTACAGAAAAGCCATTTCACACAGACATAAGAATTAGAATTTTTTAAAAGCAAGGTTCCCTTTACCTCACCTAGAGTATGCTTCCTATAGTACATGATATATTGACAATATCAATATCTATCTATCTATCTATCTATCTATCTATCTATCTATCTATCTATCTATCTATCTATCTACCTACCTACCTACCTACCTACCTACCTACCTATCCACCCACCCACCCACCCACCCACCCACCCACCCACCATCCATCCATCCATCCATCCTTCATTTATCTTCTGTCATCTATCATCTATTTATCTATCATCTATTTATCTATCATCTATCAATTATCTTATCTATCTATCTATCTATCTATCTATCTATCTATCTATCTATCTATCTATCTATCTATCTATCTATCTACCTACCTACCTACCTACCTACCTACCTACCTATCTACCTACCTACCCCGTTTCCCTGAAAATAAGACCTCCTTGGATAATAACACCCCCCCTGAAGATACCGCAGCACAGCAGCAGCCGTGAGGTGACCACACTCGCCACCTCCTGCACTTCAATAATAATAAGACCTCCCTGAAAATAAGGCCAAAAGAAACATGGTATCTATCTATCTATCTATCTATCTATCTATCTATCTATCTATCTATCTATCTATCTATCTATCACCTACCTACCTACCTACCTACCCACCCACTCACCCACCCACCCATCCACCATCCATCCATCCATCCATCATCTATCTTCTGTCATCTATCATCTATTTATCTATCATCTATCTACCCATTCTATCTATCTATCTATCTATCTATCTATCTATCTATCTATCCATCCATCCATCCATCCATCCATCCATCATCTATCTTCTGTCATCTATCATCTATTTATCTATCATCTATCTACCCATTCTATCTATCTATCTATCTATCTATCTATCTATCTATCTATCTATCTATCTATCTATCTATCCATCCATCCATCCATCCATCCACCCACCCACCCACCCACCCACCCTACCCACATATTGACTAGAATTAATTATATTTTCAGTAATTGGATGCTTAGCATCCTTAAATATCCACTCCTGGCACCTGACACAGAAATATAATTAAATCACTTATTCCCAAGTGGCCTGGGGTGAACTTTGTCAGGATAGTTAGTGTCAGCCTAGATCATTTATTTGTCACCATTTCTAGCAACAGGCTCCAGAGAGTTGGGTGGGAGGGTGAACACGATTAAAAGGAAGCAGTTTGAAGCTTCTGAATATGTGTGAAGGGTGTGATTACGTGTTGCCTAAATCTGACAAGTGTTTTGTGCAATCCTGTGCTGGAATCAAATAACCAGAGTGCTATATATGTGAGGTAGCTGGATATCTGTGTAATGAGCCTTTGTAAGAGAAAGGAACAAAGCCATGTAATTTTCCTTCTATCCAAAGCTACAGGGATAGACCAAAGGAGCAATTCCAATAACTTGTCTATCCTCTATACTTTCCCAATAGTTTTCATTTAGATCAAGGGGTGGGCAATCTACAGCCCTCTGTGTCCTTTTTTCCCCCATCCTCCAAAGCCCACCCCCACACTTGAGATTATCCTAACAAAGTCTGACAGCAATCGCAGATAACAGCAGAGAGCACAATTTTGCACAGGATTCCATTTTCTTACTTCTTTTCAAAAGCCCTCCAAGTGGGAGATGATCTAAATCAAGTGCCAATCTCCCTAGTGATGACATTGCGCCGTTCCCATCCCTCCAGAGTCCTCAATTATCCATTAAACACCAGAGTGCCTCTCCAAGACTTAGAGGGCTGGCCACAACTCATTTGGACCATGTCCCCCCCCTAGGGCAGTGTTTCTCAACCTTGACGACTTTGGCTGAGGAATTCTGGGAGTCGAAGTCCACAGGACTTGAAGTCGCCAAGGTTGAGAAACACTGCCCTAGAGTTTTATTTTCTTGTTGTAATCAGATTACTTGGGGGGAAACTCCAAATCGCTTGAACGAGTGACACTCTTGGCGAAGCGAGCCATCTCCCCACTTGAGTGATAATAGTAATAACCACAAAAGTGACTACAGTGGTACAAGACTTTGCCAAGGAAGTTCTTTGGTGGGAGGTTCAAGGTAAACTAAGAGATGCTCTTCTGCCCCCAGAACGTGGTTGCGCTGTGGAATCCACCCACCAGAAAAGCTGTAGAGTTGCTTGTCTCCAGATTGGATAGCTTTAAAAGTCATATTGGAGGAAATTCAGACTATAAGTATTTATTTATTTATTATTTATTAAATCGATTTATAGGCCGCCCAATCCCGGAGGACTCCGGGCGGCTTACATCGAAAGAAAGAAGAATAATAAAAAATGACAATAAAAATATGTTAAAAACAACACACATACATTCATTACGATCGGGGCTGGACCTCAACAATGAGGTCAACAGCCCCAGGCCTGCCGGAATAGCCAGGTTTTAACAGCTTTTCTGAAGGCCATGAGAGTGGGCAAGGTCCGGATTTCTGGGAGTAGCTGGTTCCAAAGGGTCGGAGCAGCCACAGAGAAAGCTCTCCTCCGGGGAGCCGCCAGCCGGCATTGTCTGGCTGACGGCATCTGAAGGAGGCCCACCCTGTGGGATCTCACCGGCCGTTGGGAGGAATGTGGCAGTAGGCGGTCTCAGAGGTATCCTGGCCCTAAGCCATGTAGGGCTTTAAAGGTAATAACCAACACCTTGAATCGCATCCGGAGACCAATAGGTAGCCAGTGCAGCTCGCGGAGGATCGGTGTGATGTGGGTGTACCTAGGTACACCCAATATCGCTCGCGCGGCTATTCTTCAGTAACTATTCTTCATTATTGCTATGAGTTCCAGCATGACAGGCAAGGGGCTGTGGGGGACAAGAGAGTGGGTTCCAATGGCTTTATGCTCGGCTTAGAGATTGTCTGGAAGCATTTGGTTAGTCACTATGGTCCAACATATTGTTACTATCTCTGGGCTGCAGAAACACGGAAGACTGCTATATGCAGCAAAGAACTAGAAGTTTTTCTAACATCTTAATGATAGTCTGTATTTTTGTAAATATGTAAAAATGTGAAGGAAGTTTCTTACATTCCGGACAAGGAAAATATTCTCTCTCTTTTTTTTTTAAATTGAAAATTTTTAAAAAAACTTTTACAAATGTTTACCTCCCTCCCCCTACCCTCCCCCCCAACCCCCCCCACCTCCCCCCCCCGGCTTCCCAGAACCAATACAGCGTATAAATCTTTAACAAAGATATTCTAAGATAAACTTTAAAAAAAGTTAGTATCATCTTTCATTTGAGCTTTAACTCCTCTTTGCTAGGCTAGCTCTAAACAGATTATATCATTCCTTGTTTCTTCAGTCATAAGCTATCTGGAATTTCTTAGTCCCATATTTATTTTGAGTATAGTCAATCCATCTTCTCCACTCCAGTTTATATCTCTTGTTTGAATGGTCCTTGAGGTATGCTGATATTTTAGCCATCTCTGCTAGATTTGTTACTTTGAATGTCCATTCTTGAATAGTAGGCAAATCTTCCTTCTTCCAGTATTGGCGCAATACTGGTAAATATTCTGTTCTGATGTGAGCTAATGTTAAAGCAAAAGAAAAGGCCAGAATCCATGACTAAGTGTGCAATTCTATGCATATTGGCTCATAAGAACACTCTTCTATATTCAATTTTAGTTAGTACGTTTAGGGGCTTAAAGGAATTGAAGGAAAGATTTACCAAGATAGTCCAATTTCACACTATTGTGAATAGAATAGTGGAGACAGATCAATCTATATTAACCCAAATCTCTTGGTTTTGATTCCCTTGACATGGCAAGAATTACGCTGCTTGACTGGACTTTATACAGACTAAAGCTTGAAATATTCCGAGAGGCTTGATTTAGTGACCCATGGAAGATAGACGGCTTAACTGTTCTGGAGGTGATTTGACCCAGTGCTTTACGTTCTTCCCCGATGGTTGAACAAAACAGCGCCTTTTCCTTCGATCCAGTTCATCTCCAGGGAAAAGTAACAATCCGACACAGAGGTTTTGGCTTTAGGCTGCCCTACTGGATCTCCAGGGCCTTTTAAATATTCCGTTTCATGGGGCTCTGATACCTCTGATACATTTCACCCATTTCAAGCCCCATCCAGTTGTGACTCTTCCTCAGGTGACTAGAGCAAGAAAGGAAAATTGTATTTCTAAGCAGTGGTGAATAACCATGACAGCCCTTGAAGTTCCAAGAAACTGCAACGTAATTTTCTCAGCAGTGCCTAAGGTTTCTCTTAAACTTAACGTTGTATGGACACCCAGGGGAAATGAATTTTAATCCCCTCCATGAAACAAAAATCTTAGCCTGCTCATTTCTGTAGGTTCCCCAGTCACATAATCAAGGGTCATCAAGCTGAATAAACAGAACTGGTCAATGATATGGTTGTTTATGAAACACCTGTTCTGTAGCTCAAGTGCCTAAAAATTGCCCACTGGTTTTCTAAGCCTAAGTATCACAAGGGCAGAGATTGTAGGAGTTCTGAGATATAGATTTTTAGGCATTCTTGATGCAATTCATGGCAACTTGTTTAAGGGTGGTAAAGTCAACTCTTTCTCCTTGGCTCTATTTTCTTCAGCTGTTTTCCAAAAGGGTTTTGGATTTTTCCTCTCCTGGTAATGGCAGTGATACATCACATGTCCAAATTTCTTGCTCAAGGGAAGGGAAGGGAAAAAGAAACTATTTACAAAGAAATTATGTATGGTTTTATATAATGCATCCATATACATATTTCCTGATGTTTGGTGCAAGATTTAAGATATCAGTGTTCTTTTTTTTAATCTAGAACCAATACTTTCCAAAAGAAAAGAACATTTCCTTCAAATTGAGCTCAACTCTTGATGAATTCATGTACACATCTATATAATTGTCTGGCCAATGATATAGAAGTGTCTTGCCACTGCCTTCATCTGGGCTTATTATTATTATACAATTGTATCACAGCGGCCAGTTGTTTCGCCAGATTTGGCATTGGATACTAGTCGGGCCCCACCCAGGGGCCTAGGACGTCGTAATGTATTTTCGTAATATGCGTGCAGATCCAAGCAGTGCGGCTTTTTGCATTTGACTGATGGTGATTTTGTCAATTTTTAACTGTTTTAAATGTAATTCCAGTGCTTTTGGAATAGCACCCAGTGTGCCAATTACCACTGGAATTATCAGAATATATCCTTTGATTCCTTCAGGGTGTAACCTCTATAATCAATTAAGTCATAACTGGGCCCAGATTGGCAAAATAATAAAAGTTCTATTCCCAAGGAGCTACATAAGAGATACAGTAAAAAATATACAGCTAGTAACATTATACTCCACAGCATCATTATACAACAGCATCATTTTGAGTTCTATCTTCCAACTCCAAAGTTGGGCCAAAGATATCACTGTCTTCTTGCAGAGGCAAGCAGTGCTGGACTAGATGGACAAAGAGCACTAGAACTTCTGGGGTTCTTTTGGATTTTGCATTCGCTGGCTGGGGAATTCTGGGAGTTGAAGTCCGGACATCTTCAAGTTGCCAAGGTTGAGAAACACTGTTCTAAAAGGACAGGCGAACTGAGGGCTTCCCTTGCCTGCTTTGCTCTCTGTATAAAACATTCTGGGTTTCCAAGTATAGGAAAGCAGCAGAGCTCCGGGAAAAAGCACCAGAGAATTCAAAGCAGACCCATTCTGTCTGCCTGCCTACCTCCACCTCTCTTCCTTTGCTGCTTTCTCCTTGAATTGTCCTTGAGGTTGCTGCAGCCAAGGCTGGTTTCATTCTCTGCTGCAGGGAGCTGCAGGCTTTTTTCCCATCGTACTGAGAAGGGGAGGAGGGGAACCAGGCAAGGAAGAACAGGGCAGCAGGCAAGTGCTACAAGGAAGGAAGGAAGGAAGGAAGGAAAGAAGGAAGGAAGGAAAGAAGGAGCATAGGAGAGGAGGAAAAAGCAACCAAAGAACAACCAGGACGAGAAAGGGGTTAGATGATCATCCAGACAGAGAACCCAAGGGAAAAATTGATTTTTGTGGCTCTCACTGACACAGAACAAAAATCAACAAGCATTCCTGGATGATCCATATTCCCTGTGCCACTCGGCAAACACACTGTCTTTTGCCCACACCACTCCTGTCCTTTTCTCCTTTCCATCTCTTGCCTTCTTTTCTTTAGTCTTTCTTTCTATTCATTCCCTCCTCCCCAGGCATTAGCAATTCGACTGAGTTTTCTCAGCCCTAAATTTGAGGAGCTGTCTCTGATATGGCACCCCAGTAGTGAACTGGTGGTTCATACTGTATACCTATTTGTTTGGGGATGGAATTTAGGATGGTGCAGTTGTTGCTCTTGTTTTAAATTTCATAATAAATTGCCTGGACTATCTTTTTTTTCCCATTTTTTCTATCTGTTAACTGGCTGGACAAGGGACAATAAACTGGAGCTAAATTCTGATCTGATCAAGCCCGTTGGTCTGGTTACCATGAGGTTCAATAAGTTTGACTGTCTAATTCCTCAACCATGGCATACATTGGTCACAGTCAGAGGTGGGTTCCTACCAGTTTGCACCTATTCGGTAGAACCGGTTCGTCAAATCTACCGAACCGGTTAGAAGAGGATCCACCAGTGGACCCGGAAAGCAGGCCACACCTACAGAAGAGGTTCCAAAAATTTTTGAAACCCACCACTGGTCACAGTGCATCATCCTTGTGCCCCTTTATTGGATTCCTGTAAGATCTTTTATTGGAAGAAGGACTCTCTTTATTGGAAGAAAACTCTAGAAAAAGTGCAGAGAAGGGCAACCAGGATGATTAGGGGACGGGAGACTAAAACCTATGAAGAACGGTTACAGGAACTGGGCATGGCTAGTCTAGTGAAGAGAAGGACCAGGGGAGACATGATAGCAGTCTTCCAATATTTGAGGGGCTGCCACAGAGAGGAGAGGGTCAAAGCTATTTTCCAAAGCACCTGAAGGCCAGACAAAGAATCATGGATGGAAACTGACCAAGGAGAGATTCAAGCTAGAAATAAGGAGGAACTTTCTGACAGTGAGAACAATCAACCAATGGAACAGATTGCTTTTGGAAGTTGTGGGCGGTTCATCACTTGAGACTTTCAAGAAGAGATTGGACTGCCATTTGTCAGAAATGGTGTGGTCTCCTGCTTGAGCAGGGGGGCGGACTAGGTGACCTACAAGGTCCCTTCCAACTCTGTTAATCTGCTAAAGGATCTTCAAGAAGGATTCTGATTTTGACAGATTATATTGCCTCCCTATTCCTATTGAGCCCAGGTCAATGTGCTGGATCAGGGGTTCCCAAGCCTTGGGCCCTATGGCCCACAACTGCGCTGTGCGAATGGTGGGCTGGCTTCCATGAGCAGTGGTGTCCACACATACGCACAACCCAACTTGTGCGAGTCAAGCTCGCATAAGTTGAGCAGCACACATGTATATGCATACTCACGCGGCCCCATTTCCCTTCCACCGCCCAGGGCTGCCAAGCCACGAAGGTTGGGGACCGCTGTGCTAGCTGCCTGAGGCCATGTCCTCACTTTTATCTAACATACCCTGATGATCTCTTTCTTTCTGTCAGATCCTCCTGGCATGGCCTTCATTTTATTCCCGGTCCATGAGCAAGACAGTCAAGTTATTCTTAGCTGCACTAACGTTAAAGTGATGCTTTCCCTTATTCTGACACTATCCAAGGGCACCCTTGAGTCCTATAAAAACCCGTAGGCTTTGATTTTCTGATTGTACATCACCAGGTAGGGGTTGACGCTTAGCAATCACATTGATAAATCAGAGGTGGGTTCCTACCAGTTCGCACCTATTCAGTAGAACCGGTTCATCAAATCTACCGGACCGGTTAGAAGAGGTTCCATCAGTGGACCCAGAAAGCAGGCCACACCTACAGAAGAGGCTCCAAACTTTTTTGAAACCCACCACTGGTCCTTGGATATGATTATTCTACACTATCATGCTCCTATTTATAAAACTCAGTGCCTCTGTGAAAGGTAAGGATGACTACTGCGTTTGTGGTGCAATCAGAACATTGCGTGTGTTGAAGTTGTTTTAACGCAAACCAAAGATGCCTTTTGAAAAACAAGTTTACATCATATTCTTATGCAGGCCAGTGCTGGGTGTGAGGTAATTTAAGGTGGTTCTGACAAGTGTCGTCGACATCTTCATATCCGGTCACATGGGCAGCAAGCCACTCCCATCTGGTCACATGGGTGGCAAGCCACTCCCACAAAGGAGGCCACACCCACAGAGTAGGTTCGAACAATTTTTGAAACCCACCACTGTGATAAATCTTCTGCAGGGTGATCTAACTCCAACCTGCCTCAGATCTTAACAACACAACCATTACCAGTCTAATTTAATCCACCTACTTTGCTGCGCGTGGTTGTCTTTTCCTCTTTTCTCCCATTTTCCCCAGCATTACAGATTTCTCTGTAGAACTTGGTCTTCGTCCCCATCAATTATCTTGGGAAAGACAGATTGCTAAAGTTATTTGAAACAGACAATGGAGTAGAATAGAGATTGGCAAGGAAGTCAGCCAACTTCATGCTCGTATGGATTTCTGCTGACTCAGGGGTGGGCGGTGAGCATTAGAATTTGGTGGTGGAAAGGCCCTGAAACTATACTCACCTGCCAAAAAACTGTCATTGTTATTCCTCCCACCGCTTCTTTCCAATCCTATTCCTCAAGTGGAATAAGCTGCTGATCTGAAGGTAGGGGTGGAGCAGAAAAATGACGGATGGGCAAGAATTTAAGGCAGGAAAGATTCACCTTTTCAAGGAAGAGTAGAATTCAGAAGACTGTTGGAGAGCCTTCTGCACTATAACTACTTAACAACTGCTGTTCTGATCCACGGAAGAAACTGAGCATATTCTATAACAGTGTTTCTCAACCTTGGTAACTTGAAGATGTCCGGACTTCAACTCCCAGAATTCCCCAGCCAGCGAATGCTGGCTGGGGAATTCTGGGAGTTGAAGTCCGAACATCTTCAAGTTGCCAAGGTTGAGAAACACTGTTCTATAGGCTCACCCTATAGGAACAGAGTTTTGCAAAAGTGTAGATCAAATGCTTTGAATCCAATGTGATGTACTGTATACAAAAAGGGTGTTAGAGTAATTATTGTTTTTCAGGAAACAATAAGGATATTGCTTGGGTTTTTGCGATGCGAAGAAAATCGCATTGTGTTGAAGTGTTCTCCTTTAAGCATTTTTAGGACTGTAATATTATTATTATTGGAGACATACTATACAGAGGACATTCCTCTGTTTTGTGACTGCCCAAGTTGTCACTCGGCAAGGGGTCAGATGCAGTTGCTTAAAGTTGCATCAAAGAATCATAGCTGATTTTGGGGGTAAAATTGATTGCCCCCCCCAAAAAAAAACTATAAACAGGCAGAATAAAGTATAGTAGAACATTTAACATATGGGTTTTAAACCTGCATGAAATGTACACATGGAAGCGGATGTACAGTGTGTGCAGTGGTGGAATTCAAATAATTTACCAACCAGTTCTCTGCCCTAATGACCAGCTGGGTAGGCAGGGCTCGGTGGTCATGTGATCATGTGGGCGTGGCCAAGTCAATGTCACTCAGGTCGATGGGCACTTCGCCTTAGCTGTTACAATGGTAATAAGGGTTAGCCGGAGAGGCAGTTTCTGTAAGCAGGGCAATAAAGATGAGGCTAGAAACAACACCAGAATGTTTCCTTCCTGCCTTCCTTACAGGATGAGTCCTGTAAAGTGAGGGGGGGGACGGACCAAAATGAGATTTCTTCCAACAACCGGTTCTCTGAACTACTTAGAAAGTTACCAACCGGTTCCCCCGAATAGGTGCGAACTGGCTGAATCCCACCACTGAGTGTGTGTACCTTTTGGAAAAAATATTCCAATCCCTTGGAATTGTTACCCTTGATGGGTAAAAGGTTGCCCATCTCTACTCTGGACAAAGATTTCTTCAGTGGATGCCATGTCCATTCCCAGTCAATTTAAAGGTGGTGTTCCGTGTGAAGGGGAAGCTCCAAAGGCCTTTGAGATATCTACCCAAAATGGATTCTTGGTCTCCAGACTGAGTAGCAGTTTTTTCTAATTACAGCCTTTTCCACTCATTGGAAATTTATTGTATTTCTTCTTTTATCCATTTCTGAGGTGATGATTCACTGGCCACTCTAGTTTATAACATCGCCAAGTTCTATGAGCTTTTTAGAGTAAAAAAATAGGAAATCAGTCCTTGAAAATGAGTATACAGTCTGTACAGTGGTGGGATTCAAATAATTTAACAGCCGGTTCTCTGCCCTAAGGACCATCTGGGTAGGTGAGGCTCGGCGGTCATGTGACTGGATGGGCGTGGCCAACTCAAGATCACTCAGGTTGATGGACGCTTCACCTTAGCTGTTCCAATGTAATAAGGGTTAACCGGAGAGGCAGTTTCTGTAAGCAGGGCAATAAAGATTAGGCTAGAAAACAACACCAGAATGTTTCCTTCCTGCCTTCCTTAGAGGATTAGCCCTGTAAAGTGGGGAAAAAAACAAAAGGAGATTTCTTCCAACAATCGGTTCTCTGAACTGCTTAGAAAGTTACCAACCGGTTCTCCCGAATAGGTGCGAACTGGCTGAATCCCACCACTGAGTCTGTAGGTTCGTCAAACAAGAAGGGAGATCAATACAATGTGAGAAAATGCTGGATTTTGGAATGTGATGTTGGTCAAACCCATAAACCTGAAGACAATCCTCTTGCCGTTTGCTGGGCTCTTTGCCCGTCCTGATTTAGCTAATAATAATAATGCTAGTTCTCAAAAACATTTCTGCTAGGAAGCACCGACCTTATATGTCCTTTTTATTGGCCTGTCACGTCTCCAGGCTCCAAGAATAACAATGCGGGGGGGGGGGGGGGGAGAGTCTTTGGGAGAGTGCCAGAGTTGGAGGATAAATTTTTGCCTGGGCTATATCTAATGTCTGCATCTTGTTTTGAAATGCAGTAGGCCGTGTGGCGTATGAGTCTGTGTGATGTGGTTGGCTTTTCATCTGTCTTTGGTGTGTGCAGCATGAATGTTTTGTCTGTTTGTATTTGCTAGAGATGATTCATTTTTTAACATGTTGGGCCTCTGGAGGTATTACTAGTCCCCGGGCTTCTGAAGTTCAGACCCAGATTCTATTTTGCATTCTGTCGGGGGTTTTTGTATCTCTCTGTATATCCTGCATTGTCCTTCTGGTGGAATGTGTGTTAGAACAGAAAATAGCAATCAAAAGAATGGATCTGTATTTTGGCATGTTTATAACCCGTTGGGGCTCCCTTTGGACAAATACTTTTATCTCCTTAGTTTACATTTTGGGATGTAAATGATTTGTGGCTGATAGAAAACACTCTTACAAATGGATCTACCCATCAAAATATTGGGTAACATTCCATCATATATTTTTTCCCTGATGATTAACATCTGTTCCAGAGGTGGGTTCCTACCAGTTTGCATCTATTCAGTAGAACCTGTTCGTCAAATCTACCAAACCGGTTAGAAGAGGTTCCACCAGTGGACCTGGAAAGCAGGCCACACCTACAGAAGAGGTTCCAAAATTTTTTGAAACCCACCACTGGTCCTTGGATATGATTATTCTACACTATCATGCTCATATTTATAAAACTCAGTGCCTCTGTGAAAGGTAAGGATGACTACTGCGTTTGTGGTGCAATCAGAACATTGCGTGTGTTGAAGTTGTTTTAACGCAAACCAAAGATGCCTTTTAAAAAACAAGTTTACATCCTATTCTTATGCAGGCCAGTGCTGTGTGTGAGGTAATTTAAGGTGGTTCTGACAAGTGTCGTCGGCATCTTCATATCCGGTCACATGGGTGGCAAGCCACTCCCATCCGGTCACATGGGTGGCAAGCCACTCCCACAAAGGAGGCCACACCCACAGAGTAGGTTCGAACAATTTTTGAAACCCACCACTGATCTGATCCCAAAAGGTTGAAGTACTTTAATTCCTTTGAGGATCCTGGCATCCATGGTGCTACTTTTTTAAAAATTCTGTGTCTTAATCCAGAAGCTTCTTTACAAACAATAGTGAACAAAATTATTTACCTTCTTGCCAAGTGGACTTTTTATTGTCTTTTATCTTGTAAGTGGTCAGGAGTAGGAGCAATTCAGTGGCATACACCTTTAATAAATTATATTATCATCACTACCATGATGCGAAAAGTTTCTGCTTTTACTTGCTTCACCTGAACAAGATATTAAGACCACAGAGGAATAAGCCAGATTTTTTGTAGTCAACTTGATAAGCCTAGAAGCAGTGGTGGGTTAGGACCAGTACGCCCCAGTACGGGCGTACCGTGCCTGCCGGGAGCACTGGTTACCGTTCCGGTACGGTGCTCCGGAAAGCCCGCCCGCCCATGCTCCTTAGCGATATTTGAGTTCTTTGGAGCTTCCGCGCATGCACAGAGAGCCTGCGCGATGCTCCGCCGAGCAGCTGGAGCATTGTGGAGGTGTTGCGGAATGTCACAGGTGGTAAGTACGCATGTGCACGCTGCGCGAGTGTGCGCGTGTGCTGCATGCATTCATGTGGTGGACGCTGGGCCGCGTTGCACCGTACTGGTTGCATCGGGATCCGGAACCACCCCTGATGGAAGGCAAAAAGAAATTGTACCTACACATTATAATATCCTGTGAAAGCTTACTAGTTAATTAGAGAGATAGCTCCTTTGTGGTTGTGTGTATTCACTATACTGAACTCTTTTTTTTAATTGAGAATTTTGGGGGGAAAAAGAAAAAAACTTTTACAAATATTTACTTCCCTCCCCCCCTCCCCCCCAACCCCCCTCCAACCTTCTCTCCCCCCCCCGACTTCCCAGAACCAATACAGGGTATAAATCTTTAACAAAAACATTCTAAAATGAACTTTTGGTAGAAAAGGGTGTTTCTTTTTCTTTTTAATTGAAAATTTTGGGGAAAAAAAAACTTTTACAAATATTTACCTCCCTCCCCCTCCCCTCCCCACCCAAACCTCACCCCCACCCCCAACCTTCCCACCCCTCCGGCTTCCCAGAACCAATACAGGGTATAAATCTTTAACAAAGATGTTCTAAAATAAACTTTAAAAAAAAGTTAGCATCATCTTTCATTTGAGCTTCAACTCCTCTTTGCTAGGCTAGCTCTAAACAGATTATATAATTCCTTGTTTCTTCAGTCATAAACTATCTGGAATTTCTTAGTCCCATATTTATTTTGAGTATAATCAATCCATCTTTTCCACTCCAGTTTATATCTCTCATTTGAATGGTCCTTGAGATATGCTGATATTTTAGCCATCTCCGCTAGGTTTGTTACGTTTAATGTCCATTCTTGAATAGTAGGCAAATATGCTGAACTCTTTTTCAGGGTTTGCACAATTCACTGAGCTTTAAGCTGACTTTAAGCTGAATGAGCCTCACAAGACATTCTCAACCACACACACACACACTCACACAAACCTTACCAAGGTTAATATTCTCCTAGAGTGACAAGTGGGAACACAATTGATAAAATTAGTTAATCTTTAACTAATCGGATTATGTAAATACAATCTTTAAGTAATAAAAGGTGATAAGCATAATACAAATTATATGTATCATATTTTTAGCAGATAGCTTTTCTTTTTTAATAAAAAAAATGTGCCCTCTGTTTCCATTACTATTAGAGTTCATTTGGAAAGTATTGTCTGCCACCCAGTGTCCAAAATTAAATGATTTTGAACCTATATAGCAGATTTAGGAAAGAATTGATCAACACTTAACAATTTATGTTTGATATAATTGCTTAAACCAAGTGTTGACACATGAAAATAGACTGTTATTACTCTTATATATACAAAAATGTGACATCATACCTCCCAGTTCTTTAGCTAGTATTGGCCTTCTGATATCTTCCCAAGAACGTAGAAAGTTGTAATATGTCAATACAATATTGGGTGGGTGGGCCTCCTTCGGATACCGTCAGCCGGACAGTGTCGGCTGGCGGGCGCCCGGAGGAGATCCTTCTCTGTGGCTGCTCCAGCCCTGTGGAATCAGCTACCCCCAGAGGTCTGGACCTTACCCACTCTCATGGCCTTCAGGAAAGCCGTTAAAACCTGGCTGTTCCAGCAGGCCTGGGGCTGTTGACCTTAGTGTTAAGGTCCAGCCCCGATTAGAACGTATGTGTGTTGTATATTTTAAACTATTTTTTTTCTTTTCTTTTTTTTTTACATTTTCATTTTCATTTATACAATCACTTAAATACTGTGCAGTTAAAAAAAAAAGAAACAATAAACAACTCATAACACTTCTATCCTACATACACCCTTCCTTCTACCCCTCCAACTTTCATTTCCCCCTTCCAACAATCCCCTCTTCTACTTCCCTTCCCCCTCAGCCATTCCTTTCTCCCCTTCCCACCATCTCACCCTCCTTACATTCCCTTCTCACTCCCTCTTAATTCCCCCCTCTTCTTTCCCTCTACACCTCGCTTCGGTGTATTTCTAGTATTCATTGGTCTATTTGTTTTGTACTAAAACAAAAGAAAAATAAAAGGAAAAGAACGAAGAAAAGGAAAAAAAGGGGAAAAAAAGCAACAGTATCCAAGTGCATTCATTGTTCTGAAAATTGAGTCTATATTTCCACCCTCCCCCCCCCCACCCACCCACTGAACCCCCCTACCTGACCCCCTTCCGACTTCCCAGGTCCCATTCCCGGCATCGTTCTTTATCAAGCAAAGTCTGGAGTATATTGAAACCAAATAGATTAGAAGTTACAAAATAATAATAATAAAAAAAAGAACAAAAAAGAAAAGAATAATAAAAAGAAAAAAAGGGGGGGGAAACCCCCCCAAGAAAGAGAAGTCAATATACTCTCTAACATTAACCTCAGCTTCTCATTATTTTTAAAATCTTAAACAATATCTTTACCTGCTTCCGCATATAAATTCTATACCTCCCATCCTGCCTTTACCCGTGTCCGCATATATATTTTATCCTCATCCATTGCTCCTCTCATATTTACTCCACCCTCGTGTAGACTCTCCAGATAATCTTTCTTAACCTTGTATTCAAATAACAATTTATACAAAAATCAGCTTACATTCTGGATCAAGGTAATCTAATTGAACTTTCACTACCCTTCCATCTACCCCACGCCACCCGACTCCATTCATATTTTTTTTCTTTCGTTGTAAGCCACCCAGAGTCCTCCAGGATTGGGCGTCTATAAATTTAATAAATGAAATGAAATGAAATATATCGGCAGATATAAGCAGTGTGTCCTTTTCTAATTGACAGATGGAATTTTTATCAATGCATGATTTCTTAGTGTCACCCAAGTTTTTTTGGAGTCTGATACTCAATATGCTGATAGCCATTGATAGCCTTTTAAAGATCTTAATACTTTGTGATCTTCTCCAGTTTTTTTTTTAACTTTCAATTCCACAATATCCTGGTACTGCCATATCAGTTATCCACACTTTCTTCCACAGTTAAATCTAGTGTGTTACGAGCAAAAAATTTTATCCATTTGTTATTCGGAAATTTCACATTTTAATTTGCTCATTTCCAACTACTTTTTCAAGTATCCCAATTTTTCATCACTGGCACATGATAATTTTTACAGATGTTGCAGGAAATCATTTTGACAACTCTGTTATGTTACTGTTTATATGCAGCTTGTGCAATCTACTTGCACGAGCTGAGTATATTATCTACTGTTTCTTCTGCTTTTTTTGCCCAATCTGCATTTTGAATCATTTGATAATCCCCCCCAATTCTGATATTGATTGCATTAATTTGAGCAGCTTGCTCTTGTGTAGCCGACATCAAGCCTTCACATCAAGCCAATTACCTCCACTAGACCGATTAGATCCCACAGATTAGGCTTCCTCCGAATTCCATCCGCCAGCCAGTGTCAACTGGTGACTACCTGGAGGAGGGCCTTCTCTGTGGCTGCTCCGACCCTCTGGAACGAACTCCCCCGTGGAGATTCGAACCCTCACCACCCTCCAGGCCTTCCGCAAAGCCCTCAAAACCTGGCTGTTCCGACAGGCCTGGGGCTAAAGAGCTGTTGCCCCCACCCCTCGAATGGTATGACTGTTGTGTGTTTTAAATTATATATTGTTATGTTTGTTTTCAAATTTTTGTCTGTATCCCCCTTCCCCGATTCGAGTTGTGAGCCACCCTGAGTCCCCCTTCGGGGGGAAAGGGCGGCATACAAATACAATAAACTGAACTGAACTGAACTTTTTTTTTTTAATGTTCCAGTTGTAAGCCATTGTCAGTTGTCAAGCCTTCAGTTTCTTTTTTTTAAAAATGTTCCAATTGTAACCCATTGCCAGGTTGAATTTTTATCCACTTCATTATTATTATTCCTTTCATATATTAGAGGGTTTACTGGACTGAGCACATATACTTAAGCTCACCCAAATCAGCTTACCAGGCTGACTAAAATAACACTTTTTCTTTTATTAAACAAAATGTGTATTTTTTTTTTAGCATCCAGAGTACCCAGCCTCTGTAATTTGAACTGCTGCTCTGTTGCCTCCTTGTCTTGAAAAGCAGAGGCACTGTTCTGGCACCTGAGGGCCAGCTGTGGAGGGCATTTGAGAGCAATCTCCGGGTTCTCGTTCCTGCTGCTTGCCTGGTTCTCTGGCATTTTTAATATTTAACAAGGGCCTAACAAAGCTAAGGAAAAGTGAGCAAAGGAAGAGAAGACAACTGCAGTGCCACCCAGTTGGCCCTTTCATCTCCCAGGAGCTACTGAATTCCCCCCTGGAGTGAAGCCCTCTTCCTTCACCACAGGTGCCAAGTCTTTGAAGTGCCAGCCTATACCCATTGGCTTCTGCTTTGACATTCACAACTTCCAGAGGAAGCTGGGCTAATGCCCCAACACTGCAGAGAGGGAATCTGAGGGGATAGCAGCCCAATCTGGGGCAAGCCTGCCCTGCCTCGGTATGGTGGCTCTTGCTTGTTTGATTGGTAGATTCTGAAATCCTACCCTTACTTGACCAGAAATGATCAGGCTGACTATGCTGTGAATGAGATGTTTTTCAGTTCCCTTCCAGATTTCTCCTCGTGAAGAGGAGAAGGGTCCTTCATATAGTTTTGGTTTGGTGAAAACAGTACACCCGACTCAGTGGTGGGTTTCAAAAATTGTTCGAACCTACTCTGTGGGTGTGGCCTCCTTTGTGGGAGTGGCTTGCCGCCCATGTGACCGGATGGGAGTGGCTTGCCGCCCATGTGACCGGATGGGAGTGGCTTGCCGCCCATGTGACCGGATATGAAGATGCCGACGACACTTGTCAGAACCACCTTAAATTACCTCACACACAGCACTGGCATGCATAAGAATATGATGTAAACTTGTTTTTTAAAAGGCGTCTTTGGTTTGCGTTAAAACAACTTCAACACACGCAATGTTCTGATTGCACCACAAACGCAGTAGTCATCCTTACCTTTCACAGAGGCACTGGGTTTTATAAATAGGAGCATGATAGTGTAGAATAATCATATCCAAGGACCAGGGGTGGGTTTCAAAAAATTTTGGAACCTCTTCGGTAGGTGTGGCCTGCTTTCCGGGTCCACTGGTGGAATCTCTTCTAACCGGTTCGGTAGATTTGACGAACCGGTTCTACCGAATAGGTGCGAACTGGTAGGAACCCACCTCTGACCCGACTTAACAGCACCCCTGGCTAGGAAGGAGCTAGAAAACGAAGAAGGAATATTTAGGTGGGAAGACTGGGCTGACGGGGATTTAGTAAGCATGTATTAGTCAAATGCTAGAGGAAAGACTTTCTTTACAAAGATGTAGGCCAGGATGCTGTTTACATAGCTTCATACTCTGGGCTTAATAGGGTCTGTTTTAGATGACCTTGTGTTTTCTTTTATTTTCTCCAAAATACAATAGAAGCAGAGGTGGGTTGCTCCCGATTCAGCCCGGTTTGGCCGAACCAGTAGTGGCGGCAGCGGGAGGCTCCGCCCACCTGCCCGGACACTTCTGTGTATGCGCAGAAGCATTGCGTGTGCAAGCATGCACAAAACAGTAGGATTAGGATTAGGATTTATTACATTTATATGCCGCCCTTTTCCCCGAAGGGGACTCAGGGCGGCTCACAATTCAGTCAGGGAAGGGGGTACAGACAGGGGATAAAAAGACGAACATAACAATATACAGTTTAAAACACACAACAACCATACCATTCGAGAAGGGGGGCAAAAGCTCTTTAGCCCCAGGCCTGTCGGAACAGCCAGGTCTTTAGGGCTTTGCGGAAGGCCTGGAGGGTGGTGAGGGTTCGAATCTCCACGGGGAGCTCGTTCCAGAGGGTCGGAGCAGCCACAGAGAAGGCTCTCCTCCAGGTAGTCGCCAGTCGGCATTGGCCGGCGGATGGAATTCGGAGGAGGCCTAATCTGTGGGATCTGATCGGTCTATTGGAGGTAATTGGCAGCAGGCGGTCTCTCAAGTACCCAGGTCCAATACCATGGTAGTAAACCAGCTAGAAACCCACCACTGAATAGAAGCCATATTCCCTCTGGGGGAGGAGAGCTCTCCTAATCATTCTGCAGAGTGGGGCCTAGACCACTGATAGCTTACCCCCACTGCTTACCCTGATTGTAAAACTACTTGTCACTTGTGATTTGTGATCCAGACCAAGCTGATAACAAAAGTCATGGACAGGAAATTAGTACCGGACTCCACATTTGGACTGAGACATTGTTTCTGTTGCATGCTGAAAATGACTACTGTGACCAAACTTATTTTACGATACATGGGCTTTAGTAACTTGTAACGTTCCTGTGGTTCGTCCATGAGGCCAATGTGGAGAAAAGACAGGACACGATCTTTCTCGGGATGGAGCGACCCAGATTGGGGGTCTGAGAGCCCCTTTTATTGAGACAGGACAAAGGCAGGAGGAGCAATAGCATGTGGTTAAAAACAGCCTGTAAAAGTACAATTTCTAATCTACTGCTCAGGGAAGTTCTGTCTATATATGGTCAAATCCTGGGCGTCATTGGTAGGGCACATCTCAGGATGTTATGTTATGAACTATCAGGATGTTATGGAGTTTTAGGAGTTTATTTTCTCCTGTGTGGTTCAGCGTGGCTCTGCATGCCCTGGTATGAACTGGGCCATGGGTGACCCACACCTACACAAGGAATTATATTACAACAGTAACTCTCTAAAAGTCAGAGATTATTCTTGCTTTGTCCTGATGAAATGCTGACAGGAAAAAGAAATCCCTAACTAGAAAAGTCTTTAACTATCCTAGTTCTCCTATTCCTCTTAACAGATTTTAAGTGGGGAGGGGGAGAGAGGGGAGGAGAATAGAAATCAGAAATGTGTTGCCTTTCCTTTACAATTCTGCAGTAGAAGGAAGACTCTTTCTCCCCCATTAAGGGCCTAAACTGAAACCTATTGGATATGCAGAACTTGTCCTCAAAGCCCTAACTGAACACTTCAAAATATAGAGTATCTCTTGCTGATTTTTAAGCGAGCAAAGGCATTTGCTAAGGATCCCTTCTTTAGACTTAAACCCACACTTTCCTTCTTTTATTTTGTTCTATAGGGCTTAAAGTGTTGGGTTGACATCAAGGCATCCAAGTTCAAATCTACACCCAGGTTCAAGTCCATCCCAATCCAACCTATCTCACCAAAGGCTGTTGGTTGTGGAGGGGAAGGGGTGAACAAAAGGTGATATAGGCACTCCTTGACTTACAACTATTCATTTTAAACACCATTCAAAGTTACAACGGCACTGAAAAAAGTGACTTATGACCGTTTTCTACACTTACACAACTGTTGCAGCATCCTCACAGTCACGGGATCAAAGTTTGGATGCTTGGCAACAGACTCATAGCAATAGCAATAGCAGTTAGACTTATATACCGCTTCATAGGGCTTTCAGCCCTCTCTAAGCGGTTCACAGAGTCAGCATATTGCCCCCACAGTCTGGGTCCTCATTTCACCCACCTCGGAAGGATGGAAGGCTGAGTCAACCTTGAGCCGGTGAGATTTGAACCGCTGAACTGCAGATAGCAGTCAGCTGAAGTGGCCTGCAGTACTGCACCCTAACCACTGCACCACCTTGGCTCCTTAATGCTTAATCCTCCTGCTTATGACAGTTGCCGTGTCCTGGAGTCATGTGATTGCCTTTTGTGATCTTCTGACAAGCAAAATCAATGGAGAAGCCGGATTCACTTAAGAACCTAACAATTCTCGTGTTAACAAATGTGGTAAGAAAAGTTGTAAAACTGAGGTAAAACTCACTTAACAACTGTCTTACTAAAAAAAAATTTGAGCTCAATTGCGGTCATCTCCAGGCAACTACAAAAGTGTACAGATGACTACCTGTAAAATAAGAGCTATACATTAGATATAAATCTAAATAGATAAATGAACATAGCTTGGTTTCTTGTTCTTATGGCATTAGTTACTTCATGTAAACCACTGGTAGGTTTCAAAAAAATTTGGAACCTCTTCTGTAGGTGTGGCCTGCTTTCCGGGTCCACTGGTGGAACCTCTTCTAACCGGTTCGGTAGATTTGACGAACCGGTTCTACCGAACCGGTGCGAACCTGTAGGAACCCACCTCTGATGGAACCAAGATCATGATATAAGCAGCTTTACATCACTCTTTTCCATACTGGGAATCCCCCAGCAATCCACTAACAAGAGAACATCAAGAAAGCTAGGAAACTTCACCTACATAGCAACAGTGATTTTTTTTTAATTTTTATTTTAAACACATAAACACATCAACACAAACAGACACATGACTTAAAACAACATAGGAACAAGAAGTTCCATCCTATATCCTACAGCAGTTCCGTATCGGTTTCTTTGCAGTTAGTGTTTTCCCTTCTATACATTTCTATCTTGCGTTCATAATCTCCTTATTCGTTATCCATTTTTATGTACTATTCTATTTTTATTTACACTTAGCTATTTATAACCAAATATTGTTTACCTATATTGTGCTTTATATTCTTACTGTCATTTATTCTCTTACATAAAATTATAGGTATACATTCACATAGTTATTCCTTTTCTTTGCCATTCTTATACTATTGTTATTCCATTTAAAAGGTTATAAGGTATAGTTTGGATTGCTTTGTTTACCATCCGTAGCGCCTGTTGTAACACCACCTTATTCTCCCTTTCTTTTCTTTTCTTTTCTTTTCTCCCTTCCTTCCTTCTCTACTTCCTTCCTTCCTCCTCTCCTTCCCCTTCTTCCTTCCCTTACCTCTCCCCTACAGTGATTTTAATTTCCAAGCAAGAGCTAGAGTTATCTGAGGTGGGTTGGTGAGCGCATACTGTAAATCTTTTCCTTCATCTGCAAGACTCCACTTAAAAGATTAAAAGTATAAGCATAGGTTGTCATAGAACGTCTGGAGAATGATACAATATTGAGAACAGAACAGCCTTCTTTCTCCCCCCTGGTAACTTAAGGCAGGGGACAATGGGCATTGTAGTCTAGTTCCCGAGGTAACAAGTTGGGAAAGCTGATTAACACATTTTTCTCCTGGTGCATTGACATTCTCTAGCCTCTCCCAAAGAGGCCAAGCAGACCTGCGGCTTCATTCTTACCCCTCTCTTTTTCGACTCCAGGTCTCTCCGATAATGCAGCTGATCTGGAAAAGAGAAGACAGATCTACGGACAGAACTTCATTCCCCCAAAGAAGCCCAAGACTTTCCTGCAGTTAGTGTGGGAGGCACTTCAGGATGTGACCCTGATCATTCTGGAAATTGCGGCCATCATCTCCTTGGGACTGTCTTTTTATGCTCCACCGGGTGAAGAAAGTGAAGGTAAGGTTGGATCCTTGCTGTCTCTGCCATGACATCCTCACATGGATGGAGTTTCTCATTTCAAGAAATTGCAGAGCATTCCCCTGGAGGATTATGGGAAAATACAACTGAGTGCCACCATTGAAACCTCCCACAATGCCCCATGGCCATCCAGTGTCAGAAACTGATTGATTCGAGTATTTATATACCATTCTTGTCACACAACCAAAAACAGATCCCTAAAATAAATCAAGTAAGCTCCTCATCAAAGGCATAAAATAGTCATAACAACAACAGTAGCATTTGACCCATCATCTACAGATAAGACAACAGTACAACAGATAGTGCTTGGATTCTGAATGCCCAAAGGAACAACATTCTTCTGATGGTTCTCTAAAAATTATCCAAAATGGTGGCTGTCCAAATCTCAGCAATGAGGGAGAAACTGTTCCAAAGGGACATGACAGCCATTGAGAAGACATGGTTTCTTACTCTTCTCAACTCTTAAAGCAAGAACCCTAAAGAGTGTCTTCTTGAATGAGCAGGCAAACTGCCCTCAAAGGAGATACTCCCTAATATAAATTGTAGATAAACCATGGAAGGTCCTTGGTGGACCTAGAGAGTGCAATTCCCTGAAACTGACTAGCACCTCAATGGGGATGGCATGGGTCAACCAGTCAACCAGTCAGTCCATAGTTTCAAAGACTTTTAGTTCAATTAGTCCACTGCATAATAGGAACTGAGGGGGAGCAAAGCACTGTAATATATGGGATGAATGAGAACACTATAATTGGAGGATGCACACTAGGTATATGACATTGGGCAGGGCTAGGATTTACATCAAGGAAACCACCAATCACAGCCATTAGAATATAGTTTGCAAGGGCAGTAAGATTTAGACTAGCATGATTTCTTGCTAGCTTCACTATGGGAGAGGAACAATTGTGGTAATTATGTGGATATGACATCAAAGCTCTGTCCTAAGATGGTGGGTCCATCTGCCTTTGCAGATCAATTGGGTGAGTCAAGAGACTTGGATTCTGCATATTGGTCTGCCCCAGGGGTGGGTTTCTCGCCCCGTTCCAACCGGTTCGGTTGGAACGGGGCCGGCGGCGTCCCCGTGCACGCGCGCGGTGCACGCATGCGTACTAGCGTCTGTGCGATGCTCCAGCTGCTCCTGGAGGATCGCGCAGGTGCTGTATGCATCATGCGCATGCGCATGCGTGAAAGCGCAGAACTTGTCAAAACCGGGTAAGGAGCGCGGGCGGGCGGGTGCGCCCTTCGCCGTTCCCAGAAGTTACTTACTTCCGGGTTCGCCGACCAACCGGTTCGCAGGGACCGCCGCGAACCGGTTGAAACCCACCCCTGGTCTGCCCAACTTTATCACATTTCTTCATGATGACTCATCCCTATGTCTGCTATGCTGCTTCATCTTTTTTATGTATATTTGCATACTTGTATTGTGCAAAAGGGATAGTCATGTGCACAACAACACAACAACAACACTCAGAGATGAGACTTATTTTAGCAGTTTTACTGCAAGATCAGGGTGTTCCGGTTAATTTAATTCTGTTCCCATCCATTTACATACCTATTAATGAGTCTAATAGGTAAATATTAAACTCCAAATTCTCCCACAATCCATTTGAAATAGATAGGAGAAATACCCAATTCTATGCAATTTTGCAATGGTTTGTATGCATCAACAGATGAAACAACGAGGTTAATAAATATGTACAGGTGAAACTCAAAAAATTAGAATATGTGCAAAAGTTCATTTATTTCAGTAATGCAACTTAAAAGGTGAAACTAATATATGAGATAAGACTCATTACATGCAAAGCAAGATAGTTCAAGCCGTGATTTGTCATAATTGTGATGATTATGGCTTACAGCTCATGAAAACCCCAAATCCACCATCTCAGAAAATGCCAAAAGCACTAAAACCTGGTTCAGTGGCCGTGGGATTACTGTGCTTGATTGGCCTCTCCATACTTCCTCCATACTCTGGGTCCTTAGTTTCCAAATGAGATGCAAAAGTTGCTCTCATCAGAAAAGAGGACTTTGGACCACTGTGCTTCATTAAGACCAGGGTCAACGCAGCCGTCTACCAGGAGATTTTGGAGCACTTCATGCTTCCTTCTGCAGATGAGCTTTATGGGGATGCTGACTTCATTTTCCAGCTGCCCACATTGCCAAAAGCACCAAAACCTGCTTCAATGACCGTGGGATTATTGTGCTTGATTGGCAAGCAAACTCGCCTGACCTGAACCCCATAGAGAATCTATGGGGTATTGCCAAGAGAAAGAAGAGAGACATGAGACCGAACAATGCAGAAAAGCTGAAGGCCACTATTGAAACATCCTGGTCTTCCATGACACCTCAGCAGGGCCACAGGCTGATAGCTTCCATGCCACGCTCCATTGACGCAGTAATTGCTGCAAAAGGGGCCCAAACCAAGTACTGAGTACATATGCATGCTTATTCTTTTCAGAGGTCCGATATTGTTCTATGTACAATCATTGTTTTATTGATTGTATGTAATATTCTAATTTTCTGAGATGGTGGATTTGGGGTTTTCATGAGCTGTAAGCCATAATCATCACAATTATGACAAATCACGACTTGAACTACGTTGCTTTGCATGTAATGAGTCTTATCTCATATATTAGTTTCACCTTTTAAGTTGCATTATACGGAAATAAATGAACTTTTGCACGATATTCTAATTTTTTGAGTTTCATCTGAGTATTTATGAGACCTCATCTTGTAAGTTGTATGAGACTTAAGACTATTAATATTGGAAAATTGAGTGATAAAGTCAGCAACCTTTATAGCTGTTGCCTCATTCCTAGGAAATCTCAGGTCTGTAGAGGTTTGAGAAGGAGACTGGACTGTAAGGAGGAGGTAGGGACCCCCTCGCTATTTACACCAAGATGTGTGAATTCAACTCCCAGAATTCCCCAGCCAACATGATGGCTGGGGAATCCTGAGAGTTGATGTGTATACATCAACTCTCAGAAGAGCCAAGGTGGCGCAGTGGTTAAATGCAGCACTGCAGGCTACTGCTAGATCAGCAGGTCAGCGGTTCAAATCTCACCGGCTCAGGGTTGACTCAGCCTTCCATCCTTCCGAGGTGGGTAAAATGAGGACCCAGATTGTTGGGGGCAATATGCTGACTCTCTGTAAACCGCTTAGAGAGGCCTGAAAGGCCTATGAAGCGGTATATAAGTCTACTGCTATTGCTATTGCTATCTGAAAGTTGCTGAAGTTGAGAAACAGACGGTTGGACGGTTCACCAACAAAAGCATGCCCGACAAAAGCACGGTGACAAAACCGCGAATTCTAAACTGCGCCAACGAATGAGCGCTGAAGCAGTGCACCGACAGAAGCACGCTCTAACCATAACCCTAACCCTAACCCTAACCCTAACCCTAACCCTATCCCTAACCCTTACCTTAACTTAAATCGTGCTTCTGTCGGCGCGCTGTTGTCGGCGCATTGATGGTGTCGCGGTTTTGTCACCGTGGTTTTGTTGGCGCATTTTTGTCGTGCGCGCATTTGTCAGGTCACGGGTTGGACCTCTACTCCCCTGCAGCCCCAGATGTTGTGGCTGATAGAATCATGGCACCTCTTTCTGATTTAAGGAGCCTTCCTGTAACCAATGCTTTCCTTTTTTTTCTCCTTCCAGTCTGTGGGAACGTGTCAGGGGGTGCAGAGGATGAGGGTGAGTCAGAAGCTGGATGGATTGAAGGCGCTGCCATCCTACTGTCAGTGATCTGCGTAGTCCTGGTCACAGCATTCAACGACTGGAGCAAGGAGAAGCAGTTCCGAGGTCTGCAAAGCCGCATAGAACAGGAACAGAAATTCACTGTTATCCGCAACGGCCAACAGGTCCAAATTCCCGTGGCTGAGCTGGTGGTGGGAGACATCGCCCAGATCAAATATGGTGAGAGCGAAGGCAGGAGGTGAACGGTCTGCAAATGCAAATTCAGCTGCATGGAGATACCCCAGAGACTGGATTTAAAAACAATCCTGATATCTCGTTTCTGTCTCTGGGAAGGCCAAACATACTTGGTGAACCAAGTGTTCCCTGTTGCCCCAGAGGGGGCTGATGGTTCAACTTTATATGAGCTTCTTTTACACTTGTAATGCAGAGATGCTTAGTCTCAAAGCTTACAATGGGGCATCGGGGATGAAAATTTAAGATTATCTAAGATTGCGTCTAAACAAAGGCTTCCCCCACCCCCCTTCATTATGGCACTGCTCTTTCATTTCTTGTTTCTCAAGGAATGCAATGAATTGACCACAGTACTCTGTTCATTTCAAACAATCTACACAACAGAAACTTACAC